>NC_139349.1:32235734-32642345 GCF_055883805.1 Amblyomma maculatum | reverse complement strand
GTCGATAATTGGGCAGCATTCTCCTCTTTATCTACCACTGATTATGTTATACTTCACCCTCACGATTGACCAGTAATCATGCCTGCTGTATTTGGTTCTCACAATGGACCAGAACGCATGCGTGCTGGGCAGTCATGGAGCACTTCTTTGTGCATGAGACAGGCTTTAAGAGTGTTAAGAGTCCGTAGAGCCCCTAACTTCACTGTATCCAACATGAAACTTTCCTGCACTGTGGCGTGCACAGCTGGCGTACGCTACCACGTCGACGGCGCTGGTGTCGGGCTCCATGGCGGAGCGCACCAAATTCACCTCGTACTGTCTCTTCTCGGCGCTGGCGACTGCGGTGTACTGCGTGCCCGCCGGCTGGCTCTGGAACCGGGGCGGCTTTTTGGCGCGCATGGGCGCCGTGGACATCGGCGGCTCGGGCGTCGTGCACCTGCTTGGGGGTTGCGTGGGCTTGGTGGCCGCCGTGGTGCTGGGCCCGCGGCTGGGCCGCTACGACGCTGGCACGGCACCCCTGCCCCTGGGAAACCCCACCAACGCCCTACTAGGCCTTTTCATGCTATGGTACGGTACATATAATATGGTGAGGCTTCCCAAAAAAAAACATAAAATATTTTGCCTCTGCCCGTGCCACTAGGTATAGTTTAGTCGGAATTTTCTTTTTTTTTGAAAGGAGTCTTTTCCTCCTCCGTCACCCGCAATTTTCATGACAGAGCTCCGTCTAGCACTCCTTTTCCTCAGTCATTTTTGCAAGATTACCTTGGTTGAAACATAATAATAATAATAATAATAATAATAATAATAATAATAATAATAATAATAATAATAATAATAATAATAATAATAATAATAATAATACATTGGGTTGTACATCGGCCGCCATTCGTTTCTGTGCTGTATTGGCTTCTGGGGGGCGAAACCTTTGCAGGGTGGGCACTGGGCAGGCACATAGCCAAGATGAATAAGGGGGGGGGGGGGGGGAGGAGGGAAAGCATAGCAAAAGCACTGAGGAGAAAGGATGAGCTCCGTTTCGAAAAAGGGGCGGGAAGGCTCGAGCCTCCATTAGTTTGGATGGAAGCCTGATGCGGCGTCCGTCTATATATGATTTTAAGCTTTCTCTTCGCCCCTTCTGCCTTCCTGGAATTTGCTAATGCAGGTGGGGTTGGCTTGGATTTAGCGCTGGAAGTACGATGGGAATCGTGAGGAACAAGTGGAAATACTCCGCCAGGTAAGCACCACGATTACTGCATGTGCTTGTCTCACTGAATCCTTTCTATCCGTGTTCCATCACTGCTATATTTATTGAAAAAAAAAAAAAAAAAAAAAAAAAAAAAAAAACATAGAGGCAGCTACATTGCAGTGGCAAAGCTCGCAGACTTCACAGTTCAGGAAACGCTAAGATGAAGCATTATTATGATATAGTGTGCTCTGAAAATGGAAGGTAGAATTGAATGCATTATTATCAGTGAAGAAATTTCTCTTTTAAAATTTGCACCTATGCATCTGTTCGGAATCGCATGGGCATGCATAAAAGGTACTTTTCCTGTTTACGCTAGTCACGGACTAATTACACTTATCGGGGTGCATGTTCATTGCACGAAAAGTAAGCTCACTGGCAGTTCCAAATACTCCCCCCCCCTCCCCCCAATTTTTTCTTTATTATTATTCCCCCCCCCCCCCTTTTATTATTATCTCTCTCTCTCTCTCTCTCTTTTTTTTTTTTTTTTTTTTTTTTTTTTTTTTTGCAGAGCCTCCGTGACCACCATTCTGGCATCCATGACCGGGGGCTTCGTAGGAATGTCCATGAGGTTCGTCACGTAGAATTGACATATCACTTCAGCTAGTGGGCAAAGTGAGCATAACCGGCGTAATTTTGCCGATAGACGCAGTGTCCAGGCGGCATCCGCCATATATTGGAACGCACCCAGTGCATAGTAACAAGTTTGCTTTCGCTGCTTGTTTAGGAAACGGTATGATGACATGCTTGAAATCATTATAACGGCAACACGCGTAGTAGTTTTATTACCCAAACGGTTGCAGAGTTTAAAGCGGCCATTTTAAGGTGAATGGGAACATTGCATTTAGTGCGCCAGAACTAGATGTGTCATTTGTGAAGAAAAAAAAAAAAAAACCCGGTATGTTCATGTGAGGCCTTTGGCAGGTGGTAGTTGTCAGGTGACATGACCGGGCACTGACTGGTGAGCGGGTTGTGTGACGTCACGAGACCACGTGAGATTGTCGAGTTGACAGATGATGGGAGTCGGGCCCTGAGCTACCGCGTCAGACGCGCTGCTTGTATGCCACGCAGGCACCTTCTTATGACTTGGTTAGAGGAAAGCTTGATAACTGTTTCTATATAACGGCATTTCAATAGCGTGGTTTCTTGCGACTTTATGCTTAAGTGTGAGAGGATAGAGGCACAAATGAAGGTATCAGCTAGGGATTAAGCTAGTAGCAATTAAGTGCACGTACGCGAACGACGATGCGCGAAAGCAGCCACGGACTTGAGCTGTCGCGTCATACTATCAAAGGCGGATCCTACGTGTTTCCTAAATTTTGCGTGCGCCAGCACTAAATGTTTCACTCGTGAGAAAGAAACCGGCTGAATGTAAGCACAATTAAACAAGGTGGAAATATTCAAGCGCGGCTAAATCGCATATATGGCGTGCATCTAAAGTAGGAGCTTTGTTTTTTTGTTTTTTTTCAGACCGAATCGAACGCAACTAGTGCAGCTTTTCTATTGAATCGAATACGAATAGCTTTGCTAAGGACTACAATCGTGCAAAACACCAAAAATAGATAAATAGATAGATTTATTGAGAGGAAAAGCAGAGAGGTTGGCCGGAATAATTCAAATCTGGCCTGCTGCTCTGCACTAGGGAAGGGGAAGGGGAGAAGAAAGAAGATCATGATGAGTGACGATGTGAGAGGAGGCATATGAAATATATATACAGGCACAGTAGCTTGCCTCACAAGCGTGAATCAAGCCCGCTGGCGCACAAAAAACGGCAAAGAGCACGCACTGCCTGGACACCCTTCCCCTGGACACCAAAAAGATATCGATGTGGTAATGTAGTATTACGTATTATTTAAAAGACGCAATATTGATTTTCAATGGGGTCTCAATGAGAGGTCAGTGTACTGTCTTTATACACACAGAAACAAAAACAAAATTGGTAGAGGCACTTAAGACTAGAGCGAAAGCATTGGTATTCGCGTGGTCCAGCATACGGGTACCTTGCTTTTCGCCTCCACTGAAAAGCGGCCGTCGCCGCCGGGATTCGATCCTGCATCCTTGGACACAGATATCGAGTGCCCTAACCTCTGCACCACTACGACTCTTTTGCCTTTGTTACTTTTATTTCATAACCAACACACGCTGGTCGATTTTGCAAGAATAGGAAGGTTTACATGCAATACTCTTAATTATAAAGCTTTCAAATTAATCAATTTTTCAAATATACCGATAAACGCAGGTAGACAATACTGAGTTTTCAAAACATCAATTATCTGCCGAATAGAGTTCCCCAGAATGCTCTTTGATTGGTCTGACATTGAGATCAGCATGGCGAATAGCTATTCGGCGTTTTCACACGCTTTGCAAGCTTAATAACATTATCATATCATACAGAACACTGTCATAACATTCTACAGCCAAGAACAGAATTCTATGCGTGGTTTAAAGGGAAATTTTTGTGCAAAGTTCGCTGTAGGACATCCCAAAAGAAAACCCCATCCCAACAATCTATAAACACATGCTCACCTGTCTTCGGCTTTCAGCACAAAATACACTTAACACCCCATGGCACAAAGATTTCTTTTTCCGTCATCCACGTCTTCACGTACTACACCACCACGGCGGGGCCAGGACCGGGTTTGTCGGAACGATTTGGGCCTTATTGTATGTCGCCACGCAAATATAGCCCACCACAAACGGGCCAAATGAGGTAGTGCAGAGTATAGGGCATAACCCCGGGTAGACGCTTGTCCAGCGTCACGACGCTTTAACCCGTCGTTTGCCGGCTACCTATTAAAGTTATACATACATAGCCCACATCGTGGCGCTTAACCTTCCATCCCGCACGTATCGGCAGCATGGCACGTGGCGTGTGGAATCCTTCGTTTTGAAGTAGTCGGGAAAAAAAAAAAAAAGGTGGCGAGGCTTATTCGAATGTCACACCAATTACGCGAAAAGTTTCGATTCGTTTCGAATAATTTTGGTCACGCACTCCTTGTGTTAATCCAATAGACGGGTATTTGATTCGCTATTGGAATATTTCGACACATGTGCTGGTAAACTGATATTAAGGACCACATCTTTTTACGTAATTCTGGCCGCTTTTTATTTTTCAGTTTTATATTCAAGAAAGGGCAGCACGACGTTTCATGGCTGATGAACACCGTCATGGGATCCCTTGTGGCGATATCAGGTACTTATTGTATGCTGAATAAATGCAGACTTGGTCTAATTTGCCTCTAATTTTACTTTTGCAAGATTTAATTCATTTCTTTACGTCGTATGTGGGCGCAGGTAAAGGGAATTGATCTTGGGTTGCGTGCGTTCGAATTGGACGCAGGATGATATTCCTCAATGGATCTAAAATGTCAGTCACATTATCCAAAAGCACATGGCTACAGGGAGAACGTGATGTTCATATACAACGACAACTTCATACCTTCATCCATTTCTGCACTTGACTAGGGTGCCTCGATACCAAGGGCCCTACCCCTCCTCCTCCCTTTTCTATTAATGTGTAGGGAATGGTAGGATATGTGCAGACTTTGTGTGTTTCACTTCTAACAGTAGCAAGTTTTTTGGCTCTGTTTGAACTTAACAAACGCATGCACTATCCGAAAAGAAATGCGACGGTTGCTTTTGAAAACCGCAGACAAAAATGGCAGCCTTTGTTTATAAGCTTCGCGCGTCGTAAAACGTGAATTAGGGGCACTATAAGTAATGGACGCGGCTTTGTTTGTAATGTGTTGTTCGTAGTTATGCTATATATTATAATACTATACTTTCATAGTGTTTATATTGGGAGGTGTTTTTAATGATGGGCCTCTGGCTAAGAGAGTCTAAATACCCCTTTCTTTTCTTTTCCTGTGCCTAGGGATGGAGGATAGGCTTACTTTGCATAAAATGTATCCTTCCATTGGACCAATGTAACATGGATGTGCAGGCGAAGCCTGCTGCATGTATAGTATTGTGTATATATATATATATATATATATATATATATATATATATATATATATATATATATATATATATATATATATATATATTGTCACGCACTTCCCGCGGTACTTATTGAAGGAAGATGAGGTTTGGCGGGATAAGCAGAAGAAGAGGAAGCTGGTTCTGCCCCGCCCTTGTGTGCTATTCTCTAGCGCAGCCTAAGATCTGTCTAAATAAACGTCGTAACAAGTGTGGTGGAGTTTGCGGGCTAAATATCACCACGGAACCTCCACCACACTTGTTACGACGTTTACTTACACAGATCTTAGGCTGCGCTAGAGAATAGCACACAAGAGCGGGGCAGAACCAGCTTCCTCTTCTTCTGCTTATCCCGCCAAACCTCATCTTCCTTCAATAAGTACCGCGGGAAGTGCGTGACAATATATATATATATATATAGTAGTAGTAGTAAAAGACTTTATTGAGGCGCAACACTTAGGCGCCTAATACATCGATAGCCTACTAGACGAGCAGGCGCTGTTCTTCTTCACCCTCCACCAAGCCAGTCCACCCAGGTCCAGATAGTATGGGAGGAGGTGGGAAATAATCACGATTGCAATGCAACCGGACATGAAAATAGGCAATGTGAAAGGTTGGCATAAGGGGAAGGGCAGTTGGGGCATGATGGATCGCGACGGAATTTATAGAGATATAGCCGTGCAGGGGTTATGAGTGTGTTCAACTGTATTTGCCGAAGGATATGATCCTCGCGAACGGAAAGATTAGGATGAGGGTCGGGATAGAGCTTGCGGTCTAAACGAGCAGTATTGTAGTATTCGCTGATGGTGGCGCGAAGAGACACTCTCGACCCGCCCTCCAAGGATCTTGGCCAGGGGATGAATGGTGCCCGGTTACGAGTTTCACGGACGAGCTGGTTCGCCAGCTCATTGCCGTCAATCCCCGAGTGTCCAGGGATCCATCGGAGGAAGACGGGGCAGGACAGCAGCGCAACCAGTGCAATCTCGAGCTCCGTGGACAGATGACGTGTTAGACTTTTAGATTGAATGGCACGGATAGCAGCCTGGGAGTCGGTGTATGTACATACTCCCACCATCGGCGAATGGTTTTTCCTGCCGCTTTGAATTTAATATTCTTTATCCCTAAAATCATCATAACACTAATTCTTGTCATACCAACAACAAAACATAAAAAAACGTTTGCCCAACGTTTGCCTTGGACTCGTAGACTGATGGCTCATTTATGTGTGTTTGTGTGTGTGTGTGTGTGTGTGTGTGTGTGTGTGTGTGTGTGTGTGTGTGTGTGTGTGTGTGTGTGTGTGTGTGTGTGTGTGCGCGCGCGTGTGTGTGTGTGTGTGTGTGTGTGTGTGTGTGTGTGTGTGTGTGTGTGTGTGTGTGTGTGTGTGTGTGTGTGTGTGTGTGTGTGTGTGTGTGTGTGTGTGTGTGTGTGTGTGTGTGTGTGTGTGTGTGTGTGTGTGTGTGTGTGTGTGTTATTTGCACCATATGTATACATATAGGTATTATATATCTGGTGTTCTATAAACTTCTTTTTGTGTGCAAAAAATTTGACAGTCTCTGAAAGGATTATTTAAAACTACTTCAAGACTCCATGCTGAAATGCATTCGAGTTGCATATCATATTTCACCTACGCTTGCATTTCAGGTTCTCATCGCATTCTTGCAATCTCGCCCAAATGCACGTAACTGCGGCAAATGTTTCGCTACGTGAAAGAATTATTTCTTCTTTTAGTACGTAAGGACTCCATGCTGAAATGGATTCGAGCTGCATATTAGGATTTCAGCTACTTATGCATTTCAGGTTCTCATAGCATTTCGCCCAAATGGCACCACCCTAAGAATGGGAGAATCCTCGTCCTCAGTTGTCAAGATGTTCCTATTTTCGGGGGTGTCAGAAGTTCGCCATTGCTTGAATCAACAATAAAAAAATCAATCTTCGCAAGATAACAGAAGGATCTAGTCCCGGGACAAGCGCGCGTTAGTGAATTCGTTCGGTGCAATGAGGAGAAGATAAGCAATGGTTCTCTAGGGTAACGGGGTGGATTTAGAGAATTAACAAGCATGTAGGGTGGCGGAAAAGAGTCAGGTGGGCGGATGAGATTAAGATGGCACAGGACACGGTTAATTGCAGGGCTATGAGAAAGGTATTCGTCTTGCAGTGCGCACATGGTTTATAGGGTTTAACGTATCAAAGCGACTCGGGCTATAAAGGACACCGTTCCGGAAATTTCGACAACGTGGGGCTCTTGAACATGCACTAACATCGCTCCGCACACGGGCGTCTTCCATTCCGCCTCCATCGAAAAGCGGCCGGGATTCAATTCCGCTTGAGTTCAGCTGTGGAGGGACATAACCACTCAGTCACCACTGCGGGGTCTAGTGGGTATAAGTTGATATGGTGATGATGCACTGTATATCGGTGCATGGCATAGGCATATTATTTTATAATTTAGGGGGGGGGGGGGGTAGCCTCACCATAATATATGTATATCGGTGCAACGTCAATATGCTGATTCTTTGAGGGCAGATAACAAAGAGCAAATTTTTTGTTTCGCCCTCATCGTCGCTCGTGGCATCATTGCTCGACTTCGTGCCGTAGGTGGGGCGCCTATCTTCCGCCCCTGGGCGGCGCTGGTGGTGGGTGCCGTGGCTGCACTCCTGGTGCTCGCGGCCATCCCGCTGCTGGACCGGCTGCGCGTGGACGACCCCACGGAGACGTTCGCCGCGCACGGCGTATGCGGCCTCTGGGGACTGCTCGCCATAGGCCTCTTTCCCGAGCGGGACTCGCTGCTGGACTACACGCAGGGCCGGTCAGGGCTGCTGGCTGCCGGAGGAGACGCCAGCCTGCTTGCTGTGCAGGCCGCGGCCGCCGGATGCATCATCGCCTGGGCCGTCGGCGCCTCGACCCTGCTGTTGCTTGTGAGGCTATGCGATCAAGCTGCTCGAAGAGAGAGATGAGAAATTAGTATTTGGGATTCAAGTTTGTCTTTCCACATCACGGATGCCGTGTTGAGAAAGCAATGGGGAGACAAGACGAAATTGACACAGCTGTTATACCTCTTGTATTCGGGCTCTTTTCTCAATCCCATCTCGCACTAACTAGCTAGCGCAACCTGCACTTTTGTCACTTTTGTAAAATCTGTAATCAAACTGTATACATTTAAAGGTTACAGACACATGCAGTGATGCTGCCAGAACTCCATGCCGATAAAGTTGCCACTAGCTTTGCATAGTGGTTAATATAAGAGCGCCTGAACGGCAATGTCGCGGGAGATACAAAGCTTTATAAAATAAACACCTACTATTCAGGTTCACCGCATCCCGCGGAAGGAGAGAAACACGCAAGAATCATTTTTGAATGATGTTGACAACGTCATTGTCAGCATTTTCATTTTTCTGCCATATTTAGCGTTCTTTCCTACACAGAGCAAATGGTGTTCAATGTGTCACTGTAAGCGTGCTATCCTCACTACTCCCCTGTCTCTTTCTTCGCAGCTGATCAAATACACGATCGGGCTCCGCATGACACCGGAGCAGGAGATCCTCGGCCCAGACCTGGTGGACCACGACATCGAGCACGACTACAACTCTCCTTTTCTCCGTGCACTTCAGGAACACTACCGCGCCGGCCACGCACTTAAGGCCCTCGAGTCCAAGGTGGACATCCTCAGGGGCTGAAGAGTGGAATCGGATCGCGAGTCTCCAATCTATCGTTGCGTCTCCATAGCTATGTGTGGTGTAGTCGCTTGAAAATAATAACAAAAGATGATTCTAATGGTGCGAGCGCCGTGTGTCGGTTCACTCGTGGAGGGAGGGGGTTTACCTCGATCGGGTGCTTTAATGTGTATGGCTAGTGCTGGTATAACACCAGCGTTGACATCTACCGCGACATTTCTCGAATTACCATGCAATGTGCAGATACGTGAGAACTAAGGTACTGTACGGATCGTGCCTATACCATAACCTAATATTGCCATAGAGATGCAGCAGAGTCGCCACCTAGCGGCGCAACGGCGAATCCCACTCATTGTGAATGCGTGCTCTCGTCGTCTGCTAGCAAGCAGTGTTTACGCGCGCGCGTACTGGCTGGTATCTGCTATTTTTTTTTCGCAATCCCGGTGCGATCTTATTTACCTGCTTGGCTCTTCATCATCATCAACCGGACTATACCTACTGTATGGCGAAGGCCTCTCCCATATTTCTCCAATTAGCCCGGTATTGTGCTAGCTGCATCCACTTGACCCCTGCGAACTTCTTAACCTCATCCGCCCACCTGACTTTCTGCCGCCCCCTGCTACGCTTTCCTTCCCTTGGAATCCAGTTTGTTACCCTAAGCGACCATCGGTTATCTAGCTCTCTTCGCGCTACATGCCCTGCTTATGTCCATGTTTTCTTCTTGATTTTCACTAGAATGTCATTAACTCGAGTTTTGGCTGTTACGAAAAAAAAAAAATCCACAGGATATATCTTCGCATGCTATAATGAAGACAATAATTTATCTTATTGGGTATGTCGTGCTGGATAATGGCATCCCCTGTCGGTCCTCAGCTTTTGAGGTTTTTTTATCGCGCGGCATCTCAAAACGACAGTGTCGTTACGCGGTGTGCCAATACAAAACGAACGGGTTGCCAATGTCCATACAACCGCCCAGAAATTGTGTACTCTCGCTTCTGTTTGGAATCCGACAGCGGATGTAGTTGTTGCATATTCGCAAAGTTTTTGCGAATATTAAATTTTTTATTATTTTTATTTATTTTATACTGAAAATTATTTTAGAGATTCAAGCAGAACAAACACATAAGCAGATATTACACATACAAAAGCGCAAAGTAAAACGATATAAAAAATTAAACATGAGGTATCACTGTGCGCTGTCAATCGTTTTGCCGGAAATCCCACTCTGTTATGGCACGTGGGAAAAAGCATTTTCCTGTCATACAGCCAAATGTAGTAGCCCTTTCTTCAACAATTACAATACTAATTTACCATTAATAAACGCCTTATATATTAAAATTTTCAATACGTATTCTTCGGTCACACTATCATATTCGCTGACATTAGCTGCAAAAAGCTTTCGTCTCGTAGTGAGTTCAGCGAATGCGCTCGCACTCGGCGCACTACACATGCACAGTCATCCTTCCTGTGCAGCCAGAGTTCCTGTACTGTATCGACATGACCTCATTTCGGGCCAATAGCTCGCAGCAATGCTGGCTTTGTCTGGCCAGAATTCATGTGTAGTTAGAGCCATAGCTCGTGGCAAACCTGCCGGGCAGTATACGCTGTATGTGCTGTGTTTATTCAGTTTGATTCTCGTTTTGTAGCGAAAGCAACACTGCGCTAGGTTTTCAAGCCGTCGGCGTGTTACCGTGCACCACGAAAGACGAAGAAGAAAAGGAAGAAGAAGAAGATGATGATGATGAAGAAGAAAAAGGAAAGAAATAGGAAGAAAAAAAAGAACAAGAACATAAGAAGAAGGAGAAAAAGAGGAAGAAGAAGTAGTAAAATAAGAAGAAGACAGACAACTCGGAAGTTGCTAGAGGCGAACGACTACAGCGAGTTGCTAGGACAGAAGGTTCGTGCGAACGTTGTGACGACGGCAGATTAAATCCAGGTGTCTGCAGAAAAATTCGCTACAACACTCACAGCTTTCGCTCAATCACTAGGTTCAAGCCATGCTTCAACCCCACAATTTGTGTTAGGGCAGGTCTGAACACGAACTCTGCATCTGCGTGGACTTGGAAGGTGCTAGTACAGCAGCAATTACTTTCTCATATGTTCACCGTGCCGCGAAGCAACGGCTTCGTGTTACGAACATAGACGGGGACGAGGGAAAGCGCATGACTAGCACCTATGTTGCTCGCTGAAAATGCATTGAGGATGACAGTTTTCGTCACAGTGTAACACCGCACATGTCATCAAAGCAGTTCACGATGCGAAATGCATTTCCTGCAATTTTGACACTAAATTTGCCTGTCTGCCACCCGTGTAACTATCGGACACGCGCACACTGTTGAAAAGGCGAACAGAAAAACATAACTTCATTGGGCAACTGCAAGAGTACCAGGCCCGTGTTGCAGAAAAAAAAAAGAAACGCGTGCAAAACGACGCCAGCAAATCTAAAAAAATGAATGGTTGCGTACCGTGTTTTCTTACAATCCGCGCTTCTTTTCAGCAGCATTGGCCAATTCTACGTTTTCATCTAAAAAAGTTAGAACACTCTAAGCAATAAATCGCTCGCGATTTGCAGGGGGATTGTTTCCTTTGCCAACGAACTTGCCGTTAACAAGTAATCAGACCGATGCTGCATGCGTGCGTTTCTGTGATTGCCGTCGGCTGCCGATCCACATTTGTGGAGTGAAGGCGGCAAAATCTCTAGGTCGATCTCGCGGCGAATAGTGGATTATACACAATGGCGGATGCACTCAGTCGAGGGTATTCGCGTCGGCGGAGGCAGTGGTGGCCCAAGAGTAACTTGAGCATGACGACTACACTGGTGTACACCAGCGAATACGTACCAGCGAAAGATTTCCCTTCCATTCATGTTGGCATCTGCGATGGGGTGTAAAATGCGACATCAATGGTTTCAAAATGCTAATAAATACGTCACCTAGGTAACGAACCTAATGAAATATGATTATGAGTGAGTTTTAGCTTCCGAAAATGATGCGCTTTGCTTCAGAGCAACTTCGGCATTAGCAAGATTTATGATCGTTTTTCGCCTCTCCTCCCATCGAACCTAAAAATATTCAAGTATTTTTACTGAGGACATGCTTTCTTTAAGAAATAATTTTGTTATATTGCCACGAACCATTCAAAACTTTATTTCGTTCTCTGTTCGTTCATGCTCGTTGCCGCGAGACGGGGTGTTATTTTCTTTGCTGCGCAAGATGCGCCGAGATGTATCGCGAACGTTCCCAGCCACGCGCGTCTGTTTCTACAGTTTTCTTGGTTGTGCTAATCACACTTTGCGTCTTTATCTAGATGTGTCTGTGAATACTTTAAATTGAGCCCTGACAAGTGCACCGGGTATTAGTAGGTCGACGACCGCCAAGCACTCTTAGCTGTTATCGCTGCCGCCGCCGAGTTTCTTAGTTCCTTCGCGGGTGCAAGTCAGCCCAATAAAGAGTTCATATGAGCGCAACCCAAGTCTCCTCATTCGTTGTCGACGGTGTTGTCACCGCTACAGTTAAGTTTAGTACAGTCGCTCAGCCGTGTCCGACTGTTCGTGACCCTATGGACCATATCACGCCACGCTTTCCATTCGATCACTATCTTCCTAACATCACATAACTTCATCTGCAGCGCTTCGAGGATGCCATCAACCCCGCGCTCGCTGCCTGCCCCTTCTCCGGTGACCCTCAACCTTTATCAACATCAAATCTTTCTCCAGCGACTCCTCTCTTCTCATCAGATGACCAAAGTAGCTGAGCTTTAACTTTAGAATTTGACCCTCCAGTGAGCAGTCAGGGTTTATGGTCGACAATATCGACTGATGTGATCTTCTGGCAGTCCAAGGAACTCTCAAGAGTCTCCGACAGCACCACAATTCAAACGCGTCGATTCTTCGGCGGTCAGCCTTCTTCACAGTCCAACCCTCGAATCCATACATCACGACTGGAAAGACCATAGCACGAGTTATACGGATCTTGGTGGGCAGACTAATGTCTCTGCTCTTTACTAGGCGGTCAATGCTAGCCACGGCTCTCTTTCCCACCGCTACATGACAACATAAAACAAGCAATTAACACACCGGATAAGCCTGGCATCAGTCGCTCCTTCTATGCGCCTTCTATGATACGTCTTGTCGTGCACCTCAGCGTGTCTATGATACGTACACGTCCACTGTGCAGATCTTGACAGTTAATTGAAGCTGCTACAGCTATCAAACAACGCCTCTAAGGAGCACCCGAGCTGATGGCTGGCTTCAAGAACACCTGGTAGTCTGAAATGCAAGAAGGAAAAGGTGCCATGGGCGCTCCTTTATATAGGTTGCGCAGATGAAGCAAAGCCTATTTCTCGAACTTACCTCATGTCTTCGATGACGGGAACTTGCGCAGAGGGGGCACCTCACACTTTTCGTTCCCTTCGTGACGTACTGGCAAACAGTTCTTGTCTCGTGGATGAACGAAAAATAATACACATAATTAAGAATAAGTATTGTAAGCGTCTTTCGCCAATGAGAAACGAAACATGGTAAGGACACTAGGCTTCGTTATAGCCTCTGTCGAATTTAGTTTTTATTTTTAATGCTAACCAGACAAACAATTGCTGCCAGACAAAACCTTAAACGAAATAAATTTCATACCTCGGTTTTTAGCTATCACTAGGCCAGACACAACCACTGCTTAATATAATCGGTGATTTCGTTTGTGCAAGTCTGAGCGTAGTCTGATTGGGCGGCAGTCATGCGAAGAGCTTGGACGGTCGAGGCGAAATAAGTGTTGTTTTTGCGTTAGTTTATTGTTGCTATCGTTTCCAAAAGTAAGCAGGAGAAATCTGTAATTACACACCGTGTGAAGATCTGCGCCGACCACTCACAGTGCCAGCAATGAAGCCTCAGGCGCAATTTTGTCTTGCGCCGATACTACATTGATACGCGACACTACTCGCTTCACTAAACTTCGGCACTCCGTAAAATACATCTTAGTTCCCGACTTGGCTGTGAATTAGTAGCGTCGCACTTTCGCGCACCAAGACTTCCGCGCCGGCATCGTTGTCGTTGCCTTGTAGGACAGGGTCGTGTAGTACAGCGACCGCGAGGGGTTGGCCAAGAATCGAACCGTTACGATTTATTGGTGTGGAAAAAAATGTACACGAAGGGCAGAGATAAATGCTTAATTTTATTTCCATCCATGAGAATGAGAGATCTAGGTCTGATATAAGGATGGAAAAGAGAAAGACAGGAAATGGGATAGGCATATCGAAAGGAAAGCAAGGCTACGCGTTAGGCGAACCAAATCAAGCTGGTTTTATAGCGAGAGTTCATGAGCGACAGAATATGTTGCTTGTTCTATTCTTTTTGTGAATATAATTTGGCGTCGAGGCTGGATGGAAAGGACAGCGTGCAAGGACAGAGAAAAGGAAATATATACGTCAGTTCTAATACTGCTATTTTTGTTGCCTCCAGAAAGACACAAAGGAAATGAATTAGTTTACGAAATGTGCCGTTGGTAGCACGATAGCACACAAAGAGGCAGAGAGAAAGCTTCCTTATCTTTAACATCTGCAATTGATGGCGCTTTTGTTGGATGTTATTCTCGGTATTTTTTGGCATGAACATACATAAATTTTTTATCTATTCTAACGATTAACTTTCTTTTGCAACACCGTTTGAGATAAAAGGAAACCGCCAACGATGAACATCAGGGTAGAGAAATATAATTTATACAATTGATTTATGGAAATTTCAAGTTTGAGCATGCGAGGACGGAGTCGCCAGAGGCCGAGAGTGTCATAATTCGTTAAAAGCGAGGAAATTTAATTCAAATCGCGTACAGCTGGGATCACTCGAAGACAGCCATGCACCGCCTGAAAGGCACGATGCGAGGCAGTCCAAATAAATAATTCAGCAGTTTCGTGTTTTGCGTTTATTAGAATAGTTGCTGTAATTCATCACTCGTACATGACAATATTTACTATTTTAAAGTATTTCGTCGCAGTACTAATGTAATAAACACTTCCAGTTTTATTTGTATGCTTTCTTTATCGCCACTGAAGGAGCTTCCGCAGTTGAATTGCAAGGAGGACCTACTGTTAAATATACAAGAAAATCAAAGCACAGGTACAAAAAGCGTGCAAAATATAATACTGATTAATACTGATGTGTGGAAATAAAATAGTATATTTAATGGCATCAGGACATTTGACGCAGAGACAGAAACAACGATAAAACCAACATTATGAGCTTTAAGTGGAATGGAGCAGTTATGAACCGAAACATCGGAACACATAAAAATATTATGAAACTGGTGACAGTGCAACCTGAGAACAGAAATTATGATCGCTCACTGTAGAGACGAAAAATTAAAAGCAAGAATAAAGCAAACTTGGGTCATGTGTGAAGTTGAATGATTTGCTTAACAAAGGTAATTTTTTTAAGGCATGGAGGTCGGGCTGCGAGTGGCTGATTTCGTCACTCAGTGCAGGTTCGTTTTCATGGAGAGGCCGTGGCTCCAAGCACTTTGGTAGAAAAACATGCTGTGCGTAGTTACCACCCACTTTCGCTGGTAACGTGTTAGTTTTTATTCAGAGAACTGGGTGTCATTTTTATTAGTGAGTAAAGATGAGGAACAACAAAGGATATGAATGTTATAATTACAGGTATGGTGATGAGTAGGCGCAGTCTAAATAAGTTTTTTTTTTTTTTTTTTTTTTTTTTACGGCATTTTGTTAAGGTCGATGTAAGCGCAAGAGAAAGGCAGCACAGATGAAAGGCATACGTATTGCTGCTCTATAATATGCAATAATTGAGATGTCTATGAATGAAAGCGGAGTACAAAATGATACCAACGCACGACGTTAAATGTGATACCTTAATTTTTAGTAGCGTGCATATCCCGAAGAAAAGAAGTCTAATGTTATTGATTTTCTAATTAAATTTTAGGTACGACAATATATAGCCGAAATCACGATCGTGCCTTTGCATTACACGATCTGCCTATACCATTTTTTTTTTTAAATTTTGACTACACGGTCATTATTGTTAACTGGCGTCTTTTCCCTGACCCACCCTGATCTGCAAGAGTGGAAGCGTAGGCGAGTTGGTGATGGTTCGATTGGTGCATAGCGCTAAAAGGACAAGGACACATCGAGACACGCAGGACGGGCGCTGTGTGTGTCTCGATGTGTCCTTGTCCTTTTAGCGCTATGCACCAATCGAACCACCCTGATCGCTTGCTGTCGGTTAACGCTGCAGCTATGATTTTCATTTGTTTTTCCAACTGCGTCGTCCTCGATTTATGTCGAATCCTTTTCGGCTAGCCTCCACGTGTCTACCCCCAGGGAATACCAATATGATACATGCTATACTTATCCGTTGAGGGACACTGGTAAACTACACTATTAATGATGCTAGAGTACCGGCAAATGCGCAAACTGTCAAAATGGGTGTTATGAGGTCAATAACTTGAGTATTTGGCTATAATATATGCATAATTATTTATTGTTTGAATGTTTACCGTAAACCATGTTTAATGTCTCAGGTGGAAATACGCTGCTCGTAGGAACTGAATCGGAAATGACACACGGCCCCTTTTTGCTTCGGTTTTTTTCTTTTTTTTTTTTTTTTTACATTTCAGAACAGATTGCTGATTCAGAGGCACTGGTATTTGCACATGCACCAACAGAAGCGGAGCATCGTGACAATTTTCAGAAACGTAAAACTGGTGGGTTCAACTGGACCAGTATACTAGTAAGTTCTGTGCTTTTATTTGCTACTTTGCGTTTTTTCCCCGCCAACTTTTCCGTTACCAAACTCCCCTATATACTCTGTATACTGATCGATTTATGGATTCACTGCAAGCGGTCTTTTGCCAAACCATAGCGGGCGGGGCAATTGTGTGTAACGCAATTCGATTCCGCTATTACAGAGTCTTTTCACTGGCGGCCGAGTTCACAATGACATCCTTTGTGACCGCTCGGGTCCCTGACACATGTCACATTTTTCGTTTTCGAGGCAGCGATAGCGAGTCGATTCGCACGGTCCTATACCAGCATGCACGACCGGACGCGTGGCAACGCCTCCGGCGGTAAAAGGCGTCATATGGACTGGCTGTCTTGATCACTAGTATGCGAGAATCGTGCCGTGCGCGAATCTGCCGTCGCGACCTGCAGTGCCCGCCAACCTTGACCGCGACGCAACAGTGCGTTGAGCACCATTGCCTTGATCGTGCTCAAGGAGCAGCCAATGATTCACAGCATGGAAGACGGAAGACCGAGAGCGCAAGAGGGCTGCAGCAATGACTTCACGGCTGACGACGCTACTTGGACATTGACGGCATCGATAGTGGTGTTCACTATGCAAACAGGTGAGTAGCTTTGGAGATATTGTCAAAACACAATAAAGCTCACAGTACAGTGCAGTGCAGTACAGAACAGTAAAATTGTGTTACAGCTGATAAAATATTTAACATGATTCACCTTCTGATGCAGGTGCATATGTAATGGTATAAAGCAGTGGTCACAAATGTGTGGTCAAAATAGCGATGTCGCATGGCTCACATACGTCGCAGGTTTCGGCATTTGCTCCGGAAGATTGTCACTCGCTCTCTCTTTCACTACCCTTCGATGGCAGTCATTCCACGTCACATCTAATCACTTCAGCTATTTTTTACAATAGTCTTCGTTTCTTGGAATAAAATATATTTGAATAAAAATAAGCAAAAATAACTAGTTTCTGAGTCGCCCTCTCCGCCACAGACACAAGTTGTGACTTATTCGCTTTGATTTTTTTTTTTGTGCTAAAATTTACTTTCGATATTTTTATTTATACCTTGGCTCTTCTCCCTTTATCCTCTCTTCTTACCGACATACTAGCCCCAGGGCATCAAAAGTTTCGGTACTACATATGCGTAGATGTTTGTAGAGTAAGGGGCACAATTTTGTAACAACCTGAATAAAAAAAAAAATCGCGAGGCCATGCACTTAAGCTCCGCCTTTATGGGCACGCCACGACAGTTTTAATTGTTCCCGTTTTCCTGCAACCTCTGCGAATCCTCATCTATACAGCCAAATTTATTGTTGCGCGCGTAATCGTAGCTCTAAGAAAAGAGGTAAAGGCACGTCCCATAAATGTTCGAGGTGTGTTTTAAGCAGTGTTTGTGTATAACTCCCCTTTGTTCGACAGTGGATATCCACTCATTACAGTTGCTATAATTATGTATTGTTACTTCTTGTCTGTTCTTTTAGCAGTAAACTAAAATGTGCGCTTTTTGAACTTCGAAGTATTCCTGTCTTCATAGTTATTTCGGCGCAAAAATGACGACACAACCGACAAGAAGGACAGGACAGAGCGCCATGACAGGATAGAGCCCATACAGCTGTCCTTCTTGGTTGTGTCGTCTTGCATTGACCAACTAGCCCCACAACGCATATTACTGAAATCCCTGTCTTTGTCGACCCTTTGTGCTTGTCTCTAGAAAGGAGGATGCTTTCAACTTTCCCATATGGATATGCTGTGCAGGCTTTGGTCTCCTCGAGTCTGGCTGCGTGTCACGGAAGAACGAAGTGAACATCTTGATGAAGAATGTGGCCGATGTGGTGGCCGGCGGCCTGGGCTACTGGTTCTTCGGCTACGGTCTGCAATTCGGTTCGGCCGCTGGTAGCACACCGTTATACGGCGTCGGCTCCTTCCTGGTGGACGCCGACCCGCCGGACATGGGCCGCGTGTTCGCGTGCTTCCTGTTCCAGCTGTCGTTCGCCACCACCGCGACCACCATCGTGTCCGGCGCCATGGCCGAGCGGACCAGCTTCACGGCGTACTGCCTCTTCTCGTTCCTTAACACGCTGGTGTACTGCGTCCCAGCTGGCTGGGTGTGGGCCAGCCGAGGATTCTTGCGCGAGCTTGGGACGCTTGACTTCGCGGGCGCCGGCTGTGTCCACTTGCTCGGGGGCTCGTCAGCCCTGGTGGCCGCAGCGTACCTTGGGCCCAGGGTGGGACGCTACGGAGGAGGGCCACCGCCGGAACTTGGAAACCCAACTAATGTACTCCAGGGAGCCTTCACGCTTTGGTCGGTATCGCCAAAGAACGTAACAATGTTTTTCCTTGTTATGAACGCACTTGAAGTTGTATATCAAGAGACTGACCAGAGAAAGATTGCAAGGAGCAGTAAACCGCTGAAACACAATTTTCGATACGTTGTGATAAGCCAGAACCAGAGTCCTTCAACAGGGGGTGTCATGCTGTTTTCTACCGCATTTTTTCGTTACAGTGAAGCTGTTAGTGCCTCATTTGTGACGTAAGCGTCGCAGTCGTCGTCTACGTACAACATCTGTGTAACATCGTGCGGCTAGTGTGACTCATCTGATCGTTGCTTTACATCACTTGACCGGTCACGGGAGGTGACGTCATCTGTAGCGAGGAGACGCCTGAGCGCGGCCCTCACATATGTTGGTGCAGTCATTTTGTTTGACTGTTAATAGCAGTACCACGATTATAAAAAGCTCGAATTGCGCTGTTCAAACGCATTCGTGAGAAGCATAATCACAGAGGCATTTTGTTTCTTTGTCCAGGTGGGGTTGGGTGGTCTTCAACGCCGGAAGCACGGTTGGTGTCACTAATGACAAATGGAAATACGCATCGAGGTAAGAGATAAGTTGTAACTATTTTATTATTACGTCTTATATTTAAGGACTATGACAGGGTCTGGTTTGGACAAAACTTCGACCAAGCAATGGCCGACTGATGTGTTTTCCGAAGGTAAGCGGCGATGTGCGGAGCACTTCAGAAGTGCCAACCGGCTATACGCGTGACATCATGCTCAGTGTATTGCTTTTGTTCGCCCCATTAAATATGAGAGAAGAAATAAACACCAACAATGTTGAGCGCAGCATGGAGGTTCGAAATTTATTTACTTTCATTTATTCCTCTCCCTTTGAAAGCCATTTTGGACTGTTCATTAGTAAATCAGATTGGACGGGGCCCACATGAACGGGTCGCAGCAACACCGAGGTCGCTGCATATGCCAAGTCTGAAGGGAATGAGCGATCAGTTTTAAATCCCTGCTTCACTATGGGTTAACCGGAGTTGACAATTCTCATTCTTCTTTCTTTCCCTTGCACCGAAGGGCAGCAGTGAGTACAATCAACGGTTCGCTCGGAGGAGCTCTCATCGGACTATTGTTGTCGTGAGTTCGTCTCGATGGCCTTTATTGTCGCACATTTATCCAACATTCATAATCATCCAGTTCTTAATAATCATCAGTCAGGTTTGCGCGATTTTTATTTAGAGAGAGAGAGAGAAGATCATCATTTTGCAGTCCTGAAATGCCAACTGTTTATATTTACAGTTTTCTGGTAATTATGTCCAGCACAAAAGAGCACGAGTATTTCTTTACTTCAGAGAAAGTGTTTGTACAAACACGACCACCTGCTTGGTCCAATGGAGAGAGCAGTATGTGTAAATAAATAAATAAATAAATAAATAAATAAATAAATAAATAAATAAATAAATAAATAAACAAATAAATAAATAAATAAATAAATAAATGAATAAATAAATAAATAAATAAATAAATAAATAAATAAAGTCACTTCATTTTTTTAGCGGTTGATTTCATATATTTAGCAAATATTTGTCGTCAAGTTGAAGAAAAGTATTGTGAACGTGAACACGGAATCAATGCTCCAACGGAAAGCTCTTGTGCGCGCCATTGTTATTTTCTTTCGCAATGTACCATCCCTTAATATATCGACAACGTTGTCCTTTTTGTGTTTCTTCCTAGGTATATCGTTCACAGAAAATTTCTTATCACCAGCTTCGTATCCGGACTCCTGACCGGCCTAGTCTCAGTCACAGGTAACGAGATTATTCTGCCTAGATAACAGCACATTTTATGTCCCCGGGATAGGAACAACAAAAAAGAGAAATAGATGACGATCACCATATGTGCAGCACTCTTTTTCTCTAGCAATGAAAAGTTTCTTCTCCTAGCGATGGCACAGTTCGGTCAACTTATCAGAAGAGAGCTTTCTCTCCCTTTCAGCACCACCACGTGACTGCTTTCAAAAAACTTCTATACTCGAGGTGCGACTTCAGATTTCGCTCATTGGGTCCTACCTCTGTACAACCTTGCTAAACCACGCAAAACCATGCTTAGAAGGGCTTTCACTCGTATAACCAGTTTCAAGTTAATCTTAAACACCCGGTATACATATCTTTTATTGCCATGCCAAAGTTCCGTTGTTTTTTTTCCTTCAGATGCTGTCATTTGAAATAAAGAGCTATAAAGTGGGAAGCTTCTAACAACTGAAGGATGCAAAAATTGGCTCTGGCACGAAGACGAAAGGGAACGGATGTTTTGTTTTGTTTTTCTCGGCCTATTTGGTTTAGTTTATCGGGTTTAACGTCCTAAAGCGACTCAGGCTATGAGAGACGCCGTAGCGAAGGGCTCTGCAAATTTCGACCACCTGGGGTTACTTAACGTGCACTGACATCGCACAGCACACGGGCATCATGCTTTTCTCCTCCATAGGAAAGCAGCTGCCGTGGCCGGGATTCGATCCCGCATCCTTGGGCACTGAAGTCATGCGCCCTAACCAAGTCAGGGCTTTTTTGCCCCTTTTTTCGCTGGTGTTCAAACGCATGTGCAGTAAAAGCAATGCAGTGTAATGTAGCACAGCGGCGTTGTTTCCGTCTTAATTATTTTACCTGGTATTACTGAAAGCGCAAAATGTGAAAAAAATCCTTGAAAATGCTGCCTCTCTTTCACTACACTCTGGCATCATTACCCACCACAAGTGTATTCAGGCATTAACACAGCTCACCATTATTAGCATTGTAATATTGCTACGGCAACACGCTTTATTTGGTGCGTCTCTGATACTCTTACGCTATTTATAACAACTAATGGGAGTATCGTCCCATAGTCATATTAAGCACCCGGTTCGTTGCTGCTTTTGTCTAGTTTTATAAACTCGGTTAGACGCATTCCTCTTATGGTTCGTGTTCTTGTTCATTCTAGTTCTAATTTATATCGCTCGTGATCTTTGTTATTCTTATAATCGTTCATAGCTAGCTCGATGGCCAGCGCCTATGGAAAGACATCTTGTTTGGCGTTCTTAACTGTAATACATTTTGCTAGTATGTTTCGGGAAATTAATGGCGCACAGCTCATCGCTGACCGCCGGTTTTGTTGCCTCCGTTGCCGTATATACACTATGCGAAATAGCGCTGAAAACATTATAGTACTACAGAACACGAAGTACTGTCGCTAGCACGCTTAACAATAGCGCTCGAGCGCGCGTCCTAGACGGATAAAAGCGCCGCTCAGCGTTTGCCGCTAGGTCCGACACAATGCTACACGATGTGTTTGACGCTAGTGGTGATAGCAAGTTCACTGGCCACGCGCTCGATCATTCATGTTAAGCGTGCTGGCGGCGGTATACGCATGACAAGTCCATCTCCCTTCTACGCTGTTGACCACAGCGCAGGAATTGCACGATTCACGGTACTTATAAGGTAATTGTAGAGCAATGCATAAAACCATGCATATATTCTGTTCGCATCGACTCTGACACGTGAACGCGATCCGACGGTGGCAGGTGGGTCGGCCTTTCTAGGTGCCCTGGACAGCCTCATTGTGGGCTTGCTGGGCGCCCTGCTGTCGAGCGGAGTGCCACCACTGATGAGATGGTTTCGCGTGGACGACCCCGTGGACGCCGTGTCCGTGCACGCTTGTGGCGGCGCCTGGGGGCTGCTAGCCGTCGGCCTGTTTGCTCACAGCGAACAACTAAGCCGCTGCGGCCTCTTCAGGGGTGGCGGCGGCTATTTACTGGGCATCCAGGCACTCACGTGCGTGTCCATTACGCTCTGGAGCGTCGTCTGCACCTACATGCTGCTCGTGGTGAGCAGCCACGCTTAAAATTTCGAGGGACACTTAAGTAGCTTCGGCCTCCATCTGAGGCCCCACTGGCGGATCTCCGCGTATACTTTGATACTTGATTACTCATTAATCGCTTCATTTTCTCTCTGTTATCTCGACATAATCATTTGAGCCTAGTCGTAAGTTATGTAGATGTACATAACTGCACATGTAAATAGTTGTAGTTATATACTTACAGCCAGGGACAAAAGTTTGCGGGACAGAAGTTCGTGGAAAAATATTTATTTCTGTGTGGGCAAACATCGTGAATGAAATGTGCTTAACCCCGAGGTGACATGCACGCCCCATTCAGGGAATACATATCGCCGAAAAAACTAGCCAGGCAACGAAGAAATAAATGTTTTTCCACAAATCCGCATCTCGAAAACTTTTGTCCCTGACTGTAGATCTGAATAGATATAGATGCAAAGCCCGCTGCGTGCCTGCTAAGAATGTGCCTGGAGGGTGAGTCATGCGGATATCAATACTCGCCCTGTATGCGATAAATTTATTGAAAGTGTTATGCTCGTTAGAGATTTGTAACAGCTGCTGCCCGAACCACCCGACTGGATTTCTGTTTTAGATGAAATGGCTGTTTTGAAACAATTTTAACAGACGCGTCGGTTTGAGTTTGGCTGACTCGATTTAAAAAAAAAAGTACTTTTATGTCATGTTTTCAGTGTCAAAGTGGGCAATAAAAAAGAAAAAAAAAAGCCTGCGTGGCATACGGATAGTAGTGTCCCAGGTTCAATTGCCATCTCAACCACTCATGTGACAGAAGTAGCTCGAGTTGGCAGCTCTTGCAATATGATGCAGACTCGTGACGTCACATAAACTGCCGACCAATCACTGCCTAGTCATGTCGCCTACCATCTACCACATGCCAGATCCATGCCCATGATTTTATCTCACAACGTCGACAACGCAGGATTTTCTACGGAACGGAGCTGTTAACGCTGTGGAGTTAATAGTGCAGAGAGTAATTGGGACCTGGCAGAAACAGACTAGTGTTCATGGCATACAGTTCATGGCGTCAAAATCAATTTAATTTACTATGGCTGGGGTTGATGTTCGCTTTTGGGAGAATTAGCCTTGCAAAAAGCTGCCGGCAGCTGTTCCGTCACAGCGAATTATTATACCTTGTGACTGTTTTTTATTGTTTAGAGATTGTATTAAAAAACAAAAAACAATGAGATTTTCCACCACGCGGTCCGTGCAGATAGTCGCACAAAAAGGCGGACATCATGTGCAAAGTGCTGTCAAAAGCATATGAAAGGCAACTGACTATGTGTATAAGAAAATATTATGTTTTCATTTTAAATACAGACCGTAATGGTTGAGATTGATTAAACAAGAGCGTAATTACCACAATCACAGTTAAACCCCGCATATCCACCCAAGAATGTGTTAAAAAAGGGCATTGCTCAAGATTGGCTTTCATTTACTTTTGACAGCACCTGTGCGTTGTAAGGCTCAATGATTACATTATTAATGAACCAAAATTAACTAATCAATTTACTTGCTATTTTTAATTTAGGAGAAAACATTATGCTATGAAATTGGATACTGTTAATACCAAAGGTGTGTCCCTGTTTGAAATTTTCGCAATCGGCAATGTGGCTCGAAATATTAAATGTCAAAAAGATGCATAATAAAGCTCGTGGAGTTGGATTTCACGCATTGCACAGTTGTGAAACGACGACGCTGTGTATGGACCTTATTGTGGTGAAAATAATGTTATCTTCTACATTATCAACAGACAAACGAAGTCTGTATTTAATGAAACAAAAAATGCATGTGACATAAGTTTACAAATGCGCTTGCGTGACAGCCAACTCAACGAGCCTTCGTATGCGTACTTTTACGCTCTATGTTTCGATCCACGTTGCCTATAAAGAAAAGTAAATACTCACTTTTAATGTTGACGGTCTTCAATTGCACCATACAATATTGCCTCTTGGAAACAAGAATAAAAAGTCGTTCGCTAATTTGATTATATAATCGACTAATCATTATGCTCCATAACGTACAGAGTCGATCACTTGTCTGTACTGCGCTCGAACTGCGCGCTTCAGCGCTTGTGTTTGTGTGGTTCGCATGACTTTGGGGCTGTGTTTGAGCGCTGGTATTGTCATAAACTTCAATGCCTGCTTTAGAACTTCAAGGCGAAAACCTTTAATGGCTCATACTGTCGTGGACAAAGTGTGTCCCGCTTTTGCGGCTGCTGTCGCGTGGCGTTCCTTGGCACGCGTTCCTTGGCGCGCGTTCAAGTGTGGGATTGCAGATGGCAGGAACGCTAGACAAGATGAGACTTCTGGAGGAAAGGCACAGTATCTGTCCCACTTCCGGCAAGTGTGAGTTTGACCATCGCATCGTCGCGCGGCGTTCCTTGGCGCGCGTTCAAATGTGGGATTGCAGATTGCGTAGGAACGCTAGACAAGAGGTTTCTCAAGCTTTCGCCTTTCAATACTTTAGTCGCTAAAGTCCGTCGTAATTTTTACTTGAAGCATTGCTAAGAGAGCTCTAGATAAGTGCTGCTGACTTTATGCATAATTTCCGCATTGCGCACAACTCACCCGCACAGAACGCACCTAGGTATCTCTCATTATATTTAATATCCAAAGCTGTGAAAAGTAAAAGCAGGATCATCCTGTATAATAGTCATATTTGTAGCTTTGTACCACAGTTTTGTGATCTAGCCGAGCTCATTGGCACCATCAATAATCATACTTTTACAATGTCCTGAAATAATTCTAGGAGAAGGCTCCAAGCTTCTCCCTAATTAGCCGATTCTCATGAGGGTAAAAAAAAATTGTCATGCAGAGATCTATGTGGCGTGATTGATGACCACCTTTCCAGTGAATAAATGAGATAATAGCGGAAGTCAAAGCAAAAGTACATGAGGATCACAGTCATAGCTTGTGCTCGTTGAATTAAGCGTCGAGTGCTGCTAGAAATCCGCGATTAGTGAGAAATTCGCCTGGCAAAAAAATAAAATAAATCTACCTGGATTCTAGATATATATATAGCAAAAATGACGTCAGCCTTGTCTTACATAATCACTTTGAAGTAAGGACATGCATTGCAGATTAGTGTACATCACTTCAGCCCTTTTTAACCCCCTGGTCACACAGAGATGACTAGGTAAGTACCACAAGGACTTCAAATTCCTTATGACCGATTTTCACTAGGAAACTTCAGGCACTTTTTTTGATGGTTCAGCAGGCAACCCTTCTTATGCGATGCTGACGGACTGGGAGAGATGCGCTAAGCAACGGCTCGTCACTGTTCCGTAGTCTGCGAATTGCTCGAATAATGGTTCAGATAAGCCAGCGATCTGCTTATGAGGATAGATGAGCCGTGTACTCTTCATTAAATTGTTTCAACTGTGAATTCGAGTTCTCATAATAAGCAGATGCCGTGCTCCTGCTCCTTTGGTCCCCCGTCGTGTTGTTGTTTTCGTGGTCAGGAATACGTACGATTCTGTGCTGGTCTTCCGGCAGGCAGCCAGCGAAGTCGGTAATGTTTCAAATGAGCTTGCGCAGAAATCGCCATCACGTGCATGACAAGAAAAGAAGAGAAAATCCGAAATAGGCGGTGGCGCGACAAGCGATGATGGTGCCATTCTTTCATTGCTGCTTTTTCCTTTCCCTTCCGCTAACCTGCTACCACAGAGCAAGGTAGCAAGCCGGAACACTCATTGGTTATCCTTCCATCTTTTCTTTCCCTGCGTCATAGTTTATGGAGAGGGGGAGGTGTCAATCTCCCAGACTTCAATTTTTTTTTGTCCCCCCCCCCCCTCTCCTTTCTTTCTTTAGTAGCCAAAGAAGGAGAAGAGGAGAAGTAGGGCGTCAACCTTTGCGTTTTTTTGTAATTATTTTTCTCTGTGTGGCTGGCGCATAGTCAGTTGAGGCGACCGCCGTGATTCGTGAACATAACTCGCAGATCGTCAATCGACTGCTACCCATCCGAATGAGCCTGGAGAACGAAGTGCTGGGTGCCGACCTGGTCGATCACGGCATCGTGCATCCTGGCATTGACTACGCGCAAATGCTGCGGCGCAGCGGGATCGCGTGCAGCGACCTGCTACCTCGCTCCGACGACGCGCGCATGGACAGGGAGTCATGGGACCTGCGAGTGTGCCGGCGATACCTGGCCGAAAAACTCCGCGCGGGCGCCAACCATCGCACGTCGAACGCCTTCATGAGAGTCTTCTTCAAACTGTGGCACTGAGGCCACTCTATACACACGACTGCTAGAACCTGCGTTAAACAGGTGACAATAAAAAAAAAAAGAAAAGAGGAACTGAAATTCTTACGGACATCATTTTTCTTTCTTTCCATTCCTGTTCGCACGCAGTGGTCTTCATGAATAAACGAACGAAGCGTTGGCTGGAAAGGAGCAGAATGACTTGACTGGTCATTTATTTTGTCTTTCGTCGTGATCTCGTTTTGTATGTTATTATACACGTTATTACTTTAATGCATTAATGCATGTTATTACATGCATTCATGTACGAGTTCAATAAGTTGAGTCTTGCGTACTACATTTATACTTTTGCATGACACTCGTTTGCTATTGTGTCGTGCATAGTTCCTTTGTTTTCAAGGTTAATTTATACAGGGGGTTCCATTACAGTCGCTCGTTTTTATATCACTTCTTTAATTTCAAATAGCATTTAACATAAATTGGGGAGGGGGGGGGGGGGGGAGGCAGTTAGGCTTTGCCTTTAGAGTCATGGCGCGACAGGTTAATGGCTCCCGCCTGCAGCCCCACCTGCGGATCGTTGTTTGCGCACATTCACTTCGTTACTCGCTTGATCTCGAATCATTTAATTCGTGTCTCGATCTCTCGCATACTCTCCAGCATGAAGTGTGAGCTAGTGGCACATTACTTGAAAGACCACCCGAAGTAGATATACCGCCCCGATTTAACCAAGACCGCATGAACACGTCTGGGTGGGCTAGGGGTACCGTGTATGACCAGGGATCCAAGGGTACCCGGAGGGTTCGTTTTCCATATCACCCTCCCCTCTCAAAGAAGCTGCACGAGTCAGCAGTTCTTGCCATCTCAGCTATGTCATCTGGCCTCGTGACGTCACGAAACCCAACGACCAATTAATGCCCGTCCATCTCACCTTCCAACTGCCACCTGCTCAGGTTTTTCGCTCACAACGCGTCGTCAGATTTTCTGGAAAAAAGAGGAACCTAGTTGCGTTAATATTGTTCTCGTCCGTTCTTAGCGGTTGCCCTGTATTACGTGTAAAGCTGATCTGTCCTGAAAGCCAGCAAGGACATCCGACAACCACCTGCTCGCGTCTAACGCAGACTTCCACAGCTGCAGAGACGTTGCTTTGCCTGCTTCCTTACTTTCACTTGCTACCACAACGCATCGGAGAGGCATCAATCAATCCTACGGGGTGCTGCGTCCACTCTGAAACATCCGATCTCGCTATAGACTATGTATAAAAGACACTTTTGCTGAGCCGACTGCACTTCTCCATATATGTACGCTTTACGTATAGGCCTCCAGACATCCACATCAATAAGTATTTATCCATTCAGTCAACGGCATTGAAGGTATTCGTGCGATGTGCTTGCTTACTGCTTACTGTCATGAGAGAATGTGCAATTAAAGAAGTAATATTATAGTTATTCGACCTTAATGAAACCTAGACAAATACTTCGGGATAACAACTTAAGAGTAGATCGATTTCCCAGAAATAATACTGCTTCTTCAATCGAACGCTTGCTTGTATTTGGTTGAGTTTTTTAGCACCGCTAAGTTAACAAAACGAAAGTAACAAAGTTAGAGCGCCATTAAATAGGAATTTTCGATCTATACGACGATTAGGCAGCCGAAATTTTCTACACATGCCACCGCACCGGCCTGGAGAGCATCATTACCGTTTTTGGTTCTGGCCCACTTCTATACGGCTTTGGAGCGAGCATTAAAGGACGGCGTTAAATATTCACGGTTCAAGTCCTTGTCGTTCTCCTCGAGCCCTTGCCTGAAATGATCTACTGAAACTTAGGCGGAGCCCTATTCTGACGAACACCGAAAAAACACTTTGAAAGGAAGAGTTTGCGTTCTTTGAGACGGGTGGTACGTGCTCTCTGAGACGGTCACGGGTCTAACCTCGCCAGGGGGAACGCTAACATGCCGATAGTGACTGACGAGAACACAGACATCACCGTTACGCCAACCCCCGAACCGGAGGAAGAGTTCACGTATGATGACGCCACTTGGGTTCTCACAGCGGCAATCGTTATATTTACGATGCAAACCGGTAAGACATTCGTTTTACGTACGTATTTATACTTTCAAGGTGTAACGAGTAACTGTCGAGAATATATTCATATTTCGAATCTTTTGCGTCACGCGTACGAAAGTAGTGAATAAATCAGAGTCAGAACAAGCTACTCGCTTATTAGCAATCGGCGGTTATATTGCAGGAGCCCATAATGGAGCTCTATCTGCATTTGTTTAAACTACTGAAACATTGCCCCACATTCCACTCTGCGCGACCACTCTTTGAAGATATGTTTCAGTTAGCTGCATGTAAAAGAAAGGCGACAAAAAGCAGTATGGTTCTCAAACACAACGATGCAAATACGGCTTCACTTGTTCTTTTCGTCAAGTTTGTTTTTATATGCATAAATGAAGAGAAGTGGTCGAAAGAGATCAAAGCATACGAAGATAAAAAGATCCTAATTATCGTGTTTTTAAGTAAAATGGAGGTGTCTGGCGTTTACTCCAAATTACTCGACGTGAAGTTAAAGGACATGCAGCTTACTACTGTTACGTCCGGAACAACTGAGAAAAGCCAAACCATGTGCAAAACGCAATTCAACGCGAAATGAGCCAGTCTTGACACCGCAGCCACCAACAGAAAGAGAAATTATTACTGCAGCTGACGGCCCACAACTGCGCACTTTAAATTCCACGGTCGAAATAAGGGACGAAGGCCAGCACAGCTAAGGACAGCTTTATGCTACTTGGTAAGCTACAGTCCTACCAAGATGCACAGTAAAAAACTGTCACGGTGAAGATTCCTCTTTAAATAGGGTCTGCGAATGAAGATGGCCACAAATTGAAGAAACACAGATGACCTCACAGACCCTATAAGTACTGTCTGATTTAATCAGATGATACCAGTATGCTTTTACACGCAGACAGAGGAATTATGATAAAACATACAACGCCTGGAAATCTGTCTTAAGTGAACTTGACGATTATGTGGTCTAATTAGTCAAGTGAAAGAAAGAAAAAAAAAATATTTGTAGCGAGCAATTTCTACAGAAAGAAGAAGAGCTGAGAAGTACATATTGGGGAAATGTTATCTGATTCTTACTTAGGATACAGCAGCTTGAACCTTATTATGTTTGCTTTTGTATGCTCATTTGTTTGTTTTGACCTATGAAACCGCTTCGGCCATTTTTTACTAAATCACGGTGTAGTAACCGCTTTCGCTTTCTTTCGCTGTATTATTCTTAACTGCGCTGATTTTTTATATCTCTCTCATTAAGAATCATTTAGTGCTGACCAGTTATCAAGGACCGACTTTTCCGTGGTTTATTTTAGAGCGCACATCTTAAACGTCCATTTCTGGCTTTATCAGCATCGGTGTAAACGATGGGCAATTTTAAGGTGGCCTGGAGGTCGCAGAAAATTGCGCACTGGCGTCAGCGATTACGCAGAGATTTTTCGTTCTGGTTGCAGTCTGTAAAACAGGCCTTATATGCACAATAGTAATCATTTTTGGAGTGTTTTTTCTTTTCTGTTTCTAAGCGCTTTCCGCAGTGCGCCAAATGGCCTTGGTGGGCTCTGAGTTGACTACCCTTGGACGACTGTTCGGTTTGCTGCTCTTTTGCCATGCAGGCTTCGGTCTCTTAGAGTCCGGATGCGTATCGCAGAAGAATGAGGTGAACATCCTGATGAAAAACGCCGCCGACGTCATCCTCGGCGGGCTCACCTATTGGCTGTTTGGATTCGGTCTGCAGTACGGCACGGGCCACAGCCCCGATAACGAGTTCAGTGCCGTCGGCCGTTTTATGGTAGACGCCGAACCGGACCAAATGGGCTTGGTCTTCTCGAGCTTCATCTTCCAGTTGTCTTTCTCAACCACTGCCACGACAATCGTGTCCGGGGCCATGGCGGAGAGAGCCAACTACAACGCGTACTGCGTCTTCTCGCTACTCAACACGATTGTGTACTGCATTCCAGCCGGATGGGTCTGGGGAGACCACGGCTTCTTGAAGAAGATGGGAGCCATCGACTTCGCCGGTTCCGGATGCGTTCATCTGCTGGGCGGAGCGTCTGCCCTAGTCGCTGCGGTACTGCTGGGTCCACGGCGTGGACGCTTCGATGAAGACGGCCAGAAGGTCCAGATGAGCCGGCCCACTAACGTTCTCCTCGGAACTTTCACGCTCTGGTAATCAGCAACGGCGATTCATTGAAGTGTTTAGCTAATATGTCAGGCCATGCCTTAGGGAACTCTAACCTGAAGATATTTTTTCACTAACTATTTTTCCTCTTTAATAGTAAAGGGAAAATAAGAAATGGGGGGGCAAAAAGAAACTAAACGAAAGTTAAAAAAAAAAACTCATGCATGCATTCACAAGTATATTCTTTTTTTTTCTTTTGTTAAGGTGGAGCGTGCTTATATAGAAAGAAAGTGCCGCTCTCAAATACCTTCAGGGCTGAAACTAGTTGCAGAGTGATGGGAGCTGAAATATCTGAGGGGTAGTACATGGCCAGCACAGCAAACCTGCTGTACAGGGAACTAACGGGAGGCACACATAAGTGAAGTTGATTGCTCCTTGGGAAGCCGCAGACAAGTTTCAGGACAGAGAGTCAAGTATTGCAGCCGCCAGGAAATAAAATTGTGCGCAGGGTCATATGGAAGGGAAAAATATGACCCTTTAGCTCCGGAATACATGCATGCGAGCCCCATTAACGCTAACAGCATCAGACACCTTGTTACTTGGGCTGCTCTTAGCCGACTGTCTTCTAGTAACTCACCGACAAAGAAGTCGAGATAATGAGGTAATGCCAGAGTCCCGCCTTCGAAGCACTTCGCTTCATCCCGTTTCGACCGGCAGGATGTAACACATGCCTGGACCTCAGAGGAATATACACACCGCCCAGGAAAGAAAATGCATGGAAGAAGGCTGGTCTCGTTCTTAGGAGTTACGACAGTTTTTCGGAAGTTGCATTGTTTGGATTCCCTTTTTGTGCTTACTATGGGATACTGCAAAACCCGTTGGAATAGCTTTTTTTGTTTGAATGCACCAAAATAAGGGCACTGATCGCACGCAGGTGGGGCTGGCTGGTGTTTAACTGCGGCAGCTCCTTCGGTGTGAGGCATGACAAATGGAAGTATGCGTCAAGGTATGCCTTCACCTCTTACGTTCGTTTTGTGCTGTGTATAAAGCATATGCAAGAAGCACGTACGCTTCTTGCATATGCTTTATATGCGAGAAGCGTACACGTTGTATAGAATCCAGAAAAGCGCTTCGCAGATTGATGTTCGCTGAGTGGCATGTGTTTGGTCCAATACGCGAAAAAAATATTTATTCAGTAATAAACAGAACATGTACGGAAGTGTACGGAAGTGTACGGTAACCAAATACAATACTGCCTTTTGAATGGACACAGTGTATCTTAATTTTGTATCTACGCACGTTCGCTCTGCGAGTAGTGACTTACTAAAATGTTACAGACTGAGCGCCTTTATTCACTGTAGCGTGCTGTTACAGAGCAGCGGTGACCACGATAAACGCTTCCTTGGGAGGAGGCCTCGTTGGAGTATTTTATTCGTACGTATTTTTCAAATGTATTGTGTTCATTGTTTGGTGATTCTGGCCTAAGAGATGAGTATCAAAAACTACAAACACGTGAATTGTTTTACTGCTACAACTATTTGAGAAGTTTGATTCCTCCCCTCCCGACCAAAGAAAGAACGAGAAAATAAGCAGAATATAAAAGGTTTTGCCTGCTCCATTAAAAGCACAGCAAGCATAAACACGTTTTTAATGCAAATTAAAAGTTTAGAGAGCGGACGACTTCGTACATGTGGAGGCAACAAAGGCAACAATGAAAGTAAAAAGGAAGAAACCTATGGTGATCCCAAGGCCCGGTGAGCAGGTCTGGGGAGAGGCCCTGAGAGAAAAATAAAAATATGGCAACCGATGGCACTTGAGGTGAGGAAAACGAGTCATGTGATGGAAAATAATTAATGCTTGGGGTATACATATAAGCGTGTAAAGATATGAAATAATGCTTTAGATGTTTCTATAAAGCGTTGCTGCAGTCTTCAACAAATTAATTCTCGTCTTATGACTTCCAGGTACTTTATGTCACGGAAGTTTCTCGTCGACGATATTGTGAATGCCATCTTGACCGCACTCGTGGCTGTCACTGGTGAGAAATAAATTTCCTGATTTTCTGAACAAGCATATCCCTAGTGTGCAATGGAAAGATCGGTTTGTAAAAATGGCGTATGTCTTAGCATATTATTCATCTCTTAACCGTCTCTTGGACAGAAAATATTGAGAAAGAGGGCAGGAAGGGTACATCCAGGAAATATTTCACGAGGCCAGAAGGAGAACAGAAAATGAATAAAATAAAGAGGTAGTACAGTGCGTGTCCATTGAAAGCTCGCGACAATTTGAAAGTTAAACGGTCCCATTTGATGTGCTGTGCATGACAAGCTTCCGGTGCTGGCGACCACTGACCCAAGCGATCGCATGATGCATCAGCAGGTGGCTGTCTAAGAGGTCTACAGTTATAATCATCTTTATCGGCCCAGAAAAAAAAAAAAAATGTGTGTACAGGCAATTTCTCTGTCGAGTAAATTGGCATGACAACGAAATGTGAATACGTGCAGAAATGATGCGAGTTTCAAATGCGTGAATCTCTCGAAAGCCACCCTTCACTCAGGAGAATAGCCAGCGTACGTTAACCGACAAAATCATAGACCCGTATGTTTTTCGTTCTCGGACTTGTGGTTATGTTTATACCTCGCCAGCGTTCCAATTCTTTTGAAGTTGAGAGAACACTCCTCCTCGACCCTGCAAAAGTTAAGGATTCCACAGACGCTACAATATATATACCCCCTGCGTAGCTTATGAGAAAACCATGTACTCCTTATTTAACGTTTCGTTGTACTCTGGGAAATGGCAGAGCGTATGAATGGCTCAGCTGTTGCCTGTGCAGCTGGTTCGGGCTTCTATTCGGCCTACGAGAGCCTCGTGGTGGGCGTGACGGGCGCTCTGTTCGCCTGCTGGGTGCCGGGCGCCCTGGAGCGGCTGCGCGTGGACGACCCCGTGGGTGCCGTAGCCGTGCACGCCGTGGGAGGCATCTGGGGGCTGCTCGCAGTGGGCCTCTTCGCTGATGCTGACTCGCTACTGCGCCTCACCTCAGGCCGCAGCGGTCTCTTCAAGGGCGGCGGGGCTTACTTGCTTGGCATTCAGGCTCTAGCAGGGCTCTGCATTGCCGCATGGAGCGTGCTCACCTCATACGTACTACTAAAGGTACGACATATATATATGACCAGAAAGAGGGGAAAAATTAAATTATATATTTTATAGCAATCACTGCTACCAGCCATAATACAGTGCTTATTTTTTAGAATCTTGAGCGAAATAACATACTAGTGAACGAGAGTCTACCCGAGAAAGCTACAGCCAGAAAGAATATATTTCTAGCAAATATAAAACATATTTTCACTTCGATACGCTCATGTTTGCATACAAATGGTGTTGAGGAATGGGTATTTGCTGTTATAATTTTTTAGGCGCCACTGACGTTTGCCCTGTGATCTTCCTGAATGAGGTGGTGGGTACACCAGGAAAGCCATTCTTATAGTTATTAATGACATAATGTGAGGGGGGGGGGGGGGGGGGGGGGACTGCGTGTTCCGCATACTTATTGTCAGTTTGCGATATATGGCGCCGGTTTATTGTGAAATATTATCTGGAGCACTCTTTGCGTTACCAGCACCAAAAATCGCGGCCTTAGCTTGCCTAGCTCGCTTGCAAGGAGGCGTGAGAACTAGGCCGGAATGAAGGACAGCAATCCAGAAAAATTATTCGTTTTCGGGAAACAAACACAGAACGCTTATTCAATCTACATGACACGCAAAACCTCACCTTTGAACGTAAGTCTGACCTTGTGCTTTTGCGATGCTCACTTCAGCTGCATGTTCAACTGGCGTAGCTGAAGAACGTCTCCAGTATAGTTTCAAGAGAGCCAGGCTGATAAGCTGGAAATGAAATGCTGCGAAATAAATGCCCCGTGCGCCCGTTTCCACTCTGACAGGCCATAAACTACGTGATCCCCATCCGGATGACCGAGTTGGAAGAAGTTCTGGGCGCAGACCTTATGGAACACTCCCTCAGCTATCCCGACTACAACTACGACGGGGTCTTGGCCCAGTTCAGCAGCCGGGGCATCGACGTGAGCCACGTACCGCCCATCGTGCACCGTGGAGACTGGGACAGGCGTATCTTTGACGAGTACCTCCTGGGCGCAAGAGGTCGCAACAAGCCGAGGTCAGACGGCAGACTGGCAGCCTACGTCAGAAACTACGTCAGAGACATGCCACGAAAGTATAGCTATCGCGCATGCGTTATTGTCTAAGCTCTCATACCTGTAAACGCTGTGTACCAGCTCAATTTATTATTAAAGATTACTCAACTCACATGAGCCGCATACATATATCCACATTATACAACTTCGTCGCCGTGTTCACTTGCCATATTGTTGTTCTAGTTTTGAATGGGCGTATTAAAACGCTTATTCCCCTAAGAACTAGAAGATAATGGTGTAAAGGCGTTGTCCATGCAGGTCAGAGTAGCATACTCTGTCCAGGACACCGCTGGTTCGCGCAAGCTCACGTTCTATCCTGATTAGCTGGAACTATTTATATATATTTTCACTGTTTACTGCTGTCACTAAATGCTCGTATCACTTGTTTATCACTGCCAAATCTTCGACTTTGACTATGTACCCCTTGATACTATACGGAACGGCCGTGGTTGGCGAGAGCTTGGGCTCGATCGTTCGTGACTTCGTTGCCTTTTAGGCCTTCATGACTTAGGTCCATGCACGTTGTTCTGTGTTTTTAACTGAGTTCCTTTAAGATAACAGTCTCATTGAGAGCATATCTGATGTGGGGCCTCTGCAGGTCATCTGGTAATCAGTCACAGCATATGCTTGGGTCCCGGCCCCCGCTTTTGGAGTTTGGTAGCCAATGCTATAAAGCTCGTCGTACAGGATCGTCTGCATATGCACATGCCTGTAGGATTTGTTGTTGCCTGTAGTTTACCATCGGTAAAGAGGGTCTGTATTGGGTGGGGTTTGCTCCTTTGTCGGTCGAGATTACTCGTGTGTGTGTGTGTGTGTGTGTGTGTGTGTGTGTGTGTGTGTGTGTGTGTGTGTGTGTGTGTGTGTGTGTGTGTGTGTGTGTGTGTGTGTGTGTGTGTGTGTGTGTGTGTGTGTGTGTGTGTGTGTGTGTGTGTGTGTGTGTGTGTGTGTGTGTGTGTGTGTGCGTGTGTGTGCGTGCGTGCGTGCGTGTGTGCATGTGTGTGCGTGCGTGCGTGCGTGCGTGTGTGCATGTGCGATTCGAAACCCGGTTCGACGTGGGCAGTGCGAACTGTAAGATATTTCGTGCCAAGAAGCTTCCAAACCGAAACATTCAAAAACATCGGTACATTCTGGTGTTCGGTACATGCCTTCAGAACACTCAGAAACATGGGGAGGGAGACATGCACTTTGTCGCGGCTTAGACTTCAAGCCATTTTAGCGCGCGAATTTCCAAGCAGGCCACCACGAAGAGTCAGATGCATCTGCGGCGCTGCAAGTGTCATGCTGTAATTGTGGGTGATAGCGCATGAATGCCTTGGAAATCAATGGATTCATAAAACACATGACACCATGGATCCAGGCTTTCTATCGGGATTTCTCTCAAGTATGCAGTCAGAACGATCGGCAACGTCAAAAGACAACGACAATAACAATCCGAGACGTTCACTGATCTTAAAACAAAAATGAGCAATTTGAACATGCATGCACACTTTACGGCAAGCATAATCATGGCAAAGAGAAACACCGCGAAATGACGACAAATAGCGTAGAAAGTTACCGTACAGCGCTCCTCCTATAACTTTAGCGTCCGCCGTCTTTTCACGATTTTCGCTTCACCGTGCACTGCTACCCAGTGATCCAAATGTGCTGTCGTCCACTCGCCTGTTTTTATATCCTGTTCCTCACTCTACTGCGTAGCCAGCATAATTGCACGTACATTGTGGATCTTATAATTGGCCCGTTGTCTCATACGTGCCAAACCACGGGCAATCCTTCCGTCTCAGTATTTACTAATTTTTTTTTGGTGATTTCCCGTCAATCAACGTCAGAACATGCTTAGGCAGGAAGAGGGAATATTTACTATGTTGTCTGGGACGACACTCGAACAGGGTGATACCAAAATGCTAACTTCATATCTAGGTTACAGGGAACAGTCTGCACTAAACCATCTCCCTTTATCGCCTTACTCACGCTAATCCTTTATATAGAGGAATGACCAGCGCCAGAGACGTCCTTCCTGAATTCAGTGTGACTGAAATCGACCGTACGCGTAGACAAGGTTATTTTGATCTTTAAGCTGCTGCTTAAACCGAACTTTGAGTTCCCGATTCAATGATACTACGTCACGCTACTTTTACCGATAATGTGGAGCCGTCGTGTTGCGAAAAACCTTTCTCCAGAGAGGTCGACCACGTGTTGAGAAGTGGTTCCGACGGAACCACGTCAGACGCGGTAATTACGAGAGCAGGTCGACTTTGACGTGCTGCATCGACAGGCACGGTCATGACTGGGGGCGCCATCGGTGTCGGCGTAATTTCTATCATTTGCAAGCGCTTAGCTTATGCGACACACGCTCCAACGCTTTTCTCGCCCACCGAGCCGACTCCGGTGGCATGAAACAAGCACTACACGTTTCCTTAGAGACATGGTACCAAAACAAAAAAAAACAAAGTAAAAAAAAAAAGCAGCCGACGCGTGAAAAGAAACGCAAAAATCAGGAAAAGAAGCACCACAATCAGCAACTATCCCTTTGGTTTTATTCTTACTTCTTATTCTTTTTTACTCTTTTCATTCCCGGCCTCTTTTTCTTGTACCCCTTCAGGCTGATGGAAGGTGCGGAGACTGATACTTGCGTGGTTTGACTCCCTTGGTTTCGCTGCTTGGTGCACCAGTGTGGGACAAATCATTGAGTGAAAGCTTGCGACGCTAGACGGTCTTGTCTGTGAATGCAAGGGCGGTTGTACAGGACTTCGGTATGGAACAGGAGTCACGGTTGTTTGAGCAAGCCTTTTTTTTTTATGCTCCGTCGGCTAACTTACAAGGGTCGCGTTGCGGACGATTGTTCCTCTGGTTTTCTTGCGAGGCTGCTGTTGCCGCTCGTGCTGGCTAGCCCTCTCCCACTATAACATTTGCCTCAAGTCACGTGGTGCAAGTCACGTGATTTTCGGGGGTTTCTGGTGGTATATATACCTGGAGCCGCGGCTCTACCTAGCATCGCTCACCTGTCCAACAACAGCAACACCTCCACGAGCAGTACCAGCCGAAGGAAAAATATGGTAAGTCAAAAGCTAAACTGCAGTGATTCATGTCGTTAAATACGCTAACAGGCATTCAAACCCCTTTGACGCTCCGCAGAAGCAGCCCTCTGTATACTGTTGGCACTTCTTCACAGCTTAACTCAGCTGCAGTGGCTATCTGTGTGAAAGAGAAATCAAGTATTGATGACAGTTATATAATGCTAGAGCGATGTTATTTCAATATTTGATGTTATTTCAATGTCGTTGTTTCAATATTTCTTGAAGCGCGATTGCAGGTTTGTATTAAAGGGGGGAAGAAAAGCCTCACCAAAGTCGAAATCGCAGCACTCAATGCTCTGGCTTGACAAATGCTTTTGAATTGAGTGAATTTCGGGAGCAGCTGAACTCGCTGGATTTTTTTTTTTTTTGAGAAACCCTTTTACCCACAGAAGCCCATTACGAAATTTGGTCCCCTTATTCTGAAATTGTTCAATAGGCAATTAAACAAATATTGCTTATTTATCGACAAGCATACACGAACTACTCCTCTTCGTTTATTTCCTGCAGCGCTTCATCGTGTACATTGCAATCCTCGCTCTGACGACGGCCGTCGCCCTTGCCGGATACCATGGCCATGGAGGCTACGGTGGATACGGCGGACACGGTGGTGGTTACGGAGGCCACGGAGGATACGGTGGTGGTGGCCGCGGCTACGGCGGCCATGGTGGTGGATACGGTGGGGGATACGGTGGATACGGCGGTGGCGGCCACGGAGGATACGGCCATTACGGAAAGCGATGATGATAATCCAAGATGCTCTGCCCGGGCCTCATGAGTGCAATGCGAAATAAATTATGACCTGTGCATGCGGACAGGAAAGAATACGACCTCGTGTTGAATTTCCCTTTGCTTAGCACGGCGATACTTTGTCCAAAGAATACCTCGTGCGTGCTAAACGGTGGCGCGTCGTATTATGTCGAAAATTAAATTTGTAGAGGTGGCATTCAGAATACTACTCAGTGGTATCATTGTTTGGACGATATCAATCAATATCGGCGATGCTGTGTGCGTGGAAAAGAGAAGGAAGGGATGCTCCGTTGGGCTCGCTGTAGTTCATTCATGATGGAAGAGCGCGATAGCTTTCATGTCGTTTTTTTTTTTTTTTTTTGTTCACTCAAGTAAATGACAAAAACTCTCTTAAAAAGGTTGGTGTACACAAACCAATTTTAAAGAACCCGCGGGACCGGGCTAGATCTCGAAGTTTTTGAACGAAACAGACAGAGTAAGGCGCATGGCTTGTCGGTCTGGAATACTTTGTGGGGACCGATTGACCATCGGAAACTCAACTCTTGGAAATCTGAAACTATAAGCCAACTTCAACCTCCGAAAAACTTCCGGACTTTTTTCACCCTACCGGGTAGCGAAGAACCACGCACTCAAGCGATCATAACATCCATTCCAAGCCTCACGCTAGAAAAACCTGCCCGAGTCACGTGATCACGCAGTACGCCACTTCGTGTTTGTTTACTTCCTGTACTACTCGGATAAAATCCTCAATATCCGATAGATGATCGTAAGAGTTTTAGGGCTACGAAATACGGTGATACCGATGGCGATGCTGTTTAGTGCACTAAAAAGTATCATCGCGTCTACTACAAAGAGCGGCCGTACGTCCTAGTTTACAGCTATCGCGGTAAAATAACTGGCCCTCCTATTACTGTCGAGCACTCAACAAAATGCTCTCTACGAATGCCGATCACTCGGTAACTGAGGATGTTATCGGCGTAAAAATATATATTCCGAGATTGTCCTCTTTACTAAGATTTATCTGTTGCAACCTATGGCTGTCTGATACTGTTGTATCACCGAGATGTAATCGGCATCGGCAGCTGATATCGATAATGGAGCCTTAAATCACGGGGTAATCGTGTTGTGTAGTGTTCCAGTCTTAACTTGTAGAAAAAGGGCTAAAAATCGAGGATTATATGGAACCACACTCCTCGTTTTTAGCCATTTTACTGCAGGCAGGGCATGGACCAACTTACTCAAACTGAAACAACTATTCCAACGTGTGTGATTTGCCTCACTTATTACTTTATGTTATTCGTAGATTGTGAGCTTTTTTTTTTTTTTGCTGCTTATTTCACTTTATTTTTGTGAAATTAGCGGTAAGTGACGTTATCGAGCCATATCATATGCGCACATACTTTGGACAAGCCTAGCCGGAACAGATATGTTCATGTTGTAAGAAAAGCGTTAAAGCTGCTTCCCTTTTTAAGCACAAATTGGATTTTCCATGCTCGCATTGTACTTTTCCCTGTGTTTTAAACATCGTTCGTCCCCCCAAAACAGCAACGAATTCATTCAGAACAAGAAAAATGCACCAGAACTAAAAGCATTTTGCACTTCAACAAGTAACTGGCGTTCTTTTTCGCCGTATGACAACTCCTATATACGGTCCTTGCTTCTGAGCTCGAGCACCTTTCCTAGACGCGAAATCCTGACTTCCTTTGTTTGCTCTCTTACCGCTACGAAAATACCGCTCCAGAGGCGTAATTTGGTCACCTATCCATTTGGGCAAGCCCCTCAATCTACCAGTAAAAACAGTGAGCAGCAAGAAACGCCAACACTCATCGCCCGAAATTGAAACCGTACATGCGCCGCTCCCTGCGACCTTCGCAGGAGTGTGTCATCATTGCGCTCCAGCCTGCTCCTCAGACACCCGCGCGCTTTCCTAGCAACACCACGCCGAGGCCGCGGCAGCACACTTAGCTTGTGCCGGTCCTTTGCTCCCTACTCGCCTCTTCTCCCCTCTGTCATTTCCCCTCCCCTCTGATCTCGCGAGAGCACGTGCCGTCGTCCCGCGCTCAGCCTCCCAATATCCCGTTCACTTCCTGCTTCAGCGCGCTCGTAGGCTCGACTGGCGCCCGCGTCTCCCTCGAGGTTCGAAGCCGTCGATGCAGTCGCCTGGCCGCGGCGGCAGCTAGCACGCAACCATCGCGCCACGACGGCCGGCGAATGCTAGAATGCTGACTGCGGTGCACGCGTGGCATTCCGGTCGCGAGAAACCCGCGAGGCCACACTGGCCAGCACGCCGAGGTTAAGCCGCACAAAGAAAAACACACCTACGATCGGGCACGCTTTGGGCGAGAGGAAGATTGCGGCGGGATATGATGTGCACTCTTGCGTGCTTGTGTGAATTTTGAATTAGCGTTTAGGGTTTACGGTGATAGCGTAAACACTATAGCAGTTAAACAGAAGAGGTTCATTGTGTGCGTGCATTCGGTAGTTACGATAACAACAGCCATGATCGTGGACCCCAAGAGCATGAAGCCCGACGACGCGACGTGGGTGCTTACGTCGTCTTTTGTCATCTTCACTATGCAGACAGGTGAGTGAGTCGCGCATTGGGGACACTGCTCTCTCTAGACAGGGCCCATGTATTTCCGAAGATAATACGTACTGCTGGCTCATTGATTACCTGCGGTACTTCAATCACGGTCACTTTTACTTTTGTTTCTTATCGTTGCCTGGGCCAATGTCTCGGTCGGTGCGAATTTAATGACTCATATGTCAGAGGAGAATGACAAATCTGCGCGAACGGCAAAGAAATAATTGTTCCTTGAGAGTTCGCTTATTGCTATGGAGTCTGAAAACGTTTTCACTCACTCTCCCCTTTACAGGGCTTCATACTTGTTTACTTTTACAAGCACTGTGTTTTTTTTTTGTTTTTTTCAGTTTCCTGAATAAAACTGTACGTCAAAACGCTCCACAGTATGGCAGACTGAAAACTGTGGCTTAGTTTTTGTTTTTAAGGGCCACAAGAGCAATAAATAACGAATCTGATTCCCTCCTCCTCCCTGAACGGTTCTGCGAGGCCTTTCAGTTGTTTCATAAGGCTAGAGGAGATTACTACGCTTTTCTTTCACAATACATGCTTTTCTCTCAACTGCAATTTGAGGCATTCCGTTAGTCGCGAATTGTGTTCGATGAACGTGCAGAGCAATACTACCGCGGTTTTCATTTCGTTTTGCATCATATAAGATCCTCAAGATTAAGAATTCAGAAACATTTATTTGTTGCCTTTACTGAGATATGTGTGACTTGGCTAAGGGAAGAGAACTTTAATTGTTCTGCCCAGTACAAAATAATACAATTGCGGAATAACTGCGAAGTGTAGAAAATATTTCTTTCCTTTTTTTGGTAATGATATTGATACGGACAAATAGTCTTGCCAGCTTTCGTGAGCGACATAGCTATGGGCTTTAACAAAAGCTGTTACTGAGAGGCGTGGAAGTCTTCATGACAGTCTTGACAAAATCTGGCTCCTAAATACAGAGCGTGTCCATTTCAGAAATGATTACTGTTAAGTAATACTAGTAAGCTTACTTTGAACTATCCCTGTAAGACATACCAACAAAAAAAGAGTGACGATGTTTGATATCACTGCTTACTTCATTTTCGCGACACCTCCAATTAGTGCTGGTTTTTAATAACGTCCGTTTTGGTCTGGAATCTAATAGCTGAAGCGCACCTAATCGATTACTTGTGTTATTTGCTCAAGCATCCCAATGCTAGATGTACCCATGTCTCCTGTCTTTCGCTTACATGTCGCGGTTGGGCAGCAAAGCCCTTTGATATTGCGCCTTGCGAATGGTCACTGCAACTCTCCCAAAGGAGGATTTCTATAAGGCTAAATTAACTCGTACGTTCAAAGCACTCTTACGTAACCGAGTTATCGGTGTTACGTGTAGGCTTCGGACTGCTGGAGTCCGGCTGCGTGTCCAAGAAAAATGAAGTGAACATCCTAATGAAGAACGCCGTGGACGTGGTATTGGGCGGTCTTACCTACTGGAGCGTCGGCTACGGCCTGCAGAATGGCCGTGGTCCAGGCACCAACCCTTTCTGTGGCGTCGGCTCCTTCTTCCTGGACGCCAGCTCTGAGGTGATGGGCGAGGAGTTCGCCATGTTCATCTTCCAGTTGTCGTTCGCCACCACCGCTACCACCATCGTGTCTGGCGCAATGGCCGAACGCACCAACTTCCACGCGTACTGCCTCTTCTCCGCACTGAGTACGCTCATGTACTGCATACCCGCCGGCTGGGTCTGGAGTGGCCACGGCTTCCTGAACCGCATCGGCGTCATCGACTTCGCCGGATCGGCCTGCGTACACCTGCTGGGAGGCACGTCGGGACTCGTCTCGGCTCTGGTGCTGGGGCCGAGGCTAAGCTGGGACCGGCACAGCAGACCACGCATGGGAAACCCCACCAACGCCATGATCGGAGCATTCACTCTCTGGTGGGCGCATTGCTGAGTCAATGGGCACAGTCGGCCTGGAAATACTTTTATTCCATGTTATTTGCCTGTTTCCACGATTTTGTGCTATGGTTTAGTTGCTATTTTGGCATATATATACACAGCCTTGCCTGCTCATTGCGCTAATAAAAGACTTGCCGCTTCTAATTAGTCTCAATCTCAATACGGGTAACCTCCTAACAATAGGATGCCACGATAGCAAAGCTCGGAGAACGACTTTTCCCAGACACCTTCTGTAAGAAAAGGCCCCATAAAGAACGGCAAATGGTAAGCCGTTTTGACTTGTAATCGATCTGCTCCAGCTTCAGCATGAGCTTTACCGGCTAGAGGCGGTCGTCTAGATGTCACACTGCCTCGTCGCAATGAAATAAATGTCTTTCGCAGTGTATGAATCTTGCAGAGTGAGGTAATGGCCCCTTCAAGGCAGGCAATGAAATGTCGCCAAAGAAAACAAGAAGCTATTTGGGCCTCCGCCTTACTCCGCCTTGCGTACAGGAGGTGCGAGGTTCGATCCCCAGTTCTATCGGGCTCACACCGGTGTTGCAATGGTTGCAAGCATTTCCCTGGCTTAGTGCTCGGATTTACTGGAGTGCAATGCTTAAAAATGAGCATTTGACCGGACCTTGTGTAGAGAAAAGTTGCCCCGTGTTATGGCGCTCTTTTTCTTAAGCCAAACACCATAAAATTTCATAACCTTGATCATAATCACCAAGAAAGAAAAAAGTAACGTAAGCTAGAGTCGAATGAACTTGCCAAAATTTGGAAGCAGCCTCTTTGTTTAAAAAAAAAAAGAATAGCAGCAAACTTTTGCTGGAAGAAAAACACGCGCAGAAAACAAAAGTTTTGGATAATATTTTTGTAGTCTTTGTGGGCGCCTTTTGAATTTGAATCTGCGGTTTTCCACGCCATGCACTGCATTTGTTCTCGCTTCTCGATCATGTCGTCGCCTAAAAACACTCAGCTGTTATATTCCGTAGAACTTGCCTATATAAATTTTTTTTTTCTTGCACAAAGCAGCCCAAATGTTTTATCTGGAGGAAAGATTCCGTCAGCGGATACTTCAATAAGAGCGACTTTTATGGCATGATCAAAAGGTCTTCTAGCACGCAGAAAGACAGCCACTAAATAACAGCTTTTTTTTAGGACCGTAAAATCTGTAAAATGTGTATCTGTAAAACTTCCTTTTCCCAAGGATAATAATGAGCGCGAATTAATTCACATGAATATTTCATCATAAGACATAGTTACATATTATTTTCCATATTATTTTCTTTCTCCAGGTGGGGTTCACTCGTCTTCAACAGTGGCAGCACATTTGGCATATCGGACGAAAAATGGCACTTCGCAGCCAGGTACAACATTTCAGAGTTGCCATTTTCGCTATTTGAGTGCTTTGTGCGTTACTACGTTCCACTAAATTCTCTTTAGTTTCGTCGTTTGTGTTTGTCGAGTTCTCTCGGAACATCTGCATGCGATTGTTTTCTTAGCATGTGCTGTTTAGCAGCACGTCAATGATTGTTATCGGTCTCATTAAGCAGCTCTTAGAAATGATCTGACATAGCAAAATAAATGGACTTATCTTGAGCCACATTGGAAAGAAATACTAAAACTTTGTTTCATGGAACAAAGCATTTCTGTATGTTTTTGGGGCGCGCATGCACAGTTGATGTCCCGCCTGCTTTTCTCCAGTCAATTCGTAACCCACACGGTAAGTTACTGAACATAGTCGAAGATACAAAAGCTGAATTACGAGGGCATTACTGTAACGAGTTCGTAACACATAACCGAAGAATCTGTAGGAACCACAGGATGGTGCATGGAGAGAACTCAGAGTGGTTATATTGTCTCTTCCATTTTCCTGAGGCTCCTACTCGTTTTCCAGTCGTATTAAGAACTAAGGGAGTGTTCAGGTTTCCCCTCGCTCCCACCCACTCTCTTCCACCTCACCAGGTTTGTGCAATGATATGGAACAGAACAAGTATTCGAATCGACGCTGGCTGCGGAAAATATGTCTCGCGGGGGAATTGCTCAACATTCATTCCTTTTTTTCCACTGCTTCTTACTTTCATTCGTTTTCTATAACACTACGTGATCATCCTAAAGGTTTCTGTTGATATGAAGGTCTGGTTGAAAGCATTTATTTATATAGATAAGAACTAGAAAAGCGCAAATGAAGCATGTTTTCCACTCAGTAACGCACCGCTTCCGTTATGATTTTTTTTTTAAGGTTTTTGTATTACCCTTGCTGCCGACTTATGAAGTCTGCTAAAGTATCGCTAGAGCTTGATGAGGGAAAAGCAAGATAAACAACGGTACGAAATGCTATTTTTTAAATATCTTACTATAATGACTCTGATTTCCCGCCTTCTTTAGTCAGGTGGCGAATAAAGCACTTCAGCGTGGTACGTCTCTCTGAAGCAGGCATCTGTGTGTTGTGCGATGTCAGTGCAGGTTAAAGGACCATAGGTGGTCCAAATTTCAGAAGCCCTCCACTACAACGTCTCTCATAGCTTGAGTAGCTTTGGGACGTTAAATCCCACAAACCAACCAACGTGACTCTGCAGAAAGTTTCGTCTCGGTATTTGCGACAGTTTCACGGCAAAGAAATCGACAAAATGTTCGCTCCACACGATTTCAAGGAATTCATCTTCCTATTCTTTATTTACATTTGACAGATATTTTAAGCGATATGTGGGCAATAAATGTCCTATATAAGCGAAACGTAAAAAAGCCACTCAGTTAAACGTCCCCAGGCCACCCAGGCTTTGCTTTTTCCCGTGTGGTGGGGCCCTTATGTTAATTATGGAGCTAAAACGCTTGCAGTGGTGGGGACGACAGTTTCCTCCCTTTAGAAGATTATAGCTTCAGAGGAACATGCAGTTCTGAACTAATCAGCTTGCTTGCAGACCCTATTTTCTGAAAACCCCTGACGAATTCCCCTCGCAATCACTTCTGCTGCTACCTGTATATTTTGGCCCATACTATGAGCTGAAATGTGTTTTGGGGTCATTCTAGAAGAAGTTGTCAGTTTTGTGTTCAAGCTCTAATCTCATCATTTAGGTATCGGTAACTGTGGATGGTTATAAGAATCAGATGACAGTAAATACAACTAAGTACCGTTTCTTTTCTTCAAAACATTTTTGAAAATGCTTTGGAGTGTTTTAGGGGTTGTGCACTGGCCAAACAAGTATTTTTATCTCTTGATTTGGAAATGACAGAGCCACGCCTAAGACAGGCTCTGAAAAGCGAACACTCTGCATTTGTAATAAACGGTTCCTCTCACCATTCATTCCATGATATTTCTAGAGCTGGTTGCCCTGTCCTTGATACTGCCTCAGGCTAGCTAAGACGAGCTTCCAATGCTACGTAGGACTATTTCATTATTGCACAACTAATTAACCTTAGTCTTACTTGAACCCATGTTACAAAAAAATTTTTACTTCGCGCATTCCTGAAAAAATTAGAAAATTTACAAATAACTTTGGGAGGACGTCATTCATTTGCTAAATATAGATTGCAGACGACTGTCGCAACAATTCTTTTTTTTTTTTTTTCATTGTAAAGCTTGCTTCAGATTTGAGTTTACTGGAAAGTCTATGAGGCCGCACCCATTTTTGTGCCGTACTTGACAACCTCAAAAAGCTAGTGACAAAGTATCTAACGTTCTGCTGTTAGATAACCAAAGTAAGACAGTGAGCTGTTCGGAACCCCGAGCTTCACGATAGAGCCTCTGTGGTTTACCAGCGTATTTATGGGTTTGACCCGGGAAAAGGGCAATCATTCCCTTTAGTGAGGTTGGCTGTCGGCGGTAAGCATTAAGAGCGCTGATAGTGGATGGAAAACACTTATCCGATAACAACAATCCTATACATAAAAGCATACAAACTTTTTTCTTTTCTTTTCTTGTTTTTTACGGGCACATCTCTTTTCATAGTACTGTTGCGTATAAGAAAGCCCTGTGTCTTCTGTTATGCTGCTGCAGGAGTAACCACATCGTTTTCCTCTTTTTATTAGGTCGGCAGTCTCGACAATCAATTCTTCCATCGGTGGAGGACTCGTAGGCACGATTGCAACGTTAGTATATATTTATTATTGAAGCTAGCGAAATCTATTTAGCAAAAACAAATGAGTGCACATTAATGCAGTTCCTGCCACGGCTCATATTCTTTTTCGCTCTCTTAGCTACTTGGTTCACAAGAGCTTCGACATTGAAGATATCATCACTTCTATTCTCGGATCGCTGGTGTCGATAACAGGTAAGTTGCGGTACACTATGTTTAGCGAGTTTCAATACTTTTCCACGGTGCCAAACCATTTCTTTTTATTTAGCATGGATAAGGTTTGACGTATAGGATCACGCGAAGTTTTAACTCAGGTTGTGGTCATCTAATCAGTGGTTTTACAAAAGCAAAGACCAAAATGAAACGTGTCTGATCTTAAGCGGCAGTTCAATTGATGCTTTTGTTCACCAGCACTATTTCACATCTAAATAAACAACGGCTGTAATCTTTATTCGCCAGATAGCGCCGCCGCTAATTAATCAGTAAGTTTATTCTTCAAAGTTGTAAGAACATTTCATCATCGGGAAGCGTTAAGCAGGCCACTCGCGACAACCAGTGATGCAAAAGCGAAACCTCCAACAAGCTGCGACTTATAGTGAGAAGAAAAAATATCGCGGTACAATTCGTCTGACCCTCAGGCTATATTATAGCCATATCTATCTACAGATCTATGCATTCCGAGCGGACACAGAGTATGCGAAGAGCTGCATAACACCCGGTTAGGTAGTTCAAAGCAGAAAATCATTAGACGCGAATTAGATGGGCCGGCTTCCGATAAAAGGCTGCTTTCCAATCCCGTGGCACCCAACACAGCCGGCTCGGCCTTCTACCGTTCTTGGGAGGCCCTGCTCATCGGCGCCGTGGGTGGCCTGTGCACGACGCCCGTGCCCTCCCTGCTTCGACGCTGGCTGAGCGTAGACGACCCGGTGAACGCGGCGGCCATCCACGGTGTGGGCGGCCTCTGGGGCATGCTGGCCGTGGGCCTCTTCCTAGACACCACGCGGTACCAGGGGCTGCGCCAGCACCGCCGAGGCCTCTTCAAAGGGGGCGGTGCAAACCTGCTGGGCATCCAGCTAGCCGCATGCCTCACCATTGTCGTCTGGAGCGCCGGAGTCACTTTCCTCGTGCTCAAGGTCACAACCGCGGATAGATTATTCGCTTCAACGGATACAGTTAATCACAAAACTGCGTTAAACTAGATGGATGAGAGAGGAAACATGGAGACAGCTATGATCTTAGAATACCGCGCGCAGAAGCAGTCAAGGGGGGTGTCCAAGAAAACTGAACTTTTTCTGTAGAAGTCCCGTCCGACGGTGACATATTTGTTATGCATTCTTAAGCGCAAAATTATCTAACTCATATTCTCGGTAAGTTCAGGAGAGCCTCTTTCGGAAATCATGGCCAACCTGAGGCCTCTCATGTAGCCGAAGTTGACAGAAATCTTCGGAACCTCGCATGGTAGGCAGTAGAAAAAAAATACACCACACCATAGCACCGTCTTCAGCGTATTTAGCAGCAAAATGCCTAGACCTACACAGCTGCTGGTTACCACCGTCTATGAGCCATCTTCGATACTCAATACTTAATTCAATCAATCAATCAATCAATCAATCAATCAATCAATCAATCAATCAATCAATCAATCAATCAATCAAATGTACTTTGGGCTTACACTTGCGCTTGCCGACGAGACAGGCCACATTTCCTTTCTTGTTGCAATTTTCCAGTTCATCAACAAAGTGACGCCGTTAAGAATGCGTCCAGGCGACGAGCTGTTAGGCGCAGACTTTGTGGAGCATTGCATCGAACATCGAGACAGCGCTGACTCGCCGGTGCCTCATCTCCACCGAGACATGAGCTCTGAGACCGAGCCCGCTGATGCAAGCCTGCTTCCCGAAGAAGATGACTGCACGGCCTACCGAAAGGTGCTTAGCGCGCTTGTAGCATGAATTGCCTGACCCTGCCTTAATGCAGCATCGTTCAAGCATGTGTTTAGTATCTGGGATATCCGTGGGAGGACAGTACGCAGGCTCAAGAAAGACAGGTAGCGGGGTGCGTGAAATTGCGTCTTCTTGCGTTCCGTGTGTTTCTCATCATGTTCTCGACTTAGCGCATCTAACTCAACTACAGAGTATTGCCGAGAGCGTTTTGTACTCATGATACCAGGATTACATCTAAGATTCGGTGCATATCAAACGCACATTTAAATGGCCTAAATTTGGGCGGTATTATTGACTTAATGTTCTTACGAGCGCTGCACTAAGAGCCCTATAGCTAATGCATGCATCTGTTATTTCGCTATTTTATCAGCGAATAGTCTTTTTTTTTTCTTCCAAGCACAGAGCTGTCTGCTTTACACGAGTGCCTCATGCTTCTTTCACTTTTATTGTTTTTTATCTATGGCTTCGTTTCGCGAGTTGTCTTTTCTGTCGAAGAAAGCGCGAGTTGCGTCCGTTCCGGGAAGTTTTCAGTTTGCTCATCTCATTCTCGCTGTCATTTTTTTTTTTTTAGCGCCTATGTGCTGTATGATGTCACCGCAAGTTAAGATAACCAAGCCCATTCATTTCTCTCGTTACGCCGCAGGTTACTTTTTTAGCCAGCACTATATTCAAGGCTCTAAGAATTTGAAACCCACAAAAGATCATTGCTAATGGGAGTGCTCACAACTCCCGGTTGCACAATCCCCCCTCCCCAACACAACTCACATGGGAGGCCGCCTTCACATGCGCATGCGCGAAGAAACTACTATGGCATTTCGAATGGACTAATTATACTGGTTAAGGCAACGATACGCCCTGAACTGAGGGGGGCGAGCAGGTTATAGGCGTCTCGTGGATCCCTGAGACAAAGTTTTTCACCATCACTAAGGTGGTTGAGACTAATCGTGAAGCCTCTAAAAGTAAAAAATAAATAAATAAAAAGTCATGCTTATATGCGCCGTTTCGTCCTAAAGGTACCACGCTTCACCACTTCCTTCTGACTCTGTATAGTTTAGAGCTTACGGCTTCCGTAAAAATCAGTATGTATTAAGCGTTAAGTTGGGGCTTCTGGTCACCTTTACCGTTATGTAGAGAGACACAAGGCACTTTATCATACGGGACAACCTTACCGTACAACCCCTACCTAAAAATATGCACCCTGTTCACCATAAGGCACGACGAGAAGCTCGAGCCAAGGCGTTACACAAAGCACACGAGACTGACACCGAAGCGGCCTACGTAGACGCGGCAGAATACAGTCACCCCACGGCATATGTCATCAGTGTGATTTCTTATAACTTCAATTACATAGTTTCTGCCTCTGTCAAAGCAAAAACGTCGACAGATGCCGAAGAGGCAGCCATAGCGTTAGCCATCTCCTCTTCCACTGCCACACTCATTTTCAGCGATTCTAAAACGGCCATTCGAAATTTCGCAAGAGGGAAAATACACCCAGTCGCCCATCAAATCTTAACCTCTGGCTCCACAGCTCCCCGACCCATTCACATCGTCTGGGTACCAGGCCATGCAGGCAACCCCGGTAAAGGGGCAGCTCACTCAACTGCTCAAACGCACGTCAACCCAGCGAGGCGTACCGAAGACTGGGGAAGCACGCGGGACAGACTTCTCACCTATCATGACATAACACTTCGCTACCGAGAACATCGACTCTTATATCCCCCACCTCGCACCTCTCTCTCAAAACCCCAACAAATAATCTGGCGACAGCTACAAGCCAGAACCTTTCCCTCCCCAGCTTGGTTGGCCTTGGCACACCCGGGCCAGTACGACTCCACATGCTCTCTATGTGGCGTACCTAGAGCCACCTTCAATCACATAATGTTTCTATGCGAAGATTTGAAGCCACCGCCCCAATGGGGTCTCACGGACCAAGAGGGTTGGTAGATCGCGGTCTCCAGCACGGACCCGCGGTCGCTTCCAGGCACGGCCTGACAGACACCAGCCGGGATCAGGAACCACATCAACCTTTGTAATGTACCCTGGTTCCCACAATAAATGTTTTACCACCACCACCACCACTTTATCACAGTGCTCAGCAAAAAAACCGTACATCCTGTTTACTTTTGTCAAAGACGGTGCCATTCTATGTTTTAACGTTGTTCGCCCTGAATGATGCGGAATCTGCATTTTATGCTACAGGAGGACCTCCCCGAAGAATGCAAGCGCATGGATAGCGCCTCCAGCACAGACGACGTGTCTCCGGTGCGCGTCGCTTCGCCCGGCTTCCAGCGCAGTGCCCCTTTCTGGGAGGCCATGAGCGCCGAGTGCCATGAGGCAATGGATAACAAGGACGCGCTAGCCCAGCAGGAGATGACTATCCGCCTGGTGGCCAATTACAGGAGCAACTGCACCATCGCCTAGCCCGGCGTCGCTGCCGCAGGGGGCGGCTCCTGGTAGCCTCTTGACCGCAGGTTCACGAACGGGGTAGGGCGCAAGCGAGAGCATGACGCTGACCATATTATCTAATCCTAGCAACGAGGACTAAATTCACACACCCGATATGTCCACATCAATATGCGTTACTTGTTATCCAATTCTCTGCACCGTCTGGCTGTTCTCGGAACATTATTGTACAACACGGGCGTTTTATTATCAGGAAAAACGGATTGTTTGCCCATACGGATTCACACGACGCACAATTTATATTGACCCACGGATCAAGCGTCATGGTATGTGCCACTTCCGCTCCAGTGTCTGACCCACGTACGGAAATACGTAGCGCACATACCTGATCCGATTATCACCATCTCCTTCGACCTTCGCCCCTGGAGGGCGCGGGGAAGGAATTAAGCCCATGCAAAGGCTGTCACCGCGCTACACTCATGAACATCGCTATAACCAAGCGCGAGTCTCACGGAGCGAGTGACGTCACTAAATGCCTGGTCCAGATATTCCGCAGTGCTCCGTGGGCCCATTACACCCCTTTGTCAGATTCCGTGCCGCCTATCTCCACATTCCACCCCAGAAGTTGTTAAGATATTTTGCCGTCCATGTTCTCGTGCATGTTACAGCTGTTTGGGAACATTTTTCCTGTTCGATACCAGAATTTTCTTGTCTATCTTGCAAAAAAACTTTTCCGATGGACGTATAGCAACGCCGACGCTACTTAATAGTTGAAACATGTACCATCGTGTTGGTTAAAAACTACAAACAGGGTGTTTTGGCCTACATTCTTAATCTATTCTATTAATAGTTGTAAATATTGGCAGTCTCTTTCGTGAGCACTGAGAATGCAGCAATGACCATAAGCGACAGCGAAATGCACTCGACAGTCGCTATAAGGATATGCGTCTGAACACTGTAACAAGAGCATATTGTTAAATCAGCTGAAAAACCGTACGGTCTTACCATAGCCATCTCTCATGTACGCTCCGAAGAAAAGACAAAACAAACAAGAACAAAACTTCCAGACGGTGTAACACACACACACACACACACACACACACACACACACACACACACACACACACACACACACACACACACACACACACACACACACACACACACACACACACACGCACACGCACACGCACACGCACACGCACACGCACACACACACACACACACACACACACACACACACACACACACACACACACACACACACACGCGCGAAGGCAGTTGCTATCAGTGATCCCTCATTGCATATATAAGTGTCCCCGACAACTGCGTACGCAGAGAAGCATTGCACTGATCTCGGTGTTCATACATGCCCCAGGATTCGCAAACGCCTTTTTAACCTTTCTCCTTCGCCGTTCGTATTATACTCGCCGCAGCATTGAACGGCATTACATGATTCCGTCCTTGTGAAACTATGTAGTTGTATTAAAAAAAAAAAAAAGAAACATCACAGCTGTCATATCCTGAAACGCACCCTCTTGTTCGAGGTTATATTGGTGCTTTCTTCTACGGTTACACTGTACTCAACCTTTATGTGCACCTTATGCTGAGAAGGAACTTTGTTGTTGTCATATGTTTCTTTTGGCAGCCATGTCATAAAGACAAGAAAACCAGACGAACATAGCAGACGTTGCTGTCTTTTAAAGAACACACAGTCCTACTGGTGCTACGTTTGTGCCAAATTCAGCTGTGTTTGCAGGTTGTATATACAGTGTTTACCTTGTTGATGAAATGGCTTCTAATTCGCGCCGGTATTGTCGGTTATACCTTGTTGTAAATATCTGTGACCGAGTATTTGTCATTTGTCGTTCCGAGTGGTGTTACTTCATTATCAATTTTTGCTACCAGCTTAGCAGCTCGTGGATAGTGACGTGAATTTATTCAACAACGCAGTGCCCCGCAGTACAACAATTTCTCACCTTTCTTGGCTACCCTGAAAAAGGTTATATTTTTGCATCTCATGTGGTGATTGCTATTATTCCTTTACTGTCAGGACAGCACAAGCTAAACGCGATTTAAAAATTAAGCCCAGGTAATTAAAGAATTGTTGGACAATCGTTGATTGAATTGCTATGGGGAGAAATAAACTTTAGCCAGTAACCACACCACGTCATTGTAACTCAGACACTCCCTCTCGTGGCAGTAAATGTGTACATGGGGCCAGCCGTTTTGTACGTGATTGATATTCAGTGCTCTGGCTCCATTCGTCGTACTTAATGAAGCGTGCTTAAGCTGTCCATGCTGGTCATTATGCATTGTTCTTAGTAACGTGGTGTTCGATGTCAATGTATTGCAATTTCCTCGTATCATTATATGCGATTTGGCTGTATTTATCACATTAAAGAAAGTGACCGAAACAACAGTGCCCTACTTTCTTTTCTTGCTGATAACAATTCCTGAGCAGCGCGTAGCATCGCAACAAAAAGTTGAGAAGGGTTCAACGCTGCTGGATCTAATATGGTGCGAAAGCATTAGCTGCGGGTGACAGAGCTTCTTCTTCTTCTTCTTCGCGGCTGTTCAAGGTCATTCGTGACTATGGCCACGGACTACGAGACGGGCCGGAACCTGGCATAGTTTTGCTTTCGCAATAAAAGTACGGTGCTGAACTTGCTGAATAGTTTTTCTTTTTGTACTTTGAGGTTTAGTTAGGGTTCCGAGCACTTTGTCGCTATCTTGAACAGGCTCACCGCGTTGGCTGAGAAGATTCCGTGTTCGGTCGATAATTCCGTGGTTCATGTTCTCCGGCTGATGATTCGATCTCGGCCGGCGTGGCTTTATTTCTGTGCAGGTAATATACAAAAATAATGGGGAACACGTAAGCCCCGCCTTTAAGGACATGACGTGGCAGCTTTAACGGCTCCCGCCTGCCACTCCCCTTGCGGGTCCTCTTTCGCGTACATGCTTTCTCTACCTGCTTGAAATCACTAATCTTTTAATCTGTGCCTGTGTTATCTCACTTATACTCATCAGCACTTTATGTAGAAGACCACCCAACTCAGACATAAAACCACACTTTAACGAAGCCGCATGGCTCAAGGGTAACGATATCTGATTCGGGGTCCATCATCGGGAGAACCCATAGTTAAGAGTTCCTGCCAACGCGACCCCCTCACGTGGTCTCGTGAAGTTACACAACTCGAGGACCAATGAGTGCCCGGCCGTGTCACTACAAACTGCGACTTGACATCATGCTCGCGTTTTTTTTTCTCACAACGCTGGATTTTCTGGAGAACTGAGCTTCTAAAGCAATCGTGTTAAACAAGCCCTTTGTTGTTTGATGCTAGCTCATGGTAAAAATCTCCTGATGGTCTAGTTGATCTGACGCTCCTTTGTATAGCAGTGAAGCCCGGGCTGTTTTCGGTATGGAGAGCAGGAATCACACATTAAATAGGACCAGAAACAGATTTATTCAGAACTGGATGCCTCCGCTCAGCTGACGGTCTTGAAGCGGAGTCTGGACGCTGTTGCGATAGATGATCTGTGTGCTTGAGGTGGGAGATGATGACCACAGCTGCAGGCAGCGCAGACGACGGCGGTTTACAGGACAAGATGGATAAACAGTGCCGGCAGTCGTCCCTCGGGATACCACGTTGGGCAAAGATGGTGCCGCGCTGTGTCGACCTCCTCTAGGGTGTCTCTCGCTTTTCTCTGGCCCCCTGTCCTTCTGTGGCTTGTTGCGCGGGGGCGTCTTAAACCTCAATGCAGGGACAGTGAAATTTTTACGTCACCATGCCAATGTACGGAGTCGTCTAAAAGTGCCTCCCCTCTAACGAAGATAGATATGCATTAAGAAGCCACACAAGCCCTACATTACACAATTAGAATTTGCGTTCAGCAATCGCTAGCTTGTCTGCGAATGCTTTCGTTTAAATGCGGAACTGGAAACGGATCACTGATGTCGAGAGAAGAGGCAAAGATCGACACTTGCATACAGAGTCGAGAGCAACGCGGGATGGTCTAGTGGGCTACAGTTGCATAATGAAACCGCAAAAAATATGCGCCCTTCACTTCCCTTCTGTGCCCTTGCCTTTGGTGGGGTGGTGCAAAACAGAAATACGCGCCTGAGTACAAAATATTCATTCTGCCGTGGTTTGTCTGCGTGACTCGATACGCAGCACATACATCGTCATCACCTTTTCATTTACCCAAAGAAAAATGTTGCTTTACTCTCAACTGTAGAATCTATGGTCAATCTACTGTTCGTGATTAATAGTCATGCCACCTGGCTACGCATTTTTGTTCATCCATAGATGTTTCACTGGCAGATCTAGTAACGTCTCGAATCCCCGACCATCCACCCTCATCGAAGACCCTCTTGAAAATTAGTTGACAATATTCCACTTGGTTTTTCTTTTCCTTTAGGCGTCCAAAGTTTGAGAATCTAACATGAACCAAGCGGCCAAATTATTTCGCAAGCACGGAAACAAAATACATTGGAATACCTATAGATCAACACGTGTTGTTCGCCCACGGCCACTGAATAATTTATAATCAAATTTCTTCTCTCATATTGTTTCGATTTCAACTGCCGAACGATGGCTGCGACACATAAGGTGTGTTCAGATCACGTGAGTCATGAAAGTAACTGCAGTGTGACGGCTAATATGTCGCTGATGCGCTGATACGCCATTTAAGTGCGCTGGGGCAACCGTTGCACTGAATTGGAACTACACATCAGCAAATATGGGAGTTTTTGTTTTCGATGTCTCACATTATTAAATAAATTTTACATATCAGAGCCATCGTTCGCTCTTTAAAACCGACAGAGAAACAACATCAAAAAGAAATCTAACAACTAATTATTTGGCGTTTATCGGTAAGAAGAAAAAACGCAAGCAAAAATTTGCTTTCCACGCTTCCGATGATCTCATATGACGGAGAACTGCTCTCGCAAATATAATCGTCATGCGCTCAAGAAAGCTTGTCGCTGTTCTGCTTTTGCTCACTATATTACGACATGAAGCTTGGCACTCTCCCTTCCTTTAGGTGCTTCTACCTAGCGACATTCAAAACAATGCGGTATACTCATATGTGGAGGTGCGTCCATTTTGGCCTAGATAAAATAACCAACAAGATACACGTAGCCTGTCTTCAAACCTTGAATGATGACGCAACACTCAGACAACGTTGCAACTTCATCAGTCAGTTGTGCCATTTTTAGGCTTAGAACATAGCAGACGCCTCTCGTAAAGCTCCCTCTTAGTCATCGATTCAGTAAGATCTACCCCTGCTTAATTTGCAATGACTGCGCAATGACTTCTAGCTCTAGAGCCTGTTTCAAGCTTTCCAAGTCAAGGCCGGGACCTTTCATCCCCAACCTTTCTTCACTTCTCATCTACATGCCTAGAAAGAAAACAAAGATAAAGCAACTATAAGGGAAGCCCTCTCACAAAGGGGCCTCAAAGCACACAGGCGGCCAATGTTGTTCCTAGCAACAATCATGCCGAGGTGACTTCCTGGGCGGAGTGGCTAAATCGAGTGCGGCCGCCAGCTATACGTGACCCGGCGAAGTGAGGGTTCGCGAACGAAGTGCGGGCATCATTTCCGCCGCTTGGCGCGGGGGGACCTCGGACGCCAGCCCGGCGCGGTGCAATGAACCTGTTGCGCACGTCTCCCGGCCAGTGTAGCGGTACTACACAGGCGCCAGCCACGAGGTGTCCGAGACGGCCATTAACAAGGAACCAGACCGCTCCGATCATATCGCACGTGGACGTACTTCGTGTTCAATATAAATGAGGAAGGAATCGGGAAGCACATCGGTATGATGGGGGGAGGTAAAATGGACACACCGAAGGGACGAGCCGCGCACCAGAAGTTTGGGAAGATAATCCTGTGTGTCTTCTTGACCACTAATGTGAACCATCGCTGTATATAGTAAGGACAGATTGAGCATGCCGGTGCACATTCGGTCACATACAAATAATACGAAAACTGCTCCCGTCCAGTGGACGTTGAGTCTATGATGAACAACTAAAGAGGCTTAACTAGAAGGAGGATAATGGCCATGACGCCCATACCTCATCACTCCATTACATCATACTTGATGCCTGCAGCAAGTTATGATTATCCTGCAGGCCGCATTGGTTCATTGCAAGTGCTGAGCTCGTTTGCAGTTGGCTCCTGAAAAATCAAAGAAATTGCCTTTTCTTTTGAAAAAAAAAAAAAAGAAGAAGAAGAAAAACACCACTGAGGGGCTCTAGATGATCTTTATGCATGGGGTTAGAGAATATATCCTGGTGTTGAATTTACTGATATAATATTTAACGTGACCACCGCTGTTATAGTTCAAAGTAATCGTTTCGTTTTGATTTCTTTTTCTATGTATAAAAATGCTGTCATCACAGCGGCAAGAGATGCCGCATGTGACACTACAGAGCGCGTGCTGTAGTTACGTGTCGAGAGACTGGCGATGGCATACAGTGTTGCTGGTGGACAATAATGCTGCGAAAGTGGAAAATGGGTCGCTGGCTTCGACGCTGTAAACGTGCGAAGAGATACAGCTCAGCTCCATCGAGGTTCGCGCAATAGGCCGCTCGCAGCCGGAGCTGCTACACGGGCTCGGCCGACTGTGGAGACGCGTCCCAGGGTTGTCGCCGGGGCAACCGAAGCCAGAGCCCTCCCCTCTGGGTGCGGCTTCTCCTCGTGGCAACGACTGGAGGAGAGCGAGGGTTATCGGTGAAAGAGAGAGAAATAAGGGGCTGTGACGTCACAACGGGGTCTTGGGAGTCCTCTAATCAATCATGATCACGAAACAAGCGCGCGCGCGGCCGAAGTCCGCGCGATGGCGCGCCGTCGGAGTTGGCGCGCGAATCATGCGACGGTCCAGCTAGTCGGTGTGCGCTTCTGAGCGCTCCGCCATTTGCCGGCAACCGTCGAAAAGAGGAATTTGACCGGAGTTTTGCATGTATGCTTTATTACAAAGTCGCGCACCGGTGATACGCTTCAGGTGATTTACCTCTTCAAAAGCATCGGAGAAGTGAACAAGGACACCAGCGCTTGGCGCTTGAGCAAAGTAAGTACGCCGAAAAATCTTTGTTCTGTAGTGTCACTGTTTGGTCCGAGAGCCGCTTCGCGGTGACAGAAAAAAAAAAAAAAAAGAAAGCAGAGGTACCTGCGCTATCATATACCATCCAGCACATTCCATCTCTGTTTTCCCCATGATGAAACGCAGTTTACTGTTTAACCATTTAACCACCTGCAGTCAATAATGACACGTCATGATTATGCATGGAATGTATTGGTAGTTTTTGAAACTCACCTTACAACGTGGGCTAGATTTCTCATTTTGTTATTTATTCTCTCATTTATTTAGTTTTGCACCGACTACACCACTTTCGAGCTGTAAAATGTGTCTCAGACAAAATTTGTTTTTGTCTTGGGAACACTGCTTGAAATTCAATGATTCACTAGGTTCAGCATTAGAATGCTTATATATTTGTAGGAGTAGAGCAATTTGGCCGGGTTGGTAACGATCCTTCGCATCGAACAACGCGATAAAACACGGGGACAGAAGAAACGGTGACACAGGACGAGTGCTGGTATGGCTGTGGTATAACCCAGATTATTCATCAAAAGTGCACTAGTTCTGGTTGAAACAGCTATTTCAGCAAAAAAAAAGAAAAAGAAAAGAAAAGAAAAAAGAAATAAAGCCAAGCGGGTCGAGTTCATTTTTTAGGATCATGTTGACATCCGTCGACTGCTGAACACGTAGTACCAGCCACTAACGCCAGTCAAGGTACAAGCTGGCTAGCTTACCTTCTCACTGATCTTGCGTAGATTGTACAATTGATTTTAGCTGTGAATTGGCTTGACATGCCCAAATCATGTGGTAGAGGGTTGCGAACACTTATGACTGTGGTTATGTGTGCATTCCACCGAAGAATATTAGGTTCGTTCCCGAACAAAATGTCAGAGCTTTCGAAACCCAACAAAATAGTCGATTTGGGGCAATAGACACAATATCCCGCCTAGCATGCAGCATTTCCATTTGGAAGCAAAAAAAAAAAAAAAGCAGAATAAGGTGCCTTTCTTATTTGGAAGCGCGCTGCTCTTTAAGCTGTATTGCATTCGTTTTGATATATTGCGAAGGCAGTTTTTCACACTTTCAAGTTTTAGAGTAAAACAATATGGAATAAAACATTCATCCAAGATTCATTCCCGGAGCCAAAAGTGACCATTGAAGTTCACGTCTAAGATTCATCATATACTGAGGGATTTATCGTCACCACCAGATACTGAGCTAAATGCCCTGTATACACAAATGCACTAATGTAGTTAATGGACATACATAAATTATAAATTTTCTACACAGTAACTGCGAAATCTTCAAACTTCACTTGAAGAAACGCCGAAATGAAGAAGCCTCATGTTGCACGACGTGTTTTGTATAAAATATTATTGAAGACAACTTAAGGTATTTGAATTCATACCCGTAAGAATTCTGCCTTCAGTCTTCAAGTAAGAGTATCATCGAAAGGCCCTTTGTGAAGGTGATGAAAATTCTTTTGATTCTTACGTAGTAAGTAGAATGTCTCAGCGCGAACAACCACGAAGCCACTCAATCCAAGACATTCTGTTAGTTTGCGAGGGAATACGCGGTACTTGCAATTTGATGGCATTACACAATCGCCAGCAAGTGACATTGTTAACGTAGACAGGAGGGAATATACTACATTACCGTCAAATAAGCGGAGTAAGCTAATAACATAGCCCCAGGGGCCAATATGTTTCTCCAAATTTATTATTTTGTAGGCATCAACCAATTCTTAGCACGTATCTAGAACTAAAGTTGCTCTACGTTGCTTTCGTATCAAGAAGCAACTTTCGCTCAAGGCACGTGCGTGGCCAGAAATGTTTTTCGAGGAGGGCCTAACGTAAGCTTTTGTGCAGAGAGGAGGGGGAGGGGAATATTAGGCGCATGTCAAAAAAAAAAAAAAAAAGGGGGGGGGGGGCATTTCCATCCATGACAACCGCGGGGCGGAAGGGATGTTACGAAAACGAGATTGATATCTGGATCGATGGTCCCATTGTAAACGTGCGTGGTGCAAGGTGTCGCCAAAGCATGTTCAATATTGCATGATTGCACCGTGACATATTTGCCTTCAATGCGCTTAATACTAATTGATAATAGCATTGAGTTGTATAGCTGGTGAATAGTATACGTGGAAGAAAACAGCGCGTACAGAGACGGGCAGCCCTCCCTGTCTCTTTATCTTGAAGGTTTCTTAGCATAAAATTTGTTACACGATCTAACAAAAGAAGGAGCAGATAAGAACATATCTATGCTAATATCCTGCTACTTTTAAGCCAAGCGTGCTCGACACTTGTCATTCCAGGAAGATAATTAAGGCAGGTTGGCGGATGATTGGTAAAGCGGGGCATCGTCATATTTTCATAGGCTACAGCAAACAACGGGAAAAATGCCGCGCCTCACCCTATATTTTTTGCTCCCCTTTATTATCTCATAGAAAACCGTTCACATTGCTATTGCTCCGAATTCATGGTTCGAGAAACGAACCTTACAAGAGTGCGGACGTATATACGTACATGTGAACATTCACATTTATTTCAGATGGTGACTTAGCGGAAAAAAGTTCAGGCTACGCTAGCCTCTGAGAGAAACTTGCCATCACATAGGACCTTCCGGCTGTTACTTGTGCCAGCTCCAGAAATTAGCTGCCTGCACTCCGTACTCCAAATACTCGGCGGGCATAATGACTTCGTGGGACGACTCCAACAATGCCACCGGCGATGGCTACGTCGGCCACAGTCACCAGGACATTTCGTGGGACGACGCTACTTGGATCATGACAAGCTCCTTCATCATCTTCACTATGCAGTCAGGTGAGCGACATGTGGTCATATATGTATATAGTTGCGGGTGAATTTAATCTGACACATGAGTATGAGAACTAGCGGTTTTGAAAAGGCAGAAGACCGAGTCTCATAAGAACAGCCAGAATATTTACTATGATTGTGGGAAAAAATTATAACAGTGCTTTGCTAGCTTTTACAGACTGTAGCTCTGCACGATAAGCGACCACGGTATTTATTACCTTGCCATTGCTTCGAATGGGAAGCGAGGCCATAGATAAGAAGTCTGTAAGATTGACCCGAAACAGGGCTATTCCGAAATTAATTTTTCAACCAGCGAAAGCAACGCGAAGTCAAATTCTGCCAACTTCTATTTCGTATACTTCAACAGTCGTTCCTCTGGCTTTTAAACATGTGCTATGTATAACGACATTCTCTCTAATGCATCAAGTACAGGTCACTCGGCTCATCTCATTTGATTATGTCTATAATCATTATCGCCATATAAGGTTGGGGCGATCTATTGCTAGCCGGCTCTACAGATATTTGGCCCAGTATTCGCATACGTGTACAACAGACAGAACTAGCTAGCAGCTTGCAAACCCGCACTGTACGCATTTATGGAGAAATAAAAATGTAAAATATGAAGTTTATTTTCCATGGAAGAGAGAGGGAAGTTTTTTTCCTGTGGGGGAGGGGGGGGGGGGGGCATGGATTGGCATGGTTCTACTCAGCGGTTTAGTGTTGAGAGACTGTCACAGAGTTCAGAAAAGTGTGGCTTTCCTGAAATGAAAATTGGTTGGTTTTTAAGGAAGCAAAAATAACGCTCGTCTGTCGCACTTCTCGGTGGACACGACATTTACAAAAAACGGCATACAGTTGGTGGTACATACGACGTAGGTTCGATTGCCGGTTAGAAACTAGCCTCCAGCTTGACTTGCAGATGTAGGCTAAGTCGGATACGAAATGATATGACACCATTCTGAATTCCGCACAAAGATTGCGTCCGAAATCACGTGGTATCTATCTGTTGCCATTTCCTGCGGGTGCACATTCTGCGGGCGCCAGTCATGAGCCAAGTAAAGCTTTCGTCTTATTAATACCTCTTGGAAGAATCTCTTAAGCGTAATTTTCGAAGCGCTAAAGTTTAACACGCATACAAAGAGGCAGTCATGGACAAATTCTAGGCATCCAGCACACTCGAGGGAATGCACTGTAAGCATCAAATACGACATATCTAATTCAAGAAAACAATGGTACAAAAATAACCATTGCTGGAACGGGAAGAATGCATCCATTAACACTCCTATGTAGTGACTTTGGCGACGCAGTAAATGTACTCTATACTTAATTTTTGTTCTAAACAGAACAGCCAGTATCAACAGATGTCTCCTCATTTTATTATTCGTGTTGCAGCTGTCTCCACCGAGTTTCATTTGACGCTGATAGCATATGCACGAGCTTTAGGGCAGGGCGTAAATAATTTTCATTGATACGGTATGATATACGGTCAACAGAAGACTCACATAGACCTTCCGCCATAGAGCATGGCTGTGTTAATAGCTACTCCTTCCTCTTTGTATTATCTACTGTTTTAAAAGAACCATCGCTACTGTTGTTAGTATAAGAACAATTGCAGCAGTCACATACCGAATGACGCTGAATATTGCAATCTTACTTGCGAGTGCTTTTTTTTTTTTTTCCACTTAAAGTGCACTCGCCTAGGAGCGGCATGTCCCACATCACATTTGTTTTCCGCGTATTCAACGAACGTGTGCCCTTGAGTAGGCGGGCGAAATCCTTGATCTGGTTCATCGAAGCGCATCGATATAGTAATTGTTTTCGCAAAGCGTACTTTCTCCGAGAACTTCGGCGCGAGCTGAACTACGAATTCATGCTGGTGTAACCAGGGTTGATGTGCCCTTGGACGCTTTTCTCCTGCATGGGGTACCGGGATCTTTTCCGCGTGATTTCACAGCTGTGCCAGGCTTTTATTCTAAATATTTGAACTTAACCACTTACCAGCATCACAAAATTAGATCTATGACAAGTTTCTTGCATATGATTTCGCGGAGTTGCTTAATCTTCGGCATGGAGTCTCAACTAGCGTTTTTCGCCTGTTAAGACCATCGAAAGGTGTTCTTTTTGCGTTCTTATGGAACGCAGAGTCATTTCCAATTCAATTTAATTCAATTTATTTGCTTCCATTAAAAAGGAAGAGTATTTTTTTTTTTTTTTTTCAAGCAGAAATGAGGAATTGTTCCTGAAAGGTGCGTTCTACGCATGCGGGTGCAGAGGCTCAGCTACTCTCTGTGAAGTAGGTCAGGCTGGTCGAGGCTTGTTAGATCACATTAGTAAAATTTAAATGGCACACATACACACCTTCTTATACATGCTCACAACGCAGGCTGCAAAACTCTTCCACGAAAAAGATACCTGCTATGCTTTTAGTTTTATGTGCCTATATATATATATATATATATATATATATATATATATATATATATATATATATATATATATATATATATATATAGGCCAGTGACGTTTACTCGACGGCGTGACTGCTGAGCCTTTAGAACTCTGCTTAAAAGATGCAGCAGCCAGACATAACGTTGTGTAAGTGGCGTTGCGCGCGTGTCGTGTCGTGTCGTGTCGTGTCGTGTCGTGTCGTGTCGTGTGTGTGTGTGTGTGTGTGTGTGTGTGTGTGTGTGTGTGTGTGTGTGTGTGTGTGTGTGTGTGTGTGTGTGTGTGTGTGTGTGTGTGTGTGTGTGTGTGTGTGTGTGTGTGTGTGTGTGTGTGTGTGTGTGTGTGTGTGTGTGTGTGTGTGTGTGTGTGTGTGTGTGTGTGTGTGTGTGTGTGTGTGTGTGTGTGTGTGTGTGTGTGTGTGTGTGTGTGTGTGTGTGTGTGTGTGTGTGTGTGTGTGTGCTTATACGTGCATGTAATTAAGTGTTCGCCCCGCTTGTGCACCTTTCCGCAATGCACATTATAACATTTTGCCCCTCAGTCAATACAACAGAATTGGGGCTACGAGGCGCCAAACTTAATAGCTTGAGCGCATAATTGTTAAAACAGTTCTGAATGAAAATACTTTTTTGTTTCCGTCTAACGCTACACTTTCTTCATATATTTCTTTGCAAAGTACCCACAGATGCCAGTTAAATGTTGTTCATGGAGACTATCTATGAGAACAGTGGAAAGCACACTCATACACGTAACTCTTGGCTCTGCCATTAGGTAGTATATGCACCAAGGATATTTCTTATTGTGTGGTTTAGGGTTAATGTAATGTTTGCTGTTTTATATACCTAAGTACTTTTATTTCTTGTAATGAGCAACTACTGCGCAAAACTGCTTAAAGGCGGGCACACTATTTAAAATCGAGCGTGCAAGGCCTACATGGTATGGGCTCCATGTATACAAGGTAGTTAAGCTGTATAACAGCATTTCTCTGATCGCAACTGACATTTGACTAAAAAACGTCAGAAGGGTCACCAGTGCTACAGCAAGACAGAAAGCTCGCATAATTTTGTTCCCAAATATTTCATGTTTGAAGCTTAGTCGCGCTCGAGAATGAGTCCGAGTCTTCTGGCTTCTATGGCCACGTGCTCTGTGAGGAGCTTGGAACGAAGTCTCTGTAACACCCGCTGGCCTAAATCCGAAAATCATTGCGTAAAACACCTCCTTTCAATAAAAGTAAACCTTAAATAGCCTTTGTTTCGGATTAACCTCAACTATCTGTGAAACAGAATATTGACATTTCTTGGATGTGACAGCGAACGAGCGCGCATATTTCAAGCCTGATATCCTCCTATATTATTTCGGGAAACGCAATCGCCGGATAGGCAGCTATTTACGGAGGTTATGTGAATGAAACGCTGTCTAAGATACGTTGAGAATCTGCGCATGTATCTTACGTGTACAGTTTCCACTCTCCTCATGAACCTTCAGAAGTGTGGTAATCAGAAAGATTTTTTTTTACGGACAGCTAAAGAAGACACATGGATTCACGCGTGATTCTTCAGGCGGTAAAGCACACTTTCAGCAGTTATTAGCATTTACATGAGTGTAAACCGCACGAACGGATATTTGATCGGCGAAGGCTCTAACTTTTCACTTATCGTTTAGAGATTTGGTAACCTATTTCAAAACAACAAAAACTGAAAACCTCGGGAGAATATATGGTTGCCTGGGGATATTAAGTTTCTAAACATTCCTTAAGTGCTTATAGCCATTTTTAACTGATTATGTAATTGTACATGCATCGCACAAGGACGTCTTGCAATGCAATCTCCCTCAAGGGAGACTGACCAATGTCGTTGCCCTTACCACTGCTTGTAGTTCCCAAGCGCGACCTAAATTGAGATTTATGGGACCGCAGCACGAATAACGCTACACAGAAGATACATTCAACTGTACAAGGCTCTATAGGCCAATGTTCGCCTCTTTCGTGCAAGGAACGGCGTTAGTAGCTGTCCTGGAGACCTCCACAGAGATCTGCTATAATTAAAGTCCGAGGTAGCGTAAGTTATGGAGCAACCAGCAAGAATAACCCAGGAAAAAGATGCAAAGGCAGGAAACGAAAAATAGAGAAGAGGTCGAGCGTGGAGGGGGGGGGGGGGGGGGGGCAGTTAGTTCGATGAAAGAAAAACAGAAAGGGCGGGCAATTTGGAAGCGAATCGGTACCGGAGGCGATGAAGCGGAAATTTCCCGCTCTCACTTCCTGGAAGCAGCCAGCAGCCGCAGGGCGCCACTCGTTTCTTCCCTTGTGTCGACCCTCGGCTAGTTTAGAGTAGGCCGAACCCGCTGTCATCGATTTTCTAGACAAACTGGAGCACAGGCGATGCAATGAACCGGGAACAATACGGCCTAAATGCAGAACACTACCTGTCGCTGTTGCTGAGGTGCGCGCGATGTTGTGTTTTGTGCGTATGTGCTCAGTCGCTGGTATGTTGTGAACGCGAGTACAATTGTTAAAGGTTATTTCGAAATGAAAACAGAAAAAGGAATAATCACGACGGCAACTCAAATTCCCAGCTACTATGATCCCTCGCAATGACGGCATACCTATGGCTTTCGAATAGAGTCCAAGGTCAAGGGATCGAATCCTGGTCGCAGCGGCCATTTCGCTGCAGGAAAAATGCGTAAGCTGCCTGGGTGCTGTGCAGTGTCAGTTCATGCTGGAGAACTCCAGGAGGCCAAAATTAATTGGAAACCGCCCACTATAAGAAGTCCCTCATAGTCAAGGCACTGCTTCGGATGCACAACGTCATTTTGAACTGCAAAGGAATCTAGACGTTTACGAGGCCTATGGCATAATGCGGCACTTACCACGATAGCCTGTTGTCACGTATTGGCAGTATTGCTTACCAAGTCATCGCCTATATTTTCTAAAAAATGAAAGACATCGGGACAACAGAGAAAACCCTCGCAGACTTGTAGCTCTTCTCACCTGCGAAACTGAAGTGACGTAGGTCTATCGTGGCCAGTAATGAGAGCGGTCACTAAAAGGCCAAATTCGAGGCCACTGAATACTCTACGGTCATAGCTCCAGTCACGCGATTTGGCCCTGCTGAACGTAGGAACCTCTGTAAAAGAAGGAGAGTACATTATCGTGCAAAAGAGTTAGAAGTATCAAATAATAGATTTTTCCGCCTAATTCCTAGAGAGTAAATCAAGGTTTTAATAAAATTTATGATTATCTGAAGAAAGGTGTATTTCTACTGCGCTTGTCAATTTCAAGTTATGATTCTTTAAATAAAAACGACTATACATGGCAGGTGGTGGATCAAAAGCAGTGATCATAAATAAATAGAGGCGACGAAACTGATTCGAAAAATTATATTTACCACTGCCTGGAGTGGGCGCGAGCACACACACACACACACACACACACACACACACACACACACACACACACACACACACACACACACACACACACACACACACACACACACACACACACACACACACACACACACACACACACACACACACACACACACACACACACACACACACACACACACACACACACACGCACGCACACGCACACGCACACGCACGCACGCACGCACGCACGCACGCACACACACACACACACACACACACACACACACACACACACACACACACACACACACACACACACACACACACACACACACACACACACACACACACACACACACACAATTTTTTTGTGTGTACTGCAAGTAGTCTTATTGAGTGCTCATTGAAGGGAAGTAGAGACCACGGCATCAAGGCTGCACCATCTAACAATGTTCGGCAAGCTCGTAACGGCTATTAGCCAGCGCACGAGACCGGCATGCACAGGACACTTGATCGATTTCGAACTGTTCTTTCATGTGCTTCGCTGCATGGATAATGATCTGCCGTTGAATTTGAGAACACTAATGGCAAGCTATTCTCGGGAACGTCTTTACATAAATGCATATATAGTATAAAAAAATTGTGCAGAAAAATTTTGTGCCGCCATTTAAATAGCTATAGTGCTAGAACTTCCCTCAGAACTTGGTTTCCAGCGGCAGATATTAACGGCGCCTGGTTATTATTATAAACTTTCGTACTTACCTCTTTTTGTTGATTTGCTTCTGTAGGACCTGAGAACCTGTTTAATAGGCCCCTCGGGCTGTTTCTTTTTTTGTTTTTGTTTTTCGTTGTTGGTGTTAACGCAAGCAAGAAAGTACTCGAGCAGATCACGTAGACATCGGCGCATTGGTTACTTGTTAGTTGATTTTTCATTCCAACTGTGTACGAGAAGCAGGCAAATAAGAACCGCCCAACACAAAGTGCTGATCTGTTTATTGTTGTTGTCGGCTGTTTTTCTTAGCTGTCATGTAGGGCTGAAGAGAAGTAAAACATCCTAAAGCACTTTAAACGAATTCAGTGCAGCTGATTAGAAGGAATGTATACGAGGACACATATCTTCATGTCACCGCTACAGTGCAGCAGCTTCTGGCTTAGCCTCACGGCTCATTGGAAGCATTTTTTTATATTGTATGATGTGATCTTTGCTGCAAAGTGTAGTGAACTGGAATATTACAGTTCATTGCATCCAAAATGTCTCATAATACAACCTAAATGATGGCACATACCCCAGGATGAAAGAGTGAATTATTTGCGTGTGTTGTTTGCTCAAGTAATTCAAATGACGAGAACAAATCGTTTGTATTGGCCTTACCGAGGATTCTCTGTACAATGCATCTCAGAATATATATACAGCCTGAAAAGCAATAACTTTCAGACCCGCAGCCGAAAATTAAGAATTGTTCAGGTGGTGCAAATGCTAAAAATCAAATTCGATGTGGTTTGTTACGTCATCGAAAGCAGGGCGCTAATCTATTGCGCCACGGGAGCATTTTGTTGTTTTGAACACGGCATTTAATTCAGTGAAACACGTGCTATTTACAACCCTTCAGCAATCGGTGTAAAATCATCACTTATGGGCAATAAGTCACTGTAAGCATGCATGTAACCAAGATGGAGTCTCACTCTGCTTCGCAGTCCATCTTAATATAGCTCTCAAAGACAGGCGCAAGGTACTGGAGCGGTTGCCCCTTTGCAAAGATATTCTTTTTTCCATTAGGTATAGCATGGCATGACTTTGCACGGCATCTTTGAGAATTTGGAAATGGACACCGTCGATATCAGTGTCGGTATAAATCAAGGGCCGTAAAATGGCTAGAGTTGCTAGAGTTTATTTCACCAAGCCATTCCGAGATCACCGCAGAACTTGCACTGGTGAAATGCGAAAGCCTGAACGTTGTTGCTGCACACGGTTAATCGTGCACCCCTTGTAGAGCTTTTTCTAGCAGGATTCATGCAGCACGGGGATATTTCCGTTCCTTGGAGCGCGTTCGTCGCAGTGCTCCTGTGAATGTTGGATTGTACGGTTCGATCCCGACCGCCGGCGGTTGCGTTTTGATGGAGGCGAAGCTTCCGCGTGCTGTGCGATGTCAGTGCACGTTAAGGATCCCCAGGTGGTCGAAATTACTCCGGATTAGGCCTCTACTACAGCACCCCTTTCTTTCTTTTCGCTTTCACTCCCACCTTCCTTCCTTCCTTTGCGGTTCAGGTGTCCACAGAACAAGTGTGACAGATACTGCGCCTTCCCTTTCCTGTAAACCAATTATCATATTATTATTATTACGGTACACTATCGCTCCTGTCGCATGGCTTTGGTTTGGTTTGTGGGGTTTAACGTCCCAAAGCGACTAAGCCTATGAGAGACGCTGTAGTGGAGGACTCCGGAAGTTTCCTGTCGCATGGCGTTCTCATAACCACATGACATTTTCATGCAACTTGGCTGTCAAGTGATTTTGTCACGGGATAGTGTCATAGTCACGTGACATACTTGTGCAACTTGACCGTCACCTGACGTATTCGTGTAACGTGAATGTCGCCCGATTGGTTTGGTTGGTTGGTTTGATTTGGGATTTAACGTCCCAAAGCGGCTCAGGCTATAAGCAGCCACTCGAGCATTCGCCAAGGGCGGGATAGACAAGACGACGCTACGGATCTTAGGCGGAAGTAATATCACCGATCACTCCATCGTATGGTTCCCGGCACACATGGGCAGCTTAGGGGACGGCCTGCGGAATCTCAATGAGATCGCACACGAGGCGGCGCGAGGACTCATCGACCGCGTCCCTCCGGTTTCCCCTCGTACTCCACATATCGAGTACAGAGATCAATTATTCACGTACAACGAGCTCACTAAGCACTTTTATCTAGGCAGACGAGCATTTCCCCTCCCGGATAAAAAATTAACCCGCAGCCAATCAGTCACGTTACGCTTGCTCCAAACGAACTCTTACCCCAACCCCTGGCGTATGAAACACATCGACCCAGACTACGACGGACATGTGTGTGAACGGTGCAGTGACCATGTAGACTTAAACCATATGCTGTGTGGTTGTGCATCGAGCGACACCTACGCCAAGAACAAGGAACGTTGGGACAAAGTTTTAAAAAGTGCTTCCTTACATGATCAGCTTCGCGCTGTCCAGGAGGCCCGCGCGGCGGCGGAGAGCTTCGGGCTCTCTGTGCCGACGTGGGAGCTGCCCTCTATACCTGGCGCCTAGCTGAGTGTCCTCCGGGACCCCTACTGTGGGAAATAAAGTTTTACGAAACCAAACCAATATGAGACGCCGTTGTTGACGGCTCGGAGATTCAACTATCTGGTGTTCTTTCACGTGCGCTGACATCGCTTAGCACACGGCTGCTTTGCCCTTAGAATTGAATTAATTGAATTAATTAATAAATGACTAACTGAATTAGTTCAATTACATATTGCTATTTCTTGTATGCTGTCTATGAGCCTATTGGCAGATGCATGACAAATGCACATCTGTCTATTGAGAGATGATTAATTAAATAATTATTAATTCAGAAAGTTTGTTTCCAGTCTTGCCACACTATATTTTATGCACCAAGTAATCTTTTTACGCACTATCACACCCTACGTTTCACCAACTCATTAAGATAAGACGAGACGCCGCTTTCAAAGAAACATTCTACTCATTAAATCTATTAGTTAACTAGTTATAATTGGTCATCTGCACTGATGCATTATCTACACCCATTATTATTCTATCCAACACCATGAAACGTATTCACATTCAACCAGTCATGTAAAGCTTGCGAAATAAAAAAGAAAAAGAAGGGGGGGGGGGAGGCTGTTGTGGCTGTAGGAAGAAGGAAAAGAAAATGCACGGGCCTGCTACTGGCTCTGTGGCGGAGTCACCTCCGCTGCCTCGTGGGTACAGAAGAGAATAATAATTAATTAGTTCACTGGAAGGGAAAGGCGCGGTAACTGTCTCACTCGTTTAGTTTATAGAGCAGAAAGAAAAGGAAGAGGGAGAGAAAGACGCGCGCCGCAACAGCCGTCGTCCACCATCGAAGCGGTGGCGGGTGCAATGACGGCCTACAACAGATAAAAATTCGATGGCAGGCTAGACCCCGCCGCAAGCGGCGGTGACCTACCTGCCCCAGCCTCATCAGGGGAGGCTCAAAATATGGTAGCGCCTTTAATAAGGCGGCGTTGCTTTAACACCGGCTTTTCAATCCGCGAATTCTTTTATATTATATTTTGGTTCTATCGGGGGAGAATATGAGCAGTATTTGTCTCACTTATCCGTGGAACTTAATTTCATTGTATTATATTTTCAGCTGGATTGGGGGATAGAATGAGCAGTATTTGCCTAACATCCGTGTAACCTACACTTAGTTTGGAAGCCTGTTTATAGGATAGCAAAGGCTATAGGCATCTATGGCACTTCTCGGTGGACACTTGAAGCGCTCCGTAAGACACTGATGCCTCAACTAGATGCCTCAACTAGAGGCACTGATGCCTCAACTAGAGGCATCAGTGTCAAAAACTCCCGAGAATTCTCCTGACACGTTCCGAGTACTTCCAACTCGATCCGAAGCTGGGGTACGGTGCACACTTGCACACAATTTCTGAACTCTTTTATAGGAAAAGAAAGGCGCAATATCCGCCACATTTCTCGGTGGACGTCCGAAATGCGCCGTACTGTGGGAAGGAACACTGCGTCAACTACAGGGCTTCATTTTTGTTACCACGTTCTTAATACATGTTCACATATCCGACAAAATCCGAGCTGTATACGTCCTCGCGCAAAAGCCTAAATCACGGTGCTCCGTATTCCTTCCTCACGTTGACCTGCCCGGAGCCAGAAATTACGTCACTGCCGCCTACTATACTGTGCCATCATCAGTCGTTCGCAACTTTGTTTTCGTAAGCGAACTTACACGCCTACGCTCTTCTTCTAGATTGTGCGAAACTACATGAAGAAAAAGGCGTATATGACTCCCTACGACCCCCTTTACGAGTCATGCGTCCTATGCGTTACCGCACGCACTATTCGTAATATTCATCAGCGCTGCCCGACGACGATGTCGTAAAGCCGTGCGTTCAGCGTACGGCGACTGCGGCTATATAAAAGTAGAAAAAGGAACAATAAAGACCGCGCAAGCAACAACCACGAGACGGTCAAGGCAGACGACAGCCGTAAAAAACACGGCCTCGCCGTGCCACTCTGCCCAAGCCTTCAGCCGTGTTCTTTTTGCTTCCTTCCCGATGGGCGCAGGATGAGCGCAAAAAACCTTGCTCGGTGACATGCTTTCGTTGCTTTCAGCGTATTCTTTAAAAAAATTATGAAGTCACAAATGCATTTGACCTTGTTGTAACACAATTTGAAAGTGGACACAAGTTCTTTATTATTACCATAGTTTCTTTAGATGCCTATGTATAATCTGAAGGACAGATTCCACATCATGTATGCCATATACGTAACTAAGGGGAAAATAATACTACGAAAGCTGAGCGACTGCCAGCAGGATGAAACTGTAAAATGGAAGTTTTGTTCAGCGATGCAAGAAGAAAGTGTGGGAATAATAGCGCTATAAACGTCACTTAATGTGCGGCTTGGTTGTCCTTCTCCATGTGAACTGTTTCGTTACTATATTAATCACTATTGTATCTCACCCACTTCCTAACTAATAGTAGTTTCCAAGCAGTGCATGGTGTGGCAATGCTTGTTTTTGTTTTATTTATGAGATGTTGAAAGGTGGAGAATGGCACGATTAAACGGCAGGCAGGCATACGTTTGCGAAGACCAGGTGTTATAGATACATATTCTTTCCTACGAAACGTACAAATGGCATTGAATTTTGTATTCGACTCATTTTGCCTCATATTCTATATCATGTATAGGTTGTGACGACGGTTACGTGCATTACTCTATGACTGAAAATACTGCAAATACGGTGTGAAGATTCGAAACGCTTCCTACGATGAAGCTTACAAGCAGAAAGGTTCAAGCAGCAGAAGAGGGGACACAGAACTGTCTTAGTTCTCAGTGGACACCTGAGTCACACCGTAAAAGACGGAAGGGGTAATTTGAGGTCACATGTCACTGCGCCAAAGCGAAGCGAAATTCAAAGTTGCACGTTAAGTATAGTAGAGCTCACGCTCTAAAGTCCCGAGCATGCCACTGATAGGTGGTAGTTGGCAGGTGGCATGGCCCGGCAGTAACGAGTCAGTGGGCTTGCGACGCCGCGAAACCACATGGCTAGACCGAGTTGGCAGGAACCTCCAATCCAGGCTGCTGCTAATTGCTACCGAAAGGTGAGCCTGCTGCCGCAGGTTCGCCTTTCGGATCCTCCTTCTCGTATGTGTATTTTGCTGCTCGCTTAATCACTTAATACCAATACATACATCTTACCATACAGTCTCAAGTTACCACATAATGAGCAAGAGCCCTCGACATAGATACAGAGCACTGCCTTTAAGCAAGCCGTACGAGCGCACGTACGAGCGCACATACGTGACCTACAGGAGTACCGTGTCTGACATGTGTGCAAGGGCTCCGAGAGTTCAATTCCCTCTCACCTCCCTCTCCCCAACATAAAAGAGAATCCCGATTAGGCAGCGCAGGCCAGTTCATCTGTCATGTGCTTGCTTGGTTTGGCTTGTGGGGTTTAACGTCCCAAAGCGACTCAGGCTTCGAAGGACGCCGTATTGGAGGGCTCTTGAAATTTCAACCACCGGGGGTTCTTTAACGTGCACTGACATCGCACAGCACACGGGCGCCTTGCTTTTCGCCTCCACCGAAAAGCGGCCGCTGCGGCAGGGATATGATCCCGCTTCCTTGCTGGGCAAAGCAGCCGAGTGTCTTAGCCATTGCACCGCCGCGACAGAATGAGATGTGGTGTCGGGACTTTACACAACATGCCGACCGATCGGTGCTTGTCCATGTCACCTGCCAACTACCATCTCGCTTCCGGAGGCTTGCTCGAGATTGTTCGCTCACAATCGCCGATGCCGACAAATTCGACGCTGCAATTTGTGAAGAACGGGGCCTATAACGCTATCGCGTTTGATCTGGCTTTGCCTGCGTTGTGAGCAAAAAATCGTGAGCATGACACTGATAAATTGTAGTTGGTAGATTATATGGCTGGGCACTGATTCGTTGGCGGATGTACTACACTAACACCGGCTGCGCATGCGGGAGCACCCGGTACGACCAAGACACCCTAGAAAAGCGGCTCGGTTGACACAGCGTTGTTCGTGGCACAGTCACCCTCATCCCTTCACGCCTCTCCGCTCCGGCGGTTCCGGTTGTTCCGGCTGTCCTTTTCTTCTTGTAGTTGCAAGTTGCTCGCATATTGTGCCCATTTATAATTACAAATTCAACTAAGTACTCGTTTGAGAAGATGGCAACAACAACATGGACCAGCAAAATGTGAACCATCACGTCAACTATCATTCGTCATCATTAGGCGAGCGCCACGTGCACGCCTTGGTTTTTCGAGCAATAAAATATTTCAGGAAGCCAGATCTTATATCGTGTGTATACTTCACGGGCCTTTCCATCGCTTGTCGTTCAAACACGACCGCCTGGTACACAACTGCAAACGAGCGCATTAGTAGTGGTTTCCTCTGTGTCACAGCGCAATGACTTTTCACTGTGTAAAGAAAGAAATATAGAGAGAGGAGATCAGGGATGATGGACTTTAGTAAACATATAGAGTGAATAATAGGCAGTCGGCGGGAAGCACCCATAGGCTTAGCAAGTTCTTCTTGCGTGTCCTCTACCTGCAAGTCAATGGGCTTGCCGGTAGAGTCAATGGGCTTGCATTTCATTTTTCTCTGTGACACAGATTTAGATCGATGTTGGTACCTATTTCATCAGTTCCATTCCGAACGCGTGTTCGCTTTCACTATCGCTTCGTATTGTCATGCCAACGAGAGAAATGGTTTGGAAGGGTTGTTTACTACAAATAAACGCCTTCGCTACGTGTGAAGCGCAGCTGCGCACATTGATATTCTGTGCATTGCTCAAAGATCTAGAGTTCAGGTGGTGGGCTCAATATAGCAGCCATTTCTTAAATCGGACGCGTTCCTGCGACGTCATTTTCAGTCTGTTATAAGCATTTATTGCAATAACAAGTTTTTTCTTTCGCAATGCTATTAATTTCACCCGTTACATTGCACCTGCCCGTCACTTGCTTTCGGTGGTCTATCTTTGCTGACTGCTTCTTTGTCCTCCTGCCGCATCACTGCTGCGCGCCAGGATTCGGCCTCCTCGAGTCAGGCTGTGTGACGCGCAAGAACGAGGTGAACATCATGGTGAAGAACGCGGTGGACGTGGTGTTTGGCGGCCTGGGCTACTGGATGTTCGGCTACGGCTTCAGCTTCGGCCAGGACCGCGGTACCAACCAGTTCATCGCGTTCGGCAAGTTCTTCCTGGACAGCGACGAGAAGGAGATGGGCGTCGTCTTCGCCACCTACATCTTCCAGGTATACGCGAGCACTGTTTCACCAGGGCCCGCATTACGAATTTGCTTCCCTTTTCGAAGTGTCGTTTTCGCCGTTTTCAACCTCATCTGATTAGTGGAAACGCCGGAACCGGAAGTGGTAGCAGCCGACCTAACATTCGGTTCCGGTGTTTCCACCAATCAGATGACTCGAGGTCAGGGCGAAAACTGCAACTCTAAAAACGAAGCAAATTTGAATATACATCCAGCTGATACGAGTGCCAATAGTTCTGGGATAACGACAGAGCTGTTGAGCGAAATGCATTTCAAACGATATCTCCTGAGTCCTGTTTTTTGACGATGCTTTCTTCACTTACATTCCCTGATCCAAGAAAAAGAGAAGACCATGCGCTTTGGCTCAACCTGCTGCTGAAAGCGTCATCCTCCCTATGAATGCATCAATATACCGCATTAGAGAGTCGTCTTCTCAAATCAAAACTTATTTTGCTTTGTTTTGCAAATTCTGCTTTTCCTCCGAGTATGCTGCTGTGAGGTGCTGTACTGTTTCAAAAGCGCTAACACAGAATGTGGAAGATTAACCGCTGTCTTTAATAACGTACAGCCTATTGGCCTGAGGTTTAGAAACGAAGGTAAGAAAGTCCTTTATGCGAGGAACCGATCTCTTCGCTGATAACTGGCATTTGGCTTAAAGTGACTTCATCTTCAAACCATTCTAGACAAACAGAATTTTAGCATTGTTTGCAACATCGAATTCCATGACTTTGCGGTTGTGCCATCGCGTTTAATACTGTGCATATACGCATGACACGGAGATGCTTCTGTAAGCGTACGCCATTTTCTTCAATTTAGCACCTGACGTATAGGCCTTGAGGTACAGCTATAGCTTTCCAACGCCTGTTGCTGAGTTTCGCGTTGGTGCAGTGATATAGTAATAATAATCGGCGTAACCATAGGACAGTAGCCATAGAAAAAACATGGGGAGTTACTGCAGGAAGAATAGGTGGCTACTGTGAAATAAATGCATGGCGAGGTCGGAAGAATGCGCAGTCGGGTGGCAGTAGCAGAAATTGTATTTTGCAACGAAGAGTTTAATTAAAAGACCGTTACCATGGGTTCGTGTCGTTATGGTGGTAATTAAATAGAGTGCTTCTTAATTTTGCGTGTATACTTGACTTTCTTGAATAACATGAACCCTCCCCACCCCCGCTGTCACTGAATCTCACGTTACTCAGCAGTAACCACCCTATGTGTTTTGAAATTAACTTTTCAGGGCTGGTTGCTGTAGAACACGGCGCAGGCAATAGCGTGAAAAATCTATGTGACATTTAAACTGCCTTTAAAGGATTATAGACACCAAATTGTGGTTGCATTTTCTTCTTGTTATTGATGCGTAAGAAATTTCTGTATATGGACCACCACAGGATTTTCGCTTTGAATAATTTATGGTTGAAGTTTCTTTTCTCGCCTGTTTCGGCTTCGGTTTCACAAGCCCAGCGATGGCTGTGACGTCAAAGTCTGGGTCACGTGAGGGATTACGGAAACGTCGACATAATCGCCGCTTCTTCACTTGTAATCTTTATTTTTTAGAGAGTCTGACTTATTAGTTGTCAGCTAAAACGACCAAGGAATGGTTGCGCTATGTTTACATCCCTCACGTGACACAAATTTAATTTTGACACCACAGCGATCACATACATCGCCCGGATGTTGAAACCGAAACAATGGAAAAAAGAAATTTGTTTATATATTATCTAGCTGTCATAAGCAAATATCACGTAGTGACCCGGGCACAGCAAGACCTTACTCATCATCTCAATGAATAGAACACAGACCGAAAAATTAAGTATATAGTCCTTCAAGGGTGTGACACAACAGCTTTAATGACCCGTTTTGGTGTTCTCCTTGAGGATCCTCGATCACGTGCATGAACACTTTGCAACTCGCTTATCACTAATTCCTTAATTTATATCACAGTTATCTCCACGTAGTCATTAGCATATATAGTCGTATATACTGCCAAGTTATGGGAAAGGCCATCCGGCATATAGATGCCTATAAAGCCCTGCTTGAAGCGAGCTGCACGGACGCATTCGCATGCCTATAGGATGGTAGTGTGTCTTAGTCATCTCCCAAAGGTTCTAGAAGGTTGTTTTCCGTCTCATCAACCGGTCTTAAAGTGCAGAAGTCAATACGCGGTCATGCCACTTGCCAAGAACCACCTTCCAAAGGCAATATGCCCATGATTTTTCTGTCACAATAGCGACAAACGCTACCAACACCGTATTTCCGTCAAAACAAAACTTGCCTCGGAAATGACGGGGTTTAGCCGTAGCTAAGCGCAGGCTTTGACGTGGCAAAACATGTAAAACGTTTTAGGTTTAGTTAGGCATGCATGTTACTATATATCCGCCTAACGAACTCAATAAGGCTTGGGAAGGCGTGATTACGCCAATTTGTAGTCAGATACGTCCAGAATTTACTTCCTAACATGCGCCTGTTTAGGCCTAATCAGCTTTGTCCTTGACCTTGGTCTTGGTACTCATAGCAAGTCATAGTACAACCATGTTTAGCAAAGCTAAGCTTGGTAGTTATCATAATGCTCAGGCGGACGAATGAAATCCAGAAATGGACTAAATCCGTCGCACTATAGGGCCCCGCCGTGGTGGTGAAGTGGTTAGGGCGCTCGATTGCTGTGCCCAAGGGACGCGGAATCGAATACCGTCCGCGAAGGCCGCTTTTCGATGGAGGCGACAAGAAAGGCGCTCGTGTGGTATGCGATGTCAGTGTACGGTAAAGAACCCCAAGTGGTCAAAATTTCCGGAGTCCTCCCCTTCGGCGTCTCTCATAGCCTGGCTCGCTTTGGGACGTTATACCCCATAAACCAACCATGCATCGTGGTAAACTAAATGTTATTTTGCACAAAAAACATCAGGAAACACAACGCTCACACCGTCATTGGAGGCATAACGTGATGAGCTTCAAGTTTGCAAAGCACCACCACGAGACGTTCACAATGATTTCTCTGGTCACGTGGCAGCTGTCGTTCGCGACCACGGCGACCACCATAGTGTCGGGCGCCATGGCGGAGCGGTGCAACTTCGTGGCCTACTGCATTTTCTCCTTCCTGAACACGGTGGTGTTCTGCCTTCCGGCCGGCTGGGTGTGGGGCCAGCACGGCTTCCTCAACAAGCTACGGGTGGTGGACATCGCCGGCTGCGCGCCGGTCCACCTGGTGGGCGGCGCCTCCTCGTTGGTGGCCGCTGCCATGCTCAGGCCCCGACACGGCCGCTACGACCGCGGCATAGAGCCGCCACCCATGGGCTCGCCCACCAACGCCCTCGTCGGCATGTTCATGCTCTGGTGAGTGCTGCCTTCACCGAATGGACGGAAGTGTTACAGGAGGGGCATGCTTACCAGAGTAGCTCCGAAAATTTGAATAATAAGTTACAAAAATGTTATAATTTGCAGTAACGTTGTGTATTGCATTCTAACGTCATATCAATGCTAATAATTAAAATATAACGCTATGATGGATCGAAAACATAAGTTCAGAGCTCAAGTGTTGAATACATTTAAAATGTTATTGTAATGTTCTAATTAATAATTTTATCATTTAAAATTATAATTTGACAAAACACGGGTTATAACTAACATATTTTGCATCTGGCAACACGCAGAACTCATGTCGTTAATAATGACTTTCAGTATATTTTAGACAGCGTATAGTGCTTTAGAATAGGGCGACCGTACATACACTCCAGAAAATGTATCATGGATAAAATATTTGCAAAGCAGCTTCGTTCTGCCGATTACAGCGTCACTCTCCAGTTAGCACCGAACATTACAATATTGTTATAAAAATATTATACAAGTTGCATAACATATGCGTGTCGCAAAAAAATAAAGAAGCATTGGTATAACACTCAAAATAAACATAATTCTTTAATGTTGCTTCTAAAGGCTATATTATAAGGTTATAAATTGGCGAATTATGTTTTATATTATGTTCAAAACGTTATTTCATTGCTACAAATGTGTAATAGTAGGAAATAGTTGTTTAATAAACAATAAGAAAAGGATGGAAAAGTTTTTTTCCAGCAGCAGCATCTGCCACTGAGCACGGCACCTGAGCTGCGGAGACGCAAAACGACAGCGAGGAGATAGGGAATGGAAATAAAAAAGCGAAGTGACAAGAATAAGGACGGGGTAGGGCCCAAGTAATTAAAAATAATCAAATTGAAAGTGTGAAATAGTATGATGATCGCCCGCGATTGTTTTATTATAACCTCCTACAGGCTATTATAATATTTGACTCACACCTATCAAACAGCATTGCAAATATATTTCAAGCACTGAGCCCTAGAACATTTCGCCTTTTTCTTGTAGTAAAGATTTTTCCTAACAAACGTCCTTTGCAACTAAATCTTTGTGATGATGCCTACACGAGTGCACTCGCAGGCCTATTATTTTGCTAGAAAACTTTGCTTATTACTCATTCACCACTATGGGACATCCCTCGGGGATGGGTATAAAAGCTTAACTCTATGCTATTTGTTCAGCAGGGAATGCAGGAGTTGCATTTTGTGCAACTGTATTGCGAAACTCAAGTGTTACCCTCAGTGTTTTCAAAGCGCTCAAGTTGTATAGCGTCACCAATGGTGAGCCTACATGGTCATGCACGGTTGCCCCACCATTCTCAAGAATGTTACTCTTATGTTGCACACATCATATAGTTATTTGCTTTAATGTGTATAAAAAGGAAATCACTGGGGTTCAAACCTGCTGAACCTAGTTTACAGAGCGGAAGCTCGATTACATATGGTCACAAACGGTTTGCTGCAGTTTAACTCCTCTATGGCTGTCTGCGAACGTCGCCATCATGGCGGGGCTTAGACGACACGAATGGGGCTAAGGGAATTTTGAAGCGGGAAGTCTTAGGAGGCGGTATAGATGGGCAGCGGTGGCGGTGGACGGAAAAGGCAGACAGAGCACCGGAAGACTGTGTGTCATTGTGCCAGTCGATGTTGTGTATTTGTTGATATACGTACCAGTACGAATAAAGTTTGCCAGGTTGTGAAGAGGAAGAAGCAGGTGGGCGAAGCAGAAAAAGAAATAGCGAGCGCCACACATGAGCTCATTTCTTGGAAGGAGAGGCCTTGTCTTTGCATCCTCTCCTTTGTGCCAATATTGTGATGAGCCAGAAACAACTGAACATTTTTTGCTCTTTTGTCGCCGATACACATCGCTAAGGAGGCAGTTTTTTAGAAATGCCATTACAGAAACTTGGCTTGCACTTGTCGTCAGCGGTTGTTTTGTCTCTTGGCGCTTCTATGCTGGGACGTGCTGATGAGAATGTATGCTCTTGCACAAAATTTTCTTCAAAACATCAAAACGTTTTCCATCATAACTGGTTGTTATAATTCTTTGTTCTTTATTTTTGATATACTTTTTGTTATTCCTAGGTTTTTCCTTATTTATAATAATAATAATAATAATAATAATAATAATAATAATAATAATAATAATAATAATAATAATAATAATAATAATAATAATAATAATAATAATAATAATAATAATAATAATAATAATAAAAATAATAATCGATCAATCAATCAATCTTTATTTAATGTGCGCAGGAACAACCATGTGGTCTTCGTGCTGCAGCACAAAAAAAAATGACAATGCACACACAAGTTTTACACACTTAGAACACAAAAGAAGAAAAAAATAGCACATGAAACGAAACTGAGACGAAAAGCGTCACGGAGAGAAGGAAATCAGTGAGCAGCATGCCTTGTAATTGTAGAGCACATGACGAAAAAAAAAGATAGAGCAAAAAAAAAAAACTGTCATTGACTACTGTAATATAGATATATACATTGTATAAACAACCATTCCAGGCGCAACAAGTGTTTGGTACCTAAAACACAGGCTAGAAATACAAGGAAATACAATAAAGAAATACAATTGAACTCCGGACAGTCAGATTGGAAGTTTAAAGTTAAAATAGAAATAAGAAACGGATAAAAAGCAGTTCTAGATACAAACAGCATTGAACAGGAGAAAAAGCAAAAAAATGAAGTAAATACAATATTGAGGCTAGAAAGTGGAAGTTATATGTGATATAAAGTGCTGTTTAGAATACAACGCTACAAACATCCAATATGAATGAAGAGAGCGAGTTTCAGAAGATGTCAAGGTGAAGACAAAAAGAGTTAAACAACCTCTGCATTATTTCCAGAGGGGAATGGGAATGAAGAAACAGAAAAGCTTGAAACTGTCTGAATTCCCTCATGTTCTTTCGCGGAAAGCGCAGTAGGATGTACTCTAAGAGCTGAGCTGAGGGCACATAATGTGGCCATGAATGAGTTTGCAAAGAAATATTATATCTATTCTGACTCGACGGCAGTTAAGAGAAGGAAGATTCAGTGGGGTACTCTTGGTGGAGCTGAGAGGAGGAAGTTTCGCTAGGAAAGCGATATAGAAATATCCGTAAATTGTTTTGTTGTATTCTGTCAACCTTGTCCCAATTCGACTTGCAGGTGCCGTTCCAAACAACCGACGCGTACTCCAAAAGCGACAAGCATATGGACAGGTACAGCTTTAAGAACGGAAGTGGAGTATGAAACTCTCTCGAAAGTCTGCAAATGAATCCGAGTGTGCGCATATATCTCGCTGAGCAAGGCGTTTAGTATGAGAGAAGAAGCTGAGGGCGCGGTCAAAAAGTACACCAAGGTAATTAATTTCATCAACCCTGTCCAACAGCACAGAATTCACAGAATGATGGTAGAGAAAGCTGTGCGTTTTACGAATAAATGAGACAACCCTAGTTTTGGAAGAATTGAGGGTAAGTCCATTCTTCGCACACCAATCAGAGAAAGCAGATATGTCCGATTGCAACAAAGGCAATCTTGAAAATAATCTATGACCTTGAATTTGCACACGTGAGGAAAGGCAGCATTTTTCAAACAGTTATTAAATATAGCAGTCAATACTGGTACAAAGATACAACTGAAGGCTTTTATCATGGCTGCTGGAATGCCATCAGGTTCAGGAGACAAAGATGGTCTCAGACGCTTAAGACTCGCAGTTATCAGCTTCTCGTCAAAGATAACGGAATTAGATGGTGCACCAGATGGGAGGCATACGGAATCGCAATGCGGAGGTTAATATACGGAGGAAAAATGGGCAAAACTGTCGGCAACATCCCGAATTTCTGATCCCTGACAGTCAACCAAATTGATACTCGAATCCGATTTATTGGAACGCTTTCGAGCGTATCGCCATAATAATAATAATAATAATAATAATAATAATAATAATAATAATAATAATAATAATAATAATAATAATAATAATAATAATAATAATAATAATAATAATAATAATATAATAATAATATATTATTATTATTATTATTATTATTATTATTATTATTATTATTATTATTATCATCATCATCATCATCATCAATCTCACATATTTAAACTTCAGCAAGTCCATGCGCCACCTGCAGCCATCACTGTCAGTAAACCGGATTTGATCAAATTTCTAATCTCAGTTCTGCAGAATGGAATCTCAGAAACTAATCACCGCCTGGTCATGGCCACTTACACCGTGGTCATGGCCAACCACCCTTGTGGGTATGCGCCATTTTTATGAGGACAACAACGACATGGCCTTCAGGTTTCGCATAATTAACTTTTGTTTGTAACGTTATTAAAGTTTTAGAAAAAAATTAGAGGTTCTCAGATGTCTTTTAAGAGGAGAATGGCGAAAGTCTACCCTTCCTCTCCTATCATTTTCCTCTCATCGTTTACCTCTTATCGGTGTTCGTTGCAGTGCTACATATAATTATAATTCGTTTACAGGAAAGAAAAGGCGCAAGTATTTGTCGCACTTTCTACGGCAAGTGTATTTTGACCGAAGAAGTCATACCCCCCTTTTTAAGTGTAGGATGTTTAGAAATATGAATGCGTTTTAACTAAGTTTCGATCATTGTGCGTTCATTGCTAACATTTTTCTTTTTGTCCACTGCTGGTCACAGTGGTTATTTTTATCTGTTGTAGGCCGTCATTGCACCCGCTACCGTTTCGGTGGCGGACGGCGGCTGTTGCGACGCGCGTCTTTCTCCCCGTCTACATTTTCTTTATTCTCTATTTTCTCTTCAGGTGGTGAAGGGTGGCAGTTCCTGGCCCTACGGGGCTGGGACGGTAGGTCAACGCCGCTTGCGGCGAGGGCTAACCAGCCACTGATTTTTATCTGTTGTAGGCCGTCATTGCACCCGCCACCGCTTCGGTGGTGGCGGACGACGGCTGTTGTCGCGGCGCGCGTCTTTCTCTCCCTCTTCTTTTTTTTTTCTTTCTTGTCTATTTTTTCTTCTGTCCGCACGAGGCAGCGGAGGTGGCTCGGCTACAGAACCAGTAGCAGGCCCGGGCATTTTCTTTTCTTTCTTCCTACCGCCACAACAACAACTTTTTATCCAGTCCGCACGAAGCAGCGGAGGTGTCTCAGCTACAGAGCCAGTAGCAGACCCATGTATTTTATTTTCCTTTTTCCGTCTTTCGCTACAACAACAACACCATCGCTCCTGTCGTGTGGCGTTCCTAAGCGCGCGTTGAAGTGTGAAATTGCAAATGGCAGGAACGGTAGACAAGAACACATCTTGCAGAATCTCGCGGAATATGAAGATCTCGCGCACAAATCTCCCGCACAAGTCTAGCGCACGAGATTTCGTTCCATGAGCCTAAAAGGCGTTTGCTTTAAAAACATAAAGAATGCAGAAATAATGTTTGATGCTGCTTGTGTTCGGCCGTACTTGTGGGAAATAGTTACGGTAACCGAGAGCGGCGGCGAGCTCTGTGACAACAGCGAATTGCTATTAGCGTTAGCCGTGATTAAATTTGCAAACCCTCGTTCAGCTTAAGGATGTTAAGCCAGCAGTGTAACTAGGGTATTATAAGAACGCTCTAATGTCTCCATGCCCACTGCTGTGGTGTTTCTGGAATCGCGCAGAGAAATAACGCCGTGTAGAAAAAGCGTTTATTGATTTCCAAACTTCCGAAAGGCAGTTGTCCGAGAGGAAAGCATCTAGATGCAAACAGCCATAGTTTTATCTTGCCTTCGTTTTTTATGTTTTAGGAGAGTCGCGCTTACGAGAGCGATCAGAGGCAGTGAACCATGGTGGAACAAAAAGAAATCTGTAGGGACACGTCTATCGATGAAGCGGTTGGATGAAATGACGTGAATTCCATGAAACTACGTCGACTGGAGTAATCGTTGCACGAACGGCTGTTGCATAGTGTAAGAACCCAGACAAAGAGCCATTGAATGTTGACGTCAGGCTACTAAAGCTCATGTCAAGCTCGAGTGACACGCAGAACGCATGGGTCCCACATTCTCTAAACACGAACGTGAACTTGACACGCAAAAAGGGCAAACAAAAAAATCAAGTCAACGTTGTGGCTGGCACTGTGCGTAATGTTTATTGATTTACCCACGTTCTTAATTTTTCTACTATCATCAAGTGTTTTGCTTCATCTTAAAGAAATAAATGAACTTCACATGAGGAATTGCTCCATGGAAGTTATATATAACTAGGTATGCTTCTCGTTGTACCATAAACTTGAAGGGAGGTGAGTTTACAACACCATGTCGGGGACCTGCGCAAACACTAGCAGCGTGCAACTCTATAATTCAATTCGGCCGTACCACTTTGCTGCCGAAACTGGCGTTTTTTTTTTTTTTTTTTTTTTTTTTTTGGGGGGGGGGGGGGGTCCTTGTGGTAGGTATTGTTAGCGCAAAAGACGCTGTCAGAAAAAATGCACCAAATTACTGTTGTCCTTGATACATGCTTTCGAGGTTTGCGGCTGTTAAAGTATTTATTATTCCCCGATCTCTCGAACAGGTGGGGCTGGCTTGGCTTCAACTGCGGGAGTACCTTTGGCGTCTCCGGTCACAAATGGAAGTACGCTGCGAGGTGAGAAAAAACTTAGTTTTCTTTGTTCGTGCTTGAAGGTCACCACCAGGCGAACGAAAAGACAAAGAATGCGCTATTTACAAATGTAAGTGTTCGCGGACGAATTATTTCCCATGATTTGGAACGGATGTGCTCGCTCCCTTAGTTTGTTAAAATAGCGGTACTTTCCTCTTGCGTGTGTTCGGCCGATCTTTAGTTATTTAGTGTAACGAATAATAATACCGAGTGAACCGACCTATTTTAACTAAGTCGATATCTTCTTCTTCTTCGTCGGTACAAGATGCCGACATTGTATTAACAGCGGACCCCACTCCACGACTGTCGACGTCACCACACCTGCTTCTTCTTCTTTAAAAAATTATACTGCTAAGCGAGTTGCTGTATAGCAAGTTGAAGCTGTAGACATATATTTAACTGTTTGCACCTACGTAATTCGTCGATCTCAACCAATGCTGCAACACAAAGTGATAATCTGTTGCTTTCGCTTTCTTCCTCGGCGTCGCTGCGCGAGCTTCAACCATTGCGTTTCCAGCCACGCTGCACGAGCCAGTGGAACGTTCTAGTCCAGCAGTGACCTGTTCGGAAGGGCCTCTTTATTAGGCTTACCCATATGCTGCTCATGTAGGTCAGACGCTTCACGCACCTTCGCCGTATCCCACGTCAAGTCAATCCCGCAAGCGTACCGACCCCCGTTGAACGACGACAGTAGTTCACTGAGCCCGCCGCACCATCACCGCTGCGACCATCGACCACCGCTATCAACGCAGCCATGACCGAGACTAGGGACGGCATCGCCCAGGTCGAAGCCCAGATGATCAAGGACATCGGAGACCTCGCCGTGTCATCCATCAAGGACGAGCAAGGTGACGCGAAGGACACCACGGCCGACGAGGGTCACATCGAAGGAGCACAGGCCCGTGGCAAGAACATCCAAGCTAACCAGCGTCAGCAGTCCGGGGAGCTTAAGAACGAGGTGGACAAGGCCACCTCCACAGGCGAGGCGGCGCCAGAGAAGGCCGCGGCCGAGGTAGCGGAGACTGGCCAGAATACCAACGATGCTCAAGGCGAGCAGACGATGGACGACAGCTCTAGCGATGAGGGCGAGTATGATGACGAGGAAGACTCTTCAGAGTACTCGGAGGATGCAACCGACACTGACAGCGACGCTGACGAGGGAAGTCAGGAGTCGGACTAGAGGTCTCCGCCCGCTGCGCTACCGACAGTGCAGCTTCGCCGTCACGATCGGACTGCAGCTGCTCCCGGCCGACCTGAGTCAAATAAAGATTCTTCCAGTTTGTTATTTCTCTGATACGCCTGTTTATTTGTTAACCGTAGCCTCCTGAGGTTTTTGTGGACCTGGAGGCCTTGCCGCAGAATGACACTGTGCTGGATGCCTGCCCACCGCCACGTGTCATAGTCCTGGAAGCAGCAGTTATTTCGAGTAATCAAAGGCCGCTGCGCTTATGCCACGTCAGCGGCTTTTCGGCTCGCAACAAAGCCCACTTGCTGCGCTTTCAGGATGAACAAGTCACAATTCCTTCGTACCCTATCACGCGTTATTCTTCAGAATGCCATTGTTGAAATACTATAGGAGAAAAAGATCGTTTCATCCATTTCTATTACATGGGCATTAATGCAATCTCGCAGCATAATAAAACCTCAGTCAGTAGCGTAGTCCTTTTCCTCGGGTTTTAATTGCTACTAGAAGGCAGTGGCTTCTGAACTTGGGCACTTATATTAGCACGAAATATGTTTCCGCAGTCTCACGTTATCGATTGTTATACGTACGTAACCTTTTTCCTTCTGCAGGTCTGCTATAGTGACAATAAATTCTTCGGTAGGAGGCGGCATCACTGCGCTCATTTTCAGGTAGGAACTGCCTGTTTTGTTCCGCGTTCTTATTCCGGATTATTTCCGCCCGTGTGCCGCAGAGTGCGGTCGCACTAAAGTTAAGCTATAGTTAAGCTGCTATAGCTTAGATGCCGCATTGCATAGATCCTTTTAATCTTGAAAGTCACACGTACTGTTCGTGCATGCCGCCATATGGAAGCATACCGTTGGCGCAAGAAAAAAAAAAAAGACGAAGGTACTTTTTATATATGTGCCATTTGTCAAGAGGCCAACAACGACAACCGAAGCTCGAACAAGATGAAAGTAGCGAGCCTATGTGACAGGATGCCGCAGCGGAAAAGAGACAGAGTCGCTTTGTTTTTGAGATCGCTGGTCTTTGGTGTAAACTCTAGAAGAAGTAACTCTTTGGTGTCACACCCACAACTTCAAAGCAGCTCGCGTACCACGTGCATTATTGTAAACGCAGGGCGTAGAAGGCGTAAAGGAATTCATGGTAAGACGGAAATTTGATCTATAATAGCGGGCGAATCTTCGAAAACTTCAGCAGTGCTGCAACGTGAGACAAAGGAGGAAGGATGAGCTTTTTCATTGAAAGTTCATTGGAAAAGACGTGAATACTCAATCTACAACCACCGACGCATCAGCCTTCCCCCAGTAACACCAAGTGCGCGCTGTTGGGAATCTTGATAAAAATTTCTACACCCATGGATAAGAGCAGAAAGTGGGCTCCCGCATGAGTCGCAATTCTTGTTATTATGATACGCTTCTCGTAATTCTCTTGTTAGCTGATACTGATGCTATATAAAGCCTTGCGTTAGAAAGAGGAATACATGCATTGTTATTTGACAAACCGTAATTGTAAGATCACAATCTAACCCGCCGCGAAGGTGCACGGTTACGGAGCTCGAGTTGTGTGCCCACGGATGCTGGTCAAATCCCGGCCGCGGCGGCCACTTTTCGGTGGAAGCGAAAAGCAAGGCTCCCGTGTGCTGTTGGATGCCAGTGCACATTGAAGAACCCCAGGTGGTCGAAATTTCCGGAGCCTTTGACTACAGCGTCTCTCACAGCCTGAGTCGGTTTAGGACGTTAAACACCGCAAACCACAGACCAAACCGGATCTAAGACTCTGTATAAACATAAGGGTAAGTTGACAAAGGAATTTTTGGAAGAACATATTCACAAAAGCTGCGGTACGTGCGTGAGTGCGCCTTTTATTCTTATCCTTTACTGTGAAATTGTATAATATAAAGATTCTCAACACTAACACGTACATTTTGCATTTATAAAGGGAGGTGCACACGTTCCTGATTGTAGACTGGAAGTGCATGCTGCCCTTGTCTTTTCGAGTAAACTTCCAAATAAAGCGTTTTACCTTTCTTATTCCCCTGTCGCAGCGTTGTTGAAGCTTTCGAAGATACACCTACCTGTCAAATGCCGTTCAGGCATGAAACGCTTCACTTCCGTTCTGTTATAAACACTGGCTCACATGAGTGGTAAGGTCGCAGCCGCTTCCGGGCTACTGCCGGGGCGTGCCATTTTGATAATCGTGCATTTTTGTTTTTGTTTTTTCGCCACCAGTTACGCTGTGAACAGCCGGAAATTTTCTGTGATCAAGCTCATCAACGGAATTCTCGCCTCCCTCGTGGCCATCACAGGTGAGCCTTAAGTGTCTAATGACGCTTTGACATAACCGTGCTGCTTGGGGGGTCGAGTGTGTATTTTTCATTCCAGCTGGCCGCAGCTGGCAGATTTTTGTGGCGATTTTGTACAAATGAAAATACTTCTGCGTACATACCCTTTGGTGCCTTTAAAAACCTTTAATAGAAGCTTGCACTGAGCCGCGGAGCCCTTTACAACACACTACCCACTTCTGAGCTTTAAGAAACACTTCTTAAGGAACCTGTGTGCTAGTCCGAAATAATGGCTGTGAAGAAGCGCATGCTGCCAAATCGCCATCAGCTTAGTTATATTACTATCGCACTAAAAGTGCGATAGTATAAGTCACCGGAAAACAATAACTAAGTACCGGTTGCATCAGTCAACATCAGTTTAGCGTATTGTATTTCCAAGAACATCTTTTTGTGGTACTAGAGGATATGAGGATATGAATCTCCCCTTGACACAGGGACGTGACCATGGGAGTGAAGGGTCCCGGATTTTACGCCTCCAACTAGCCTTGCAGAGCTCACTTTGGGTTGAGCAATTGAAGCTCAGAACCCTATCCCACTCTTATCCCCCCCCCCCCCCCCCCCCCCGGTTCCCGTCCTTCATAAAAAAATATCCTTAGAGCCGCGCCATAAGTACTCCGAGCGTAGCTGTTCTACTGAGCGCGGCCCATGCAGCCGGCTGCGCGCTGTACCACCCATGGGAAGCCGTGGTGGTGGGCTCGGTGGGCTCCCTTCTGGCCAACGTGGGTATGCCGTTCCTGGACTGGCTACGGGTGGATGACCCCGTGGGCGCCATCGCCGTGCACGGGATCAGCTCTGTCTGGGGCATGCTGGCCGTCGGCCTCTTCGTCGAACGGGACTCGCTGCTGCGCCTCAGCCGCGGAGGTGCGGGCGTGTTCCGTGGCGGCGGCTTCTATCTTCTCGGTGTGCAGGCGCTTGCTGTGCTCACCATCTCTGCCTGGAGCTGCATCTCTACGTTCATCCTCCTCTGGGTGAGCTGGACGCGCTCTGTACCATCATACAAAGGAGAAGACTCCTAGGCCCCCTGCAGGGCTAACTCCCCCCTGCCCCGGTGGGAAGTGTGTGTGATGTCAGTATCACACTTTGCCCGCCGCGTTAGCTTGCATGAGCTCACCTATCGTCAAGCTCGTCTAGAACATGTGACCACTGATGTGTGCTCATGAGAGTATCCACCCCCGGCCAACATGCCGCATGTGAATAGATTAAGAAGGAGTCATCTATGAACATAATCAAAGCAAAGACGATTCAGAACTGCTACACGTATATCGTTCAAGGTTAAGCACATGTAGTCGTGCACGCGGAGGAGGAGGGCAAGTACAAGGCGAGAGTAATTGCAAAGGTAAGTGTGGGCTTCCCTCCTATAGTAGGCTTGCAGAAGTTAAATTTTTTTTCCCATATTGTCCTCGGTTTCTCAGAAGACACGAAGAGCCGCTACGATGTATAAACGCGGTCTATCTCATTATGCGCTCCCATCAACATTTCTTTGCTCCGAATGCAGGCAAAGGGAACAGAAACTTTTTAGGATTTAGTTTGTGACTGCCATCTACGTAACAGTCCCTTTCCTTAAGTAATTTATCAACCGACGTAAACAGCGTCACCCTACAACTCTCGCATTTTTGTTCGCAGGGCATCAACCGGGTCGTGCCCATTCGAATGTCCTTGGAAGAAGAACAGATTGGCGCAGACTTCGTCGAGCATGGGATCCAGTACCTCCAGAGACCTGAGCAGTCAGCGAAACCGGGCACGGAGATTACGACGATCAGCAACGGCAAATTCAGAACTGGCGTAGAACTGACTGCAAATGGTCTGTCGGAGCAGCCTGTCGAGTTGATTACGAATAGACAGCTGCCTCAACAACCACACCAGGAACGTGAACGAGCATCCAGTTCCACGCAGACCGAGGAGACATCGAACGGACACGTTGTCTTGCCGCGGTCCATAGCTACCGGACGTCAAACATGGAGAAGACCTGTGCCCAGGACTGCTTGGTCAGAGACAGACTCCACGTAACCGCCCGTCATTTTCAAGCACACTGAATTTTTCAACGCCTTGGAACAACTTTCAGTGAAACTCTTGCCGCAGGACAAAAGGTGCGGCGCTGTGGTTCGTCTATCCAATTGTGCGGAAACACTTGCAAATTTCGCGCTTTTATGTTGTGTTCTTGGCTGGACCACCTCGGCATAGCTTCTGAAAGGGTACTTCACATGCATGCGTTATGCGTGCAAGTCAGCAGATTAAGCAAAAATGTCGCGGGTGTGAGTCTGCGTTATGTGTATTTTGCAAGATGACTGTGCCTTTCAGTGAGCTTAGGCGGAACACGTATACATGCGCTCTGCGCAGTATTCAATGAACTGTACCCAGTTTCGGTTTCTCGTGCGAAACACCTGTTGGAGCTCCAGCATATGGCTGCTAAACATCTATACGGTATCCTTCCTGTTCTAACTCATGCACCTTTAGATATGTGTCACAAACAGTCCATGTGGTGGATCATCCCAAGAAGTTTTAACACTTGGAGCTGAGACAGTATATTGGCTTGAGCAAACGACTATCATTGTGTCCTTAATAAAAGAGACAGCCAAATTACGCAGCGTTTTCGTTACCTGTACGGGTGAGAATACGTCAGCATGTGATTTGTTATCATGGAATATGTCGCTAAATTGATTAGTGCTTGCTCATATGAATTCTGCCAACGACTCCACGTGTTCCAACAGACAAAGGTGAGTGGACACCTTCGTACTTTCCATCTTAAGTTGTATACCACGACTGTCTGCAAATAGTATGCTTAAAATACCAGAACAAAAGCCCGCTCTGACGGCCATGTCAGTTTCTTTCTTCTTTGAATAGCAAAGCAAATTAAACTGATCTACCTTATGATTTTCTTTTGTGTTTGAATCGAACAAAAATTCATTCTCAATCTTTAAAGAAAAAAATTTAAACTGCCTTATTTTTCTGAATAAAAAAAATAGTGTAGGAATTGCGAGGGTGGGATGTGGAGTAATTCATTTCTTCGGCAGTTCAGTACAAGCAAGTTCTTTATATTTCGTGCGTGCGTGCGTGCGTGCGTGCGTGCGCGTGTGTGTGTGTATTCTCTTATATGCTATGCGGCGACTTTCGCTTTGTGCACAAGGTCAGAATTAGACGGTAACTGTTGCAGCTGCTTTCCAGTGCAGGCAGTCAGGCAGAGCACATAAATATGTTAGCTCATAGTTCTGAGTTCAGTTTCTCACGTCAGAGTAGCTAAAAACGTGCAAATACGTAGACATAATTAGCATCTGGGGTTTCCGCGGGAATTGAAATTGGGGTGATTCTAAATTCCAAAGGGCGAGGGGATTGAGGTTAGAAAAGAAGCTATGGTAGCCATATTTTTTGTGTTCATCGATGGGGAAAAAAAAAAAAAAAAAGGAAATCGGCACGAAATAATGGAGGGAGTGGGGTTTCAAAAACAAAGGGCGAGGGGGAAAGGGGCGCTCCTTGGGGGGTGTGTTGATAAATAATTGGTTTAGATCGTCTAGGTAGATTAAACCGCGGGGGTCAAATGCCAGCGTGATTACGCTAGCACCATGCAGTATCCAGACTAGCTAGCATGCTCGCATGTTCAGTGGCACGCTTTTACATCTTATAGACATTGATCAAATCAGTTTTTTGAGGCTAAACCATGCGTTCGCGCACTTCACAAAGACAATTGAGTGGGCGGTGGCGGACACATTCGTAGGCTTGGTTGGTGGCAATAAGAAACACAATAGAACCTGCGCACACTTGATTTGCGAATCTTTGTTTAGTCGGTCACAAATTCTTCGCAATGTGCTCAAACGTCGCACGGAGTGAACGTACCGGCTGAACACCATGCACTTTACTTATGCTTCATTCAAGCACGTTCACGAAACCCTCTGCCATCATACGTACGGGCATAGCTTATAGTCGAAGGCTAGTAAATAAGACAAATTTGACCATATTTGGCACATTAATGGCTCTATTTTCTTCGAGCAGTGCATTAAAAGGACAGAAACATGAAAAGTTATAATGCTATTATCCTTTTTTTTTTTTTTTTTTTTTGCATGCACCATCGCTGCAAACTCTTTATAAAATCGAACGGCGCGCCAAAACGAACCGAAACTAACTATGTTAGCGCCATCTGTTCCTGTTGTCCATAGCTCATTTAAATATGTAATTCTTGTTCAGATAGTATTAGAAATGTCAATAATAAAGCTTTGGAATACATTTTCACATGACCTTCCTGACGTTCTGATCGAGTGGTTTAACGTTTAACTTTCCTGCTGCAGCATTGATATGTGTGCTGTGCAACCGATGTAGTACAGCCGCGAGTTTAAACGAATGATTACGTGCTTTAACGTATTTTGCTCTACATTCAGGCTTTCACTGCCGCAGACTTGGTATGATCTATGACCGCTTGCGTTTCATTTCACTGCTTTCAGGCATCGCGCGCCGGCAAGGCAGTCTAGCTTCTCGTGCTGCTAGGCAGAAACGGTTTCAGCGAGTGCCATTCTTCCTTCCTGCGACTCGTACCTTCGTTACGCAATCTCAGGTTTCCAATATGGGACTTCCAGAGATCTGTGTCGTTTCGAGGATTCCAAATCTCGCCGAGCATCTCCGAGAAGCGGTGAAAGGGCGAGCTGAAGTTGTCGAGATTGTCGCAAAGTGTGCGTATGTTTCTCTGCCTTTCGTGTCGCGCCGTTTTTTGTTACACTAAAGTGACGGATGTGCGTAGCGCTTGTAAGGCATGCAAAACGGCTCCTAAGTTCTTGAAACATTCGTAATGTCCACTTTGCGCTCGGGTGGCGTAGGAATTGTGATGGTAAACAGATCCCTTTTGCACAATTAAGCTGACATTGAATTATATGTGCAATGACAGGCGGCATGTATGAACAGTAGTTGTTGCTCCTAAGCTAAATTTGCTTTCTGACAGCTTGCGTTGTTTTGAGGCCGTATTGCCGTGGCGTAGTTGATAAAAAAAAAAAAAAAAAAAGTCTGCACTTACAATCAACCTCGCATTGATAAGTTTTTGCTATACGTAGTGCTTTGATGTTTCGATTTTTTTCTGATGTTCAATTAGTGCTAGCTGTTTAGTTATCCCTATTTTTTTTTTCTTCCTCTCTGCAGTCACTGTGCATGAGGACTCCCCCAAGATCAAGCCTGAAGTCGTTCAAAAGCTTCAAAGTGTTGAGATCCTCATCACCGACACCCATATATTAAAAGATGTACTTTACCAGCTTCCAAACATGAAGTTTGTCCAGGTCACATCAGCAGGCAAGTACGATCATTTCACTTTGTTGGCACCTTTTTTGGCATCAGTTTTCATCTAACAGCGGCACTCTCAATTATTGTGGCACTCTGATTATATATTCGCCTTCAAAAATCTTTTCTTCTCGCTAAATGAACACTAAATTTAGGGCAATGCCTTGCTTCCTGTTTTATTTCGTTGTAAATGTATAGCAAGAAGCCTTACTTTGTTCAGTCTTTGTGCCTTTTTTGTAGTAAAACAGAATGGTTTCGGTTGGTTGTAATCAGCTACAAAATTGTGCCTTTTCAAAGAGAGCTTGTTTAAATCATTTGCTGTTTAAAAGGTATCACTTGGAGGTATTTAAGGAACTGAAAAACAGTGTAAGATTAGAATGAAACAATGTAAATGTTCTTGCATGCCTTATGGCAAGCTTGTGAAAAAAAGAAAATGTTCTTCTACCTAGCCTTGATTCTGTTCTACTGGAAATTAGCAGATTGATGACAAATTGCTTCAGTCACTATTCACAAGCTCCTGCTATCATATTTGCCGTGCTTTTTGTTTTGTGACACTGACTTACATAGCACATTGCTGATCAACATTTGTCAGAAAAATTAAACTTTCTTGAGTGTTGCCCTTGTGTGAATTCATAATACATTTACTTGCATGCCGTATGTTGTACACTCTTCTGTATTTATAATTTTACGTAAACATGTTTGACCTTACATCCTCAGTTCGAAATTGTTCATTTAATGAATTCTATAGAAAGTGAATGTTGAAAGGCTGCTCTGTTGAACATCCTCAGTTTGAAATTATTCCTTTAATGAATTCCATTGAAAGCTGAATCATTGTAGAAATGTTGCTCTGTTATAATTCATAGTCATTATTCGTTATGAATCCCTGTGTCCCAGGTGCTGCAGGATTATTGGCTTCGTTTGGTTTATAAAAGCTTAATGCACCAGAGTGACTTGGGCTATGAGGCATGCCGTAGTGGAGGGCTCCAGAAATTCTGACTGCCCAGAGTTCTTTAACATGCACTGATATCGCACAGCACATGGGCGCTTTGATTTTCACGTTCATCAAAGAGCAGCTGCTGCATCCTTGAGTTCAGCAGGCGAGCGCTATAACCACTGAGCCATTGCAGCGATGTGAAAGTGTAATTATTGCTGAGCTGAATATATCTGGTCGATAAATTGAAAGCCCTGAACTAGCTTCTTTGAGAATACTTTAAGCCAGCATGGGTAATGCCATAACTGTACACTGTGCCTCTTCTGTGTTCATATTTAATGCTGCATTTTCTCAGATCATGTAGCCATAACCATGGATGGAAATGTAGCTAACAAAGGTAAACGACCATGGCTATCACCTTTTGCATAATGCTAGATGAAGAAGTGTTAAGAGTGCTGTGCCATGTCTTCATGCAGTAGAAAGGCTGACAGTGATAGCTGAGGGGAGAGTTCTTGTTTTACCAAAAGTTAAATGGGCCATATGCCTTTGTGCACCATGTGCTCTAGTAATTGTGCGAGTGCCTACAACGGGAGCCTCACCACACTAGATGTACCCTGCGGACAAAAATAAACGGAGTATGCTATTTGCTTCTACAAATTTTTGCGCGTTGCATAATTGAAACTGGTAGTCGTGCTATGTGCGAACCGGTAGTAGACGCCAGTGCCCTTCTACTTGGACGAATACTGTTTTCTTATCTCCAGAGCAGAAAGCGTGATTTCAATTTGAACAGAAAAGCGTGCTCTGTTCACTTATATCCGCACCTGTACAGTGATAGCTGCTGCAGTAAATTCTAGCAAGTATAGACCTTACCTGTCGTGGGTTTTTCTTAAGGTTATGTGAAACGTGGACATAGTCATTGAATACTTACACAGCATGTGAACACATTCTTTAAAATATTTTTTTGTTGAGGTATTCGAGGAGAAACGTTCATGATGATAGTAAGCTAAAATTGAGCAAACCTGTAACATTCTTAGCCTCTTGGCAAAATTTTTACCTATAAAGGAACTTCTTTTGTGGTGGCAGTATTTGATCTTGTTTAACGAAAAGAAATAAGTGCATCATAGCACTTCAAAAAGTGTGGTGTTTGTTCAGCATTCATTATAATTGCTTGCAGTGATACCTAGCTCACTGGATTTAATCCTTTTTTTTTGCAGGTGTTGAGAATCTCATTCCCCAAATTGACCGATCATTGGTGAGCATCTGCACATCAGCACATGATTTTACCCTTGGCATTGTTTAACTTGTTGCCTTTAAAGTAATGGCATTGCGTTTACACGGTACTCTTAAGATATCCTCCTGAGACCGGGAATGCATTGGATGCACAGATTTTTCTTTAACTTTCAGAATAAGTCAGTATGGTTATGAAGGTGAAAAGTATTAAACCTTTTTTTCAATAGCCCTGATAGCATCGGCTCAGTACGATGTCCAATATATTGGACACTGGGATTCTACCCATTCTTTTTTCACCAAGCGTGCATGTATTTACATGCCGCAGGTAGTGCTCTCAAACTCGTGTGCAATGTTTTTTATTAACTTCAAAGGTAAAGTGGTGAAAAAGAACGTAAAAGCGAGCCTTCCTTTGCTCAAAAAAAAAGAAACTTTCGCTCGCTTCTTCACTTTCTGTGGGCAATTTCAAAACATCTTCTCTCCTTTGTGATGCAGAAGCAGAGCTGGCATTTGGTACAAAAGAACATTGCTTTATATTAAAAAATTATAACATTTTATATTTATGATTTATGATGTTATACATTTTAATTTTTAATTAAAATTATAAATTATAAAATTGAAACATTGCGTCAGCTGTCTCATCAGACACGTGAGGCCGGTCTGCTACACAACAAAGAGAGGCGATTTCGTCCGCAAGCCGCTAAATACCAACAATAATCGTCTGCTATTCATAACAAGGCCGTGGCAAAAGCGCGGTCAAAATGACCGGGTTGAGTCCCAGCGTCCAACACAGTGGACACGCAAAATCAAAGGACGCATGAATAAAAGTAAGCGCTTGAACAATTTAAATTTCTTATTCTGCGCATTCGCTGTTGTATTACCATTAATATAAAATCAAAGATATGCTCTGAAAGTAGGTAGAAATATGAGAAATAGTACTTACTTCGCCGACAGGGGCCATAAAACGCGCGCCGCTGAATGACGCCGTTTTGAAAAGTTTTGGCGGGAATTTGAACGATGCATTTTCATCTATGTTGCATAGATGGCGCTAGCAGGTGTCCAATATATTGGACTGCAGAGTTTTATGAGGATGAATGCCTTGGCATAGGAGTACTGTCTGATTACTTAGTGTCCAATATATTGGACAAATCCCCATAGCCGGGACTCAGGAGGATATGACCAGAGTCGCGTGCCATGTGGTAAGTTTCTCTGTCATTATCACAATGTCAGGCGTGAGCACATCAACTGCTAAAAATGTGCATCTACCTTCCAGGGCTCTTAGATTCCAAGTTACCTAAGTGTGCTAATCCTTGGCCATGCAGGCACGTTTGTATTGCTTGGTTAAAGTGGGGTTTAGATTTGTGTTGGGAGGCCACTTGTGGCAGCCGGTAGCTGGATAACGGGTAGCTTAATAGTGTATACTAATAAGAATGTGTTTGCGAACTACATGTTCGCGAACAAGGAACCGCAGGGAGAGCCACGGATGGAAGCCATTAACTCTATTGAGTCGAACCCTGAAAGGTGGAGCTAAGTGTTCCCCACAATTGTTATGACGATTATATAGCTGAGGAAATTGGAAAACAGTTGTGGGGAATACATGGAAAACAAGCTAACTGGTGTTGCTGAAATGTGAACACTTTCTTTTTTTTATAAACCAAAATATTTCCTAAAGTTGTATTGACTTGCTAGACCCCTTTACTTTCAACTATCATCAGGAGTTGCAGCGGTAGCAGCAGTAGTTTTACAGCCATCAAATTTGTGTAAATATTTTCTCTCCTGCATTGCTGACTTAAAAACTTGCTTTTTCAGCCTTTACCAAAGTATGCTATTGTGAGGGCAAGCTGCTTTGGCATCCTCATGGCTGAATACGTCGTGGCTGGCATCATAAACTTTGAGCGGGGCCTTTATAGGTACTGCCTCATGCAGCAGAGCAAGGAGTGGTATGTTTGACTGCCTATGGGGTTGCTTGAGAATTCACATTTATCACGTAATATTTTTGAGAGAAATAGATCGATCTCATCACCCTCAAGATGCATGTGTGCAGTTCTTGTGGGCACCATGTGGTTGAGAATTCTGATCACCTTGTTGCTATGCTTAAATGCTTAGGACTGCTACAGATGAACTGCTTCTAGTGCTTCTTAATACTTCCGTTCTTAACACATACAAAGTGGTTTGTCTTAGCGTGTTGATAGATATTTTTTTTTTTGTTCTCGCATGCTAGTGTACTAAAATAAGTGGCGGTGTAATCTGCAGTGTGGTTAATAAGGCTAATTTAGCTGTAAGGTGTCCATCCAATCTACTTTTAAAAAATGCAGCTATATCATCTTGCTTCTCAGGAACAGTGATATGTTGGAATTTGGAAAATTAGTATGTTCTTTGCCCCGCTGTGGTGTTGCAATGGTTAAGATACCCGACTACTGTGCCAGAGTACTCTGTTTCAAACCTGACCGCCTGTGGCTGTGATTTGATGGGGGCAAAATAGAGAGGCATCTGTGTGCTGTGCGATGTCAGCGCACGTGAAAGATCCCCAGGTGGTCAAAATTACTCCGTAGCCCTCCACTACGGCACTCCTTCCTCTCTTTTCACTTCCACCTTCCTCCCTTCCCTTACTGCGCGGTTTAGGTGCCCTCAGAAATTGCACCTTTGCTTTCCTATGAACCAATTATTATTATTATCATTAATACAATTTTTATATCATTGTGTAGCTATTGTGTATAAATATGCTTTGTGCCCTTGCAATTTCCTCGTAGATGCGCAGTTTCTTTCTCATTGGCTAGCAAATGACATAGGGCGAAGCTTTTATAATGTATTTTTCGGTTATGTTTTCAAGACAAGGCAGTCCAGACTGTTTGGTAGATCTCTTAGTAATTGTTGTGGTTTGACAGTGCATTAATTTTTTTTTTCTGATTTATTATATTCTTTATTTCCTGGAAAAACACTTCATATTGACATTTGAGACTCAGTTTTTGTGCTTCAAGGCCTAAAATGACGTCCTAGAATCACTAGACTACTGCATAGTTTTTAAACATATCAATTTTGTGCTAAATGAGTATGTCACTACATGTTTTTAGTCCGCAGAATGTTTGATTCCATTGTGTGATCTCCTGTCACTAGGGATCATGTCATTCCACTCAACTTTAGGACACTCTCTGACCTGTGTATTGGCATCTTAGGAGCTGGCCTCATTGGCGAAGAGAGTAAGTTATCTCAAAAGATTATATTTTTTGTTTAGCTGGACCTTTCATCTGCTGTTAGTGTCTAATGAAACTCTAATGAGACAGTTGCTACAGGCACAATGAAGTGAGAAAGCCTTTTCTAAAGGAGGCTGAATAATAATTTGATGGTCATTTCTGTCGCATACCTAGCCTTTCACTTTTTCCCCCACAAGCTATTGTTTTCATTTTGTTGTTCTCACATTAATATTGTGCCTGACTATTATTTATGCTGTTAATATACGTAGACATGTCTTTTTTCTTTGTAACAGCTAACAGGCAGCAGTACCTCTTATTGCATCTTTGCAGATTTTGCACTTAAATGTTTGATTGCTTTAAATTGACTTTGCAGTCCCTTGCATGGAAATTCAGTTATAGTCCAGTGAAGAGGTTCTCAAACATTGTAGCCTCAAGAACTCCAACAGCCATCAACTATTCCAATCCCCCCCCTCTTCAATCGGGCAATGTTTCTTTGCTCATGGACGTGCCCTGTTTTTTTTTTTTTTTTATTATTTAGTGCTTTTGTAAGCACTTATTGCTACGCTAAGAGCGCGGAACTGAGGAACGAGCTTGTATCAGAAGACCTAACACTCTTGAATAGGTTTCAATGAACTAGGCACTATGCCTTGTTCGTACTCATAGCAAGCCAGAGGGAGGGGGGGGGGGGGATGGGGGTTGCAGTTCAGCGGGAGCTCACGGAACCAGTAAAAGCAGCCAATGGAAACCCTATATTTTATGCAGTCCAGTTTGAGAACCCTTGGTCTAGTCGCGTCGTCCTGGGAAAGAGCCGCGAAGAAGAACGCTTAGTCACCGGCAGCTAATGCTTTCACTCCACATTCGGTTCAGCAGCATTGAGCCCTTCTCATTTATATGTGGGCTGGTAGCTTACGCTCTCGCAACACACTCTTAAAGGATGAGCTTAAGTGTCTCCAATAATGCAGCACATTGCACTGATAGGGTGTGATAGGAGAATAATGTAGCAGGCAAAAGGAGCTTCCGCTGTTGCTGTCACAATTTAACTAGGGTTAACAGAGTTAAACCACAACTAATTGTATCGCACCTGCCCTCTCTCTGGCCGATTTAATGCATATAGAATAAAACCTCATTAATTCAAAGTCATTAGAACAGCAGAATTATTAGAATTGACCAGGTTTTCAAAATAACTGACCATAGCAAGAAAAAGAAAATGGTACATAGGCATAAAATTTGTTGTAAGAATGCACTACCTTTGTTGAATGGAACCTGCAATTACTTTAACTGAGATGCTTGTAACCTGATTACTGAACAGTTATGCATCACACAAAGAAAACCAGTTCATGCTGGCGTAGTGGGTAGTCAACCCATTGCAGAAGCAAGATTGGTCACTTAACAGGACATATGCTGATGCTGATTGCTGCAGCCAGCTCCAATGCCATTGTCTCCAGTTGTTGTCTTGGCAACGGCTAGGCTCAGGAGGAGCAACAAGGGCTCACATCGCTACCTTCAGTCCAGCCATACCTTGATGGAGAGCTGACAGCACACGGCATTAAAACCAGTACTATTCCCTAGTGAAGCATGTCTGTTCTGCTGGAACCCGCTTGAGCAATCTACGAGCTATGTCATGGACTAGTTTTTGCGCTGCAGGGTCTGCGGCTGAGGTTTTTCACTTATTGAGCTCTTCACTCTGCGGCGCCACCTCGCAGCTATGAAGACCTGTTGCTGCACTGATTTAGTACCACACCGAGCTGGTGCAAGTCGCCAGGTCGAATTATCTAGTAAAATTTACTTTGGAAGTGTACAGGCGCACAGAAATTCTGCAAATTATCTGGAATTTTGAATGAACTAACTTATGATTATTGTGGTTTTACTGGAAAGCATATGCTTTTGTAAGTTTTTTTTCTAAGACTGTGATGGTAGAATTGTCACTGGCAATTCAAGAAGTTTCGCCATGCTTACTTGACCTGCTTGTTATAGACCGTGTCCACCAACGTCAGTGAAATTTGTTTCTCTCTTTAGGGTGATACTATATACCTCTACAAAAAGTTAGCATCAGAAGTTTATGCTTCAAGTTTCGTTTACATTTGTTCTGCCAGATGTGGCGGGCTGTTGCAGTGTATCATGTTTTGCAATGTAAGACTGTTGCTACAGGAGAGCCGCATAGTCTGTCAGGGCATGAGCAGCAGGTTTATAATAGCGCTTTACAGAACAGCAGAAAGAACTTGGTAAAGCTTTCACACACAAACAATAATTACATAATAAACAGGCCTCAGAAATATACTTGGGGGTTAGGGAAGGATTTTCTTTCTATCTTTGTAATATAGCTGTAGTCAATGGTGGAGTGCTTCTGTTCATAAGGAAAAAAAAACAAAACTTACAGAGTTCAGCACACAAAATGTCTGCAGATTGCTTTCAATCTGGATTTCAAATTTTTTTTTTCTAGAGTTTATAAAACCGCACATAAGGAAAAACAGGCAGGGCAATCATGTATCTGCTGCAGAAATACTAGCGGTGTACGCTTCATACTTGGCTTGACTCACATTTGGCATAAGATAGGCACTCAGTTACAACGAGGTAACATTTTTCGATGCAAGTCTGCTGGAATGCTTTACTGATAGAAATGAAAAATGCAGTACTATACAGAAATTTTTGTCTGTGTGCAGTGGAGCTACAATTCTCCAGCAGAATGTGTGTTTCCGTCACATTGCTGGCCAAGCAAAAGGAAGTATGCACTTCCTGGCATTCCTACAGTAGATGCAGACTCTTTGAAAGGCTTGCAAAAATGTCGCTCCTTTTTTCCCTTAGGTAATTCTTAGAGACTATTTCTTAAAACCTTTAATGGAAGCAAGAACGTGTTGCTTGGGTACGCATGGAGCATGGGGATTATCGTCTGGAGATATTTTCCAGGGCTTGCCTTATCTCTTGGGTGTCTAAATATGCAGTGTACATACTTAGCAATGCATTTGGTTTGGTTTCGTTTTTTGAGTTTAATGCCCCAGAGCGACTCGGGCTATGAAAGACATCATAGTGGAGTGTTCCGGAAATTTCAAGGTATCATTGGTGGTTTGCAATGCATCTGTGTGTTCTATAATATTAGTGATGCATGAAGGAACGTAGGTATTAACGCATTAGCATCCAAATCCATATTGTAAGGAAAAGCCGGCATCCAACATTGTGTCACTTTGCCACCTGCCAATGTTGGCATTTGGAGTGAAGGAAATCCTCTGCCTAGAAGGTAGCTGCTACAGGAAGAACTCAAAAGTGACTATGACTAAGAGTGATTTAGCGAAATGAGAAAAGGCAATTAAAAGCAAGGAAGAAGCCTTATGATGATGCATTGCCAATATACCAAATGATAATTAAATTCCCCCTGTAATTTTTAACTTCTGCTCATCATTCTTTAGCATATTCAGTTGAGTGTTATTATTGAGAAATTAAAGCTTCTCTTGTTACGTATTTTTATGCAGAAATGAAGAGCAGTCACTCTTCTAGCACTAAACTGCATATCAGATACCAACCATGCTCCTTCTTGCCCTAAACATTTATTTCAACTACATGCTGTATAAGAAAACTAGGTATGACATTATTTTCTGTAATAGATACAATTGATTAGAAACATTATTAGAAGCAGTATTTGCCGAGCTTGCGCTAATTCATCATAAAAATGTGTGCTGCTACAAAAAAAAAAAAAAAAAAAGCAGACGTGTTATTGGGGCTGTGTCGTAGCTAGAAATCTTTTAACAGAAAAATTCTGGTCCCATGTAAGGGTTGCGCCCTGTCGAATCTATGGAAAAAAAAGTGCGGCCCTTACGTGAATATACATGATAGTTGAAATTACTGGTCACTGTGTTGTTAGCTTAACGCTTATTTTTGCAAATTCTGTTATCAAAATATGCAAGTCTTCGTACGTTGTGTGTAAAGTACAGAGGCAGACTGCTGCTTACTCATTTAGGTATGTTGTTTTACTTTGTTAGCAGTACTTTGCTTCTAGGCTGGAGACACTTTTATTTGTATTTAATGTAAGTGTGCTTGTGGATTCTTCTTTTATTTGTTTGTTTGGTGGAACCCCCTCATTTCTCTGAATTTTTTACGACAGTTGCGAAGTCCCTTGTCCAATTTGGTGCTACTGTGAATGGGTTTGCAAGGAAAAAGAGGAGTTCTGAGGAACTGCGACGCTCATCTTTCCAGAGGTATGTCCAGAAGCATGAAGCACACGATCTCAGCCGAGGCCATGTGCTTTCACGTGCTTGGAAATAATGCTCTCACTGATTGCTGTGCTTTGGATCGCTTCCTTGTAACATACACTTACAACTACATAGGTTATACTGCCTTGCCTAAAAATTTATAACTACACACGCCTGCTTTCAGTATGTCATGATTTTTTAATGTTTGCCCGTTGTATGCACTCAGCTCGTGCAGGTGAAAGATGAGAAATTTTTGTGCACTGAATCTCTTGTTGTCTATCATACTATGATGCATTTTTTGTCCATTGTAAGAAAAGCCATCTGACCTTTTATACAGAGTGAGCCACTTATAACGATACCAGATATAACAATTTATCACTTACAATGATCAAATTCTTTGGGTTTATCAATTTTTCCATTGCTCTTATATAAAAATAAACGATAAATAACAATACGAATTTTGATAACATATCGGATACGACGATGGCTTTGTGGCCACCTGGAAGATTTTTACACAGAAAATTTGTTTGAATTTTTGATAAAAAATGAAATACAGTGAGGGGAATGATGCGGAAGTTCGGCATAAGGGCTGCAAACGAACATCGAGGAGAAATCTGCCAAGGGGTGATGCATGCGGCCTTAACAATCACTGGAGGGAGGAACTAGGGTGACTAGAAAAGGAGCTGTTCAAACCGGCCAATCGGGGTGCCCGCGCACTACCTAGAATCGCGAGGAAAATAATTTTTTGTTTTTCAAAACAAAAATAACACCGAGTGTCTTTTTAAGTGTCTTTATCACCAGGCTTAGCAGCAGTCAGAAGAAGCCTACTTTACGAAGGCCTTGGAGCCGTGAGGGTAAGCACGCAGTGCGTAGGAAAAAAAAGAAAGAAAAAAGTAAAGCTGAGGAGGCAGCGCAGACCGTTCAGAAAGTAAGGGAGAGTAAAAGTGCACTAAGGAATAGGGAAAGGAACGAAACAGGCAAACATTCCTAGCACTGTGCAGCACAAAGCATGAGGCAGCAGAGGCAAGAAGCAGAGGTGCAATGTGTGCGGTCTTGCAGCACTTGACTGCAACGTACATTTTATTGCCTTTTAAAAGACAGAAACCACAAAAAGTGACACCATGTTGATGCAAGGCTTTGATTTTCACATGAAATCAAACTTGGTTGTATTCGTAGCCACATCCTCATGTTTAAGAGGTACTTCCACTAGATGTAAACAATTTTTGTAACTGAAAAAAATTGCATGAAGAGATGATAAGAGTTAGATGGAAGCTATTTCAGTGTGTTTTTTTTTTCCATTAAGCAACAAGACTTGTTCAGTAAGTGGCCATTTAACTACCAGATGGCATTTTCAGGACCTTGTCATCACCAACAACTGATATAGTAAAGACCCTGATTAGTAAAGATTTTTGCTGGCCCCAGTGACTTTACTATAAAGGAGTTCTACTGTATTACTGATATAATAATGACTGAAGTATCATGCTGCATGATTTGCGTTCTCTACGTAATTGCCACTGAATTTGGCATATACCGGTTTGAATCTTATGCTAGTTCAGAGTCAACTCGAGCGAGCCAAATATATAGCGACTTCTTGTCTGTTGAAATGCAGTGTTTGGCTCTTGTCTTTTTTGTGTGCGTGTGTGAGACAAAAGCTTTCCTCCAAGTGATTCTATGCTGTCGCTTCTCTCTTTTGCTGATCGTGACAGTTAGACATAGTACCTGGAACAGTCCTGCCGCCTGTGTTCTACTGAACCTGAGGCACCTAAAAGTTGCACATGGAACCTTAGTACACATTTATACACAATTTAGTTGGGCTTTAATAGTTTTAGGCACCGAGATCAGTGCTTATAAACAGTGAGACTTGCGTGGCTTTTAACATGTGCATGTCAGCCGATGCCACATGTTTCAAAGTATGGGTTTGTGTCCCGCTTTTCTTCACTTTGTGCTTTAGAAATATGTATTGTTTTTAAGGAAAAATTTACCTCTTTGACTGATTTAAGCATAGCGGGACCTGCAGGATCCTGCTCCGCTTTGATTACTTGCTCGTATTATCATCCTAAAGTTGCGCTGAATGCAGTATGCTTAACCCAGTTCGGTACAGTCGTCCCTTATGTGAAAAATTTGATGTTTCCCCTCAATGTTTGGGTCAGCTCTTGTTTGGAAATGTTGCCTGCTACACTTCCTTAAATGAAGATCACAGGGAATTGTAACCAAATTAATTGCTTGCAAATAAAGCACTACACTATTGGCTCCAAAAAGAAAAAAAAAGGGGGGGAGACAATGAAGGGGTGCTGAAGTTGAGTGGAGAACCACAGTCACATTTAGAAAAAAACCACCCTTCGGAAGAGTTATTTCAACACGCAGGTATTTATTCGGTCTCAGAAAGAATCCTAGCTGTGAATGCATTGTTCGCGTTTTAGCGCTGCAGTCCTTTCGTGAATATTTTCGTACGGCCTGACAAAATAAGAAAACGAACTAGCGGCTCGAACAAAACTGTGTTGGACTGCTGTCAGCTGAATGTTACTACAACAAGTACAGCATAGTTTAGTGCTTGATAGCTTTAGTATATGAAGTAAAGCATGACACTGTTTTCACAAAATTGGTCTACGTCGAACGTGGTAAGGTTGGCTGCACGTAAGGCGTTTCACAACAGAAGGAAGAAGAGTTGGAGCTTTCATAAATGTGTTTTTCTTCTGGGCTTTGCCTGATTCATTGTATATGGTCTGCGTCTGATTGACATACTTAACTCGGAAGGTGGACATGTATAAAAGGAAGGCTTTTACACACGAATCATATAGCCATAATTGCAGCCAGATGCAAAAGAAGCATCAATAAACAATTTATGCAAAGAGAGATCAATACATCCATTCAGCTTCTCACAGCTAGGTTCAGGTATACTTCTTACTCGCATGTTACCAAATGAAACGATTTCCATAGTCTGGTAATGCTTACAAGTAAAAATGATGAAAAGTGCCAGTACGTAGTAACAAATGTCTCAATTTTGTAGGTATTTATGGAAGCCACGGTGCATACTATAGCAGTGCGGATAGCTGTCGCAGATGACACTCCTATTTCCACAAAAAGTTCTCACTTGGGTTTCATCTCAAGTGCATACAGCCATCATGCAGGTGTTCATCGGGTAAAGCAATAGGGATACAAACAGCCTTCAGCAATTTTTTGGGGCCCATTCGATACTGAGAACTACCGGTTCAAAAATTTTTTCTAATACCTAGAAGGCCATGTTAACCACTTACCGCGTAGTGTACCATATACGATGCGGTAATTTACCTTTGTGCTAAATTGTTTTGAATAGCAAGAAAAGAAATTTTGCTTATTTAGTACCACAGTGTGCATTAACTGAATCTTCAGAATGAATTATTTAGTTATTTTAATTGCGAATGTGCAAGAAGGTAGCATTTTTTTTATTTCTTGGAGAAATTCGATAGGTAGAGGGAACATTTTCTTCATTCTGGCTGGAAGCAGCGCTCCTAGAAATTTATTAAGATATCACTGGGATCTATTTTGTCTGGTAGCAGCATCGTCTTCGCAATAATCCTTTAGACTACATTGTGACAAGGCTATTTACTCGTTTATCAGATATGATACACCATGCAGTTAGGCATAGTTTTTTGTCACTTTATGGTGTTTAACAATTTCATAAGCAGGAAATAAATTCACTGCACTCGAATGATTTTACATTTTACATGATTTTACCACATTTGTCTGACTTTGTATTTGTGGCTATAATAGAGGAAATCCACTTACTAATAAGCATAGACAAGCTATCCTGATCATGAGGCTTGTTATAAGTGGACTTGATTGTATTCGAATGTCTGGTTCTGCTGCTGGTTCGAGCTTATTGACATTGCAATATAGTGCAAGAACAGTTACTTACGTGCTGTGCTTCTCAGCAGCTAATTTTTATGTCCTCCTTTTGCATTGATGTGATCTTTCCCCAGCTACATGTCAAGAATCTACATTTGGCTCTGCAAATTGGGGTTTTTCCTCTGCAAACCTTCTCCACAACTTTTGAACATAGTAGAAAGTGCATCCTACCGGTCTTGCCCCAAAAGTAGTTGTGCAATTTGAGTGTGGGTGGTGCAAAAGAGCCGGAGAACAAGTGGCTGTGTTGGGCTTCTTTGCTGCAATGAATATGAGTTGCATTTCTGATATAAATCTCACGCAATTTTCAAAATACTAATTATGTCTTGTTGAGATGTCTATTGGCCGTGCGACAACTGTGTATTTAGGTGAGAGGGAAACACAAAAGCGCATTGAATTGTACTCCACTTTGGGGCATTCGCCCAAATTTTGCACTAACACATTTTCCTGCATTTTGCATTGTAGAAAGCAATACATTGGACAAACTGGAAGATGCATTAATGACAGAATTAGCATGCTGCGGCAATATCGGAGAAGTCGGGCAAAACCTCGCAGTGCACTGCAAAGACTGCTTTATTTGCAGAGACCAAAAATGTCGAGCTGACCTTCACAATGTGACGGTTTTGAAAAGGATTAAGGACAGGTTAGCAAGGAAAATTTTCGAAGTATGTGCAATCAGGAACTTGGGAGACCATTGTGTTAGCAAGTCTTCAGTGGTATTGTTGAAGAAGAAATTAGATTTTTTGTGCTTACCGGCAGGACGTTAAAGATAAGGAAGAAGTTGGCTGCAGATGTGAAGTGAAGGGAGAAGATGTGCGGGTTCTGGTCAATATAGTTGTCAGTGCAGCGTTGTCCTTGTGTTTGTGTGTGCTTCTTATGTTTTGTTTTGTTACCTGCTCTGCTGCCTTCTTCCAAAACATTTTCCTGCTTTGAGTTATTTATCAATTTGCTCTCGCCCCACCATTTGCTAGCCTTCCTGGTTAGTCCAGTTGGTAGAGCGGTTGCCCCGGAAAGGCTCGAAGATTTGAGCAGGGCACATTTTTGTTTAACTACGAAGTTTCTGAGAAAGCTGTATCTTTCCTTTGGGGCCATATGGTCGTGCTTGGGTGAATGCCAATGAGTAATCATTTCCTTATTACAAATTATACTCTACCATGGGGATCTCTCCTAAACTTTGGGCTAAAAGCACAGTGAGTGATGACAGACAGTTGCGTGTAAATACAATTTTCATACAACTAAATTAATCTAATCAGAAAGCCCCCTTTCCCCCCACCTTTTCTTTTTCATTTTTTTTTTTAATCGGGAACTGCTCCTTGTTCTAACCGAGCTGTTGCTAATTTAATATTATTGACATGCCTCTGTTTTTTTTTTGCTTCAGAATCTCTGGTGACCTGCATTCAGTACTTGAAGACTCCCACTACATAGTCAATGCTCTTCCTAGCACCCCAAGCACTGTTGGCCTGCTCAATGGGAACGTCTTAAGTCGGTGCAAGAATGTAAGTTTAGTTTGGCATAAAGTGCCCTCTACATCTTTTGGTACAAAATGCACTAACACTTTTTATTCAATGACGTACTGGGCTTGTTGTGTCGAAAAGCTGTCACCGTGCCTTAGTTTCACAGGAAGCTTAAAAGGATGAATCAAAAATGTGCTGTCGACAACATGTGGCGCCAGCATGCAGCAGCGACCAGAGGCCTGATACATCTTTGCCAAGACAGATGGTGCTGTTCACGTTCTAATGAAAACTGCGTGTCTACAGCGATTACTTCTTGTGGAAACACCCTAGGGGGCCACAAGCTACTATCGCGTCATATCCTTAATGTGGGGCTTGAGCGTTCTCCTAATTATGCTCATTTGGTCGGAAAGCCATCTGCGTAACCCATATTGGGAAAAACGGTGCCAGGGAAAATAGGTATGTACGCGATATCAAAATTTTGGTGCAACCATACTTCGTGCAGCATCCAAGGTGGTGTCATACCATTTCACTTCCCAGTTAGCATCCATCTTATTGTCAAATTATTATTGTTATTATTCCTTAAAAACCCCTGCGAGGGTATTAGGGAAAGAGTGGGATTTCATTAGAATGAAAAGCAAACAGCGGTGCTTATTTAACATTGCAGGTGACTTGTAACATGCTCTTTAAAACTGGATGCCGAAGCGATGTTGACGGCGTCACGGCGAAGGCCGTTCCAGTCTGTTGCAAAGAACGAAGCTGAAAAGCAGTATAGTGAAACTTCACTTGAACGAACTTCAAGGGACCTTGAGAAAATGTTTGTTGAAGTGAAAGTTCGCTGAACTGAAATAAGTGCGCGGAAGCTTATTCCCATTAGCTCCAAGAAACATCCGGTGTTTGCATCATCAGTTCAGTTCAGTCGTTCAGTCGTGTCCGACTCTTCGTGACCCTATTGACCATGTCACGCCACGCTTTCCGGTCTCTCACTATCTTCCTAACATCACATAACTTCATCTGCAGTGCCTCGAGGATGCCATCTAACCATCGCGTTCGCTGCCTACCCCTTCTCCGGCAACCCTCAACCTTTCCCAACATCAAATCTTTCTCCAGCGACTCCTCTCTTCTCATCAGATGACCAAAGTAGCTGAGCTTTAACTTTAGAATTTGACCCTCCAATGAGCAGTCAGGGTTTATGGTCGACAATATTGACTGATTTGATCTTCTGGCAGTCCAAGGAACTCTCAAGAGTCTTCGCCAGCACCACAATTCAAACGCGTCAATTCTTCGGCGGTCAGCCTTTTTCACAGTCCAACTCTCGCATCCATACATCACAACTGGAAAGACCATAGCACGAGTTATACGGATCTTGGTTGGCAGACTAATGTCTCTGCTCTTTACTAGGCGGTCAAGGCTAACCATTGCTCTCTTTCCCAGAAGCAGGCGTATCCTAATTTCATGGCTGCAGTCTCCTTCCGAGGTAATCTTGGAGCCCAAGAAGAGAAAATCTGTCACAGCTTCCACTTCTTGTCCCTTGATGCTCCAGGACTTGATAGGGCAAGACGCCATGATCTTTGTCTTTTTAATGTTCAGTTTAAGCCCAAACTTCTCACTCTCTTCTTGTACGCGCATCAGAAGTCTCTTGAGTTCCGCTTCACTGTCTGCAATTAAAGTGGTATCATCCGCATATCTAAGGTTGTTGATACGTTTTCAGCAATCTTCACTCCAGCTGAAGACTCGTCCAGACCGGCCTTCCTCATGATGCACTCTGCATATAGGTTAAATAGGCAGGGCGACAGTATGCAGCCTTGCCTCACTCCTTTCTCAATCGGAAACCAATCAGTAAGACCATGCCCAGTTCTGTTTGTGGCCTCTTGCCCTTCATGCAGGTTCCTGAGGAGACAGATGAGGTGAATTGGAACTCCCATCTCTTGGAGAGCTTGCCACAATCTGCTGTGATCTACGCAGTCAAACGCTTTCGCATAATCAATAAAGCAGAAGTAGATGGGTTTCTGGAACTCTCTTATCTCGACCCAATTTCAATTTGTCCCTACACTCATTTGCAAGCGAAGAATGCAGTAACCTTTAAAAGAGTGAAATGTTGTACTTGTTCAAGTCTGACATCATGAGTATAATATTTAGCGTAAAACTACAGGACGAACAGCGCTCGTGTTCGCCCTGTATTTCTGTCGTCCTGCCGTATTGAAATAAATATTATACTCGTAATGCAGTAACCTTTTGCAGCACTTTTGAACTTAGGACTGAAGTTGTCTTCACCTCAGTCACTGTGTGCAAGCTCCCGCGTAAACCTCGTCCGGCACAGCGGTCTGCTGGGCAGCAGAAGCATTCATTTCCTCCAAGCAGATCATTCCTTCAGCAGACCACGATTAACCAGCATGCATACGTACGCCTTTCTGGGAGCTAAGAGGCTTTGCAGGGCTGAAGTATGGGTGACCATGACTGTGGATGTCTGTGACTATGGCTGTGGAGCATGTAAAGCTAGCTAGCAATTCCACTGGCTACAAGCTTGTTTATACAGCGAGTTAAGCTTAATGTGTTTCTCAACGTCCAAATAGTCAGCAAAACGTGCATGTTTTTCTGGTTGAAATGCTCAGTATGAGGTAGGAGACACAGGATGGCGCTATAGAAAATGTTCGTAGAACTGAAATGAGCAACAATTGAATTTCGTTAAAATGAAGGGCGTTTGCCTAGCATTCAATTGAGCTTCAGTGGGGGAATTTAAAAACGTTCGTACAACTGAATACTTCGTCTAAATGAAGTTCGTTCAAGTGGTATTTTACTGTACTATGCGATTGTGGCTGGGCAACTGTTATATTTACGATATTATATTTCTTAAGGGGAAATTAATCTAACTGCATTTATGGTGTACATTCTGCTGCTTTGAAAAAAAAAGAAAATGGCTTCTTTCGGCTGGATAGCTTCTGGTCTGTTGTCAGGAAACATTGTTACAGAGCATGTATGTCGCGCATCACTATGTTAGCTACTGCAAAAGCTAAACCACTTGCATTTCCGTTTCTGTATTTTGCGGTTCAGAGCTTACCATGCCTCTGGCAAGGTTGCCATTATTTTTTTTCTTGTTACATTTCAGCATAGGAAGAAATTTTTGGTGACAGATGCACAGTTGGTGGTGCAAAAAGTTAGTTGTAATAGGTGAGCAATAATGGTTACGCAGAGATAAGTGCAGCCCATGTGGGTCTCATTCCCCCCTCCTCTTCTCTTCCTCCAGCCATGCTTGGCCACAGATGCATAAAATGACTTTGAATCTAAACAACCCTTTCCTGGAAACTTTGGCCTTGTTTGTTCTGGGAAAGTTAGCACAATATGCAAGGCATTGGCTGTGTGTACAGATTGGTCATGGCAGCCTATGTGGGGCACCCATGCATGGCGCTCTTCTGTCGCCCTGCTTAGGGTGCAGTTCGGCTGCGTGGGTGCTTTTTGACCACTATGATGACAGCGACAAACATGCTTTGCCAGGAAACCTTCACATTAATAGCTCTTGCTGTAGAATATAATAATAATAATAATTGGTTCACAGGAAGAGAAAGACGCAGTACCTGTCACACTTGTTTCTGTTGGCACCTGAACCGCACTGTAAAGGAAAGGAGGGAGGTGGGAGTTAAAGTGGAAAGAGAGAAAAAGGAGTCGTAGTGGAGAACTATGGAGTAATTTCAACCACCTGGGGATCTTTAACGTGCGCTGACATCGCACAGCACACGGACGCCTCTTCGTTTCGTCTCCATCAAACACAGTTTTGTGTTGAGCCATGTCAGATGCTTGACTTCAGGCCAACTTTTCTCCTTTGGCTTGTGTGACAAACTTTCAATCAATGCCACTGTGTGTTCCCAGCACCCACTTGTTTTCACTATTGTTACTACGACCTCGTGTTGACATTGCACTTTGCTTTCTTTTTCATTCTTGCAGGCCCCCGTGTTCATCAATATTGGGCGAGGGAGTATCATCTCTGAAGACTGCCTGCTAAATGCGTTGAAGTGAGTGGTGTTGTTGCGTGAAAGCTATAGCTTTAAGGGACTGTTTCTTGTCTTGCACTCAAATATATGCTGACCTATTTGCTGTAGAACTTTCAGTGTTAATTTGATCTAATTTACCCTAACGCGGTGGCTCAGTGGCTAGGTTGGTCGACTACTGATTTAGATGACACGGATTCGATCCCGTGTCCTTGAAATTATTGCAGCTTCCCGCTATGGCATCCCATACAGCTGATGTTGCTTTGGGACGTTAAACCTTATATACAGTCAAACCCGGTTATAACGAACTGCGTAATTCAACGCAATTTGTTCGCTATATAAAGTATTTCGCTATAACCAAACCCGTTTATAACGAACTTCAGTACCAAATTCATTATACACGATGTCCAGACAGCGCAGCGAAAACGCACTAACTAAAGAAAAACCGTGCCGCTCACCATGAATCTACAAAAGAAATTTATTGCAGATAAATGCTCACTTATTTGCAGTAGGCAGTGATCTTCGCCTGAACACTGCATTTAACTCCATCAGCGAGAATCGCACTTTCCACACGCGACATCATTTCCACAAACTCCAGTCCGCTTCCCTGTATTCCGGAGCAGTATCGGCGCAGCAGATCGGTAGCAGCGAGGGCTTCGTGCAACGTCGGGCGAGGGCGATCGTCCTCCGGCGGCGGCTCCTCGGTCTCCTCGTTCGCACCAGATGCCAGCATGTCGGCAACAATTTCCGAGTCCAACGGGCTCGCAGTCACGGCTACGTTGTCGTCAACAGTGAGAAAATCCTCCAGGGCAACTTCTTCGGGCACAGCGTCCGGAACATCAGCGAGTTCTTCCCACAGCGTGCCAACATCGCTGTCATCTTGCACAGTGCGCGCTTCACTAGCAGCTTCTGCATCCTCTCGACATAGTCCAGCATGGTGGAAGCAGTTGCGGATTGTGGATTGCGTCACGTCTTGCCAGGCACGGTTAATCATTTCTATTGCGGCCAGCAAATTAATCTTGAGCTCGTCGTTAACCCGCAATTTCATCAACAGCCGCTCAACGACGCGTTTCCTGTAGCCCAGCTTGAAAGCGCGGATGATCCCCTGATCGAGGGGCTGCAAAACCGCTGTTGCGTTCGGTGGCAGGAAACAAAGCTCGATGTTCTTGAGCGTGACGCCGCAGTGGTGCGCAGAACAGTTATCGAGGAGGAGGCAAATCTTTCGCCCGCTCGTTGCAAGTTCCTCGTCCCAGCCACGCAGCCACGCTTCGAACAACGTTCTAGTCATCCAGGCCTTAGAATTTGAGTTGTATGTGACTGGGAGTGAAGTGCATCCTCGCAGGCACATAGGAGACTTGAACTTGCCTATGATAAGCGGCCGCAGTTTTGATGAACCGTCCATGTTTGTCGTGAGAAGAACGGTGACTCGGGCCTTATTCAATTTGCCGCCATGGCACTTCTCATTCTTTAGCGCCAAGGTTCTGCTCGGCAGCAGTTGCCAAAACAAGGCAGTCTCGTCGGTGTTAAAAATATTGCACGGTTCGTATCTCTCCGTGACAGCACGCCACACGTCTTGCACCCACTTTTCAGCACTCTCAGCGTCCACTGCTTGGCTTTCACCTGCAACCACCTTCCCGGTGATGGAGTAGCGGTCTTTAAATCGTTGGAGCCAACCACTGCCCGCTGTAAACCCCTCGACGTCCAGGACGAAGGCAAAATCTTTTGCCTTCTGTTGTAGCATGGGGCCAGACACCGGCAGATTTCGCGCGCGAACGTCCAAGAACCATTGGTACAGCGCTTTCTCTACTTGGTCGTAAGCCGGCTTGCGGTGGCGAAAGCCGTCACCATTTGGTCGTTCCTGTGCATTGCCTCTGATAGCCGACTGGTTTTTCAAAATGGTGCTTAACGTGCTCCGCGGAATCTTGAAATGCGCGGCAACGTCAGACTTTTTTTCGCCGCGGCCAACGCGGTGAATTATCTCCAGCTTGTCGGAAAGCGGTAGGGCATGCCGCTGCTTCGTTGTCATCTTGCAGGATGTAGCGCCGGAATGCAAGCCAGCAGCAACGTAGGCACGTCCGGAATCGTGAGGATAGCAGCAGCACGACTTGCAAACGCGAACAAAGAAAGCTCCGAGGATGCGGGAAAGTTCGCCACTGACGCGTTCGTTGTTCGGAGGCTGCCTTCCCTTCGCGCAAACTTGAAACCAGTTCTGGCCGGTGTTGCTTCTTTCTCGAAGCGCAATAGGTCCGGAGCTGCTCGAACGTCTTTGATCACATGGTAGGCAGCTGCCGAATAGGAGCGCTGCAAAGAGAGGCTGGCCGATGGCGCGGATTTTAAAGGCTACTCACGCTACTCCGGGCGACGGCCGCGCATGCGTACAGGAGGGTCCCTCGTGGAAACTGCTGTAGAGAGCCCCTCCTGCGTTTTACGGAAGCGTGGCATCGGCGCAGAAGCAGCAGAAGCACCCTAGCGGGCGCGTGATGAAGTATGCGCTGTGTGAGACCTTGGGGAACGGAGCCGTCGCCAATCCCCCTCCCATCTGACAACGGCATGCGCTAGAAGTATTGCGGCCCGGCAGCGTGGGCTGCCCGGAGAGAACTCGGAGCCGGCACAAAGGCCCGCCCGTTGGCGGGCGTTTGGCGACCGATCGCGCGCGCTGAGTTCGCTATATCCGATGTGTAGTTCGTTATAAAAAATACATTTTATATGCATAATGCTAGCGGAAATTCGAGTGTTCGATATAAAACATAATACGCTCTATCCGAGTTCGTTATATTCGGGTTTGACGTATCATGTGGTTTATCTTGTGCTCCATACCACTATATTTGACAAAACTGAGCCATTTTTGTGCATTGTCCTTTTTTAAGTTGCTTCAGCACATAGCTGAAATTTTCATCTACCACATACAGCTAGAACCATACAAGTGTCACTCGTCTGGTTGTCTTAGTTTAGCTTGCTGATTTACAGTCTGGCATGTTGCATTATTTTTTACATTATTGCTGTAAAAGGTGCTCCTAATGTGTGCAATTGTATGTTGCCTCCAAAGTGCAATTCATATGTGCTCCTGAATGGTGCCCCGCCATGGTGGCTCCGTAGTTAAGGCACTCGACTGCTAAGCTGAAGGATGCAGGATCAAATTTGAGCCGTAATGGCCACTTTTTGATGGAGAAGGACAGCAAGGCACCTGTGTATGGGGTGATGTCAGTGCATATTAAAGAACTCTAGGCAGTAGAAATGTCCAGAGCCCTCCACTACGTCATCCCTCAGCCTCATTTGCTTTGGGATGTTAAAGAGACAAAACACTGGCCAAAAAAATGTCGAAACGAAGCTTTGTAATTTTAATTTGCCATTGAAAATTGCTGATGTGTCCAGCCTCACCACAATGGAAGTAGAGTGGTCGGTTGTTAGAAGTCCTCCAGCCATCGCATTTCCTGGGGTTTTAGGGTCGTTCGTAAGTTTGATGGGCAAGAGCCAAGGGGCGGCTTTCTTGAGCAGGACGGCAGTGACGAGGGCTTGGAAGATCACTTCGGGGTGCAGGACGATGTATTGCAGCAGCATAGTTCATTGCTATTGCTTCCTATGCTGAAGCTCTCGGAGCGAGCATCGCCGCCTGGGGTTGTTGGGATGTGGCAGCAACCGGCGGAGTTCCTCTCGGACGATCTCTCGGAAAAGGTCCCGAAGGCTGCCTCCGCTCGTAGATGCAAAGCTGTAGTGACTTGCGCAGGCCGGTTCAAGTGGTCGATCATAGTGGCTTGAAGACAGCATTTCAAAAAGCCAGTTGTAGAGTTGCGTCTTTGCTTCTAAGGTCTTTTCAATATTCGCTGCTTTGGCAGAACTCCGCAACAGTCTTCTGCGGCTGGGGAAGACATGCAAATAGCTGATATTTCACACTGCACATCAACAAGTGCACCTTGGTCTCCTCTGTCATGCTGGGATCGGCACGGCTGAAGATGCTTCATCTCCTCAACATAAGCCAGGACAAGCTCATTTGGGAGCTTAATTCTTAATTGGAGGAGGGCCTGGGCTCTTTTTTTTTTGGACGGAATTTGCAAAGGCCGTCAAAACCTCTACTTTGAATGTCTCCTAATCTTTCAAACAAGTTTCATGATTTTCGAACCAGACTCGGGCAGGTCCTTGAAGAGCAAAGTAGACTTGCCTGAGTTTCGCAGTGTCATTCCAGCCATTGAATTCTGCCACGTGGTCGAAAAGGTCTATCCAGCCTTCCACATCTGCAGTGGGCAGTCCTTGGAAGATGGCGGGCTCCAGGGACTGCAAGAAGACAACCGGTACTGTAGAATGGGCTATTTCCAATGTTGACGCCTTCCGGGGTCGAACGGGGTCCAGCAGCAGACCATGTTCAGGTTGGAACCCTTGAAGTCGGCGGCTGGTTCGGTGGCCTGTTAGCCGGTCCCCCAGGGTGACAGGAACAGGGCTGTGGTCTTGGCTTGAAGGGTTAAACCGGAACATGAGGGAAGCACCTCCACCAGAGGTCGCATAGTGGTGACAATGACGTTGACAACAAGTGAACAGGCTGAACTTCACTTGAATAAACTCTTTATTGGGCTGACTTGTGCCTACAAAAGAACTAAGCAATCGGTGGCAGCGATAGCAATAATCGTGCTTGGCAGTCATTGAACAAAGAATGTCCGTTTCACTCGTGAGCGCTCGATTTAAAGGCGGTGAAGAAAGATCGAGATAAAAGAGCAAACAGTGGCTAGCATACCCTGGATTATTGCAGACACGCGCGTGGCTAGAATTTTTCGAGATACATCTTGAAGCATTTTGTGCGGCAAAGGAAATGATAAAGCCGCGTCTTGCGACAACAAGCATGAACAAAAAAAAGAGTACATAATCGATCCATGGGCTACAATCACAATGGTAAGGCCGCATGCCAGCGCCTTTTAAAAAACAACTAATAGAGATTTGAATGATTGGCGGCAATATTAATAGGAATAAACTTGGTAATAGGTACGCAAGGAATGGTGAATGCTACAAAAGATGAGTTTTTATTTTCTGAATGCTTGCAAAGGGAAACTATGGCAGCATCGCCATCAGTATGAAAATTCCTATACTTCTAAAGAAGATCCTTCAGGTTTTTTCTCATACGCAAAACGCGTGCCAACATCCAGCATACTCTCGTATGACGAAACTGTCATCTTAAGAAGCCATAAGCAGGACATATATCAGCAAATAAACATGTGCAAATATTCTTTTGCAATAGCCACAAAAGCAAAAGCGACAGTAATGCACGTACCATATTATCACTTACCTTCATCTTATGGCCATCTGATGACATATGCCAAAATCGAGTTAAGTAGAGAAACTTACCTGTTGATAATTGCATGATGTTTTGAAAAAAAAAAAAAAAAATGGTGCAAAAGCTGCACAGGGCAAACCATCTCAAATTATTTAACCCACAAATGAGCTGCTGCTGGAAGCACAGTTGCAACTTTAAGCGCCATTTCTTGAGCAAGCCAACATTCTGTCCTGTGCAAGAGTCTCAACGTGTCATATGCATGTTGTCTTTAATGGGGAATTCAACTGTCAAGGCACCTGCGTTTAAGGGCAGTTCTGGCGATATCCTGTCATGCTGAAGATCAACAGTGCCTTTGTTAGGTTTTAACACAAGCTAGATGTTCCTTGCAATCAGCTCGACAACAACTCAGTTCGTCTTCACGGACAAGAAGCAGTAGCGTTGTCTTAGCAGCAGCAGACTCTTAATAAGTGAGGAGTAGTAGTGCCCTAGCTTTGTTTTGACAGCACCGATTTCTTGAGTGCTCTTTTGTATCAGTACAAAATTTTTCTCGTTCATGTGGCTATATTTCCACATGCCTCAGTCTTTGCAACACTAACATCTTGCAGCCACATTCATAACCACAAAAGCAAGCAGCACAATAGAAGAATTCTCTTCCAGCTCCTCGAGAGCCTTACACTCTTCAACTCCTCTGCAAACTGGCTCTGCGTTGGCGTCTCGCAATGATTCTCACCTTTTCAGTTGCATGGTGCACAGTCAGCGACAGGTATGCGACTTCACCAAGTACCAGTATAGTGGCACCAAGAGCAATATCTGTCCGAATTCTTTGAGTGTACATGTGCCCTTAGTGACACTCCTCGTTCCACACAAGAGCCTTCCATTATCAATCGAAGAGTTAAAAAAAAAAAAAAAATGAGTGCAATTACAAATTTCAGCAATCATTCCAGCAACCGGTAACAACTAGTCATGGTGATCCTTATTGAGACTGAAAGGGTACTGCGGTGGCTGCGGTGGTTTTTTAGTGGAAAACCAGAGCCTCTAGCAGGGTACCTTGTAGCTTAGCTACCTTTTAAGTTGGTCTGTGATTTTCTGCTACTTTATGTTCAAGAAATGCGCACCATTTACCAATCTGTCCACCACTGCACCAGTTATTTTTCTCCCCGCATCACATACCAGCAATGTGGCAGGAATCAAACACCAGCAGTAGCATAGAATTTGCCAGATGAGTTAGGATGAGCATTTTCATGGATGCAGGTGTGCTATTGTAGGAGTGCACAAAAGGGACAGAGAAGAAAAACGCTGTTCTAGAGTGAATCTTTTGCCAGTATGTATGGGTGCGTTTATCTGTGCTGGTGCCACCTTTATCCTTCTGGTTTTAAACTGCTAGTTGTCACTTAGCTGTGACTCTGTAGATTTGTATGGACTCTGGTTTTTTTGTGGTGCATTTGTCAGTACCTTCATCCTACTGTAGCATTCTGGCACTACTGAGGGAAGCGTGCCGGAACGTCAGTGTTTAATTTGAGTGCACTTTTATGTGTAGTTACCACAATAGTTGCATAGAGGGCAATAGCCTTGTTTTGAATTTATATATATATAAAAAAAAAACTCGCTGAATTTAAAAACTACAGTGCATCTGCTAGCTTTCGTTGCTATTTAAAACTATTGGGCTGCCTTTCATATTCATGTTACAAGTGTTCCACCTTTTTCCAGTCTTTGCACAGCATTAATGAAATAACAGAGACTGCTATGATAATTCATGCTGTTTGAAAGCTGTCTTTATGTTTATTTATTATTATTATGCATAGGAATCTACGTTTTTATTATTATGCTGCCACATCTTACTCCGTGAGGGTGTATAAACATGACAGCGCGTGCTGATGCCTTGCATATTCAAGAGTCTCTCATAAAGGTGTCCCCCCCCCCCCCCCTTTCCCCCCTGCAGAGAGAAATGGATCTCGGGGGCCATTCTCGATGTCTTCGAAGTTGAGCCACTCCCCAAAACTAGTGCTCTTTGGACAGCTCCGAATGTAAGTTGGTTTAGCATTTCCATGCCACAGTGCTTACCCCTCCACCAAAGTAGTCGTTAGCGATTCCCAACATCATCATCATCATCATCAGCCTGATTATACCCACTGCAGGGCGAAGGCCTCTCCCATATTTCTCCACTTAACCCGGTTCTGTGCTAGCTGCATCCATTTGACCCCTGCGAACTTCTTAATCTCATCTTAGCCCATAGTATTTCTTTCTAAGGTAGTCATTGCCATTTTGGAGGAAAGCGTTGGTATTTTGCAGTGTGCTATAAAAGGGGGAAGATTCTGTTTGGGATTTGTGGGTTATCTCAGAAAACACGTATGGTGAACTGCGATTATAGTTATCATGCAACACAAGGAGACCCCAAGGTAAAAATAAAGGAGAGAGAGAAATTTAGAAACATGGCACTCATCAAAAATATTTTCAGAAAGTCTTGCAGTGTGTGGTGCATAATTTGTTCTTTTATGAAGGGAAATATGTGGTCACTTGTGCAAGCTCTAAATCTGAAACAAGAGAAGAGTATATTACAAAATAGTAAAAAACAGTCTGGCATTCATCAGTAGCATAGCACACAGAGCAAAACAAAAAATTTGGCCTACTTATTTCACTAAGCAAACAAAAATCCCTAATGCTGAAAATTGATATTGGAAGTAATTGGGAAATGCTCCTTTATGCTTGCACAAAAAAAAAAAAATCGACTCAGATCTTAACAAAATTGACACAAGGGCTTAAAAATAATGCTGACAAGTGCACCCACTAAAAAAAAAAGGACATAAAGCTAGCAGAAATGCACTTTTAAATCTTTGCCACTCTTTTCTCAGTTGTGTTACAGGTGACATGTCATGGCCCTGTGACGATCGACTTTATGTCAAGAGTACGCTTTGAATACGTTCTTGGTCTGGTTATGTCTTTTTGAGAGCAGTCAACCATTGTCGCGTTTTTATTTTATCAGTACCTCCTCAGTGCCTTTTGTTTTCTGCGTGAAAATGCAGAACATCTATGGCTCTAGGCATCTCCACAGCAGTGCATGACATTCGTTAAAGCTGTGTCATAGGCAGAGCACCTTAGTGTAAATATTTTGCAGCATTTTGATTTTTGCCTCATACACTGGAAGACACGTTTTTTATCTGTCAGATACGTGCATGTGAATGTGCAGGCCTTGACATTGAGGAGGTTTGTGAGGTGGTGTTGGCTGTTCGGACGCTTATGTGCACACTTCTGTTCACTCCACAACAGCTCATCATCACCGCACAACTTACTGTTGCCTCTCTATCAGTGAAAGAAAGTAGCAAAATGACGGCTCCACCCAGTGCTACATGTTTCTCACATTTCCACTTTCGGCAGTTATAGCTGTGATAGGAGAGCAGCTTTTCATCTTATGGGTGGACACATTATTCAGCTTGTCACCATGACGTCACCTCTTCACTTTCTAAAGTGCCTAGCCGTTTGGCCTGTGGTCCATGAGTCTTCACATTTCAATGCTGATATTTTTCAGACCCCTTTTCTTTGACACACAGCTCTCTCTCTTCACATGCTTGTAAATGGCTGAGCAATCCTTATTATTATCATTGCAAACAACCATTAAGAAGGCTTGTCATATCTCTTTATGCATTTCTCATAGCCTGAGTCGCTTTGGAACGTTAAACCCTACAAACCAAACCAATCATATCTCTTCATCGCCTTCATCACATTGTGCCTCTGAAGTAAAGACGGCAGTTAGTTGTAACCTTGAAAATTAAGTTGTCAGCAAAAAAGATTGCAAGCCATTTCCTTATGCTTTCTTGTCACTCACATTCTTATTTACCTTGATTTGTAGTGCCGACTGGTCTTTCCTGTACTTACTCACTCCTGCCTGGACTGCCAAAGGCAGTTGGCAGTATCAAACAAACAGATAAATAAATAAACTACTGTGGCTTTCACTGTCCTTATTTTTGGCCTTTTAGGTGTTATCTTTTACATTCAAAGTCACCTAGCTCTTGTTTCTAGCATATTGTTGTTTTTGGCTCTAGTGCTGTAGTACCTTCCCTTGCATTCTTTCATGAGCGGGCTAACTTGCCATTGGGTGCTTCGAGAGCTATAGTATTGCCATTGTGAGGGCTCTAGCAGATTCACAGCAAATTCAGTCTACCAGTCAAACAAGCAGCACTCCTGCAGTTTTATAGAATATTAAGGTACTGCGTCAGTAGTTAAACTGTCTGTTTGCTAAAATTCAGTCTATGGAAACAAGATCATGTGCACAGAGTGCAAGCTTCAGCCACCGATTATTAACCGCTTTGACAACTTTGGGGTAACCTCGTGGGAAAGTGGAATTGCTTCTCGTTAGAGACATATGGGTAAGAGTGAATGGGACCGTGCCTTTCATTGCTTTGTTGCAAAAGCTAATACAGCTGCTCAAACTTGTGTACTACTGCTGTCATAATACTAATAACTTCTCACTTTTTAGTTGTGTTAGTTTCATCTTATTTCACAACTTGTACCTAATTTGAGAATTATTTATTTAGTTGCACAGACTGCTCTGAATCATGTATCACCGTACTTGGTTTCACAAGTTGTTCACAGTGGAGTAGAATCTGAGACAACGGCTTCCAGGTGTGTCAGACTGGCTCGTGAGCGCATGAATACAGTTCTCTTGTAGTAATTGTCTCCTTGCACTTGCAGATCGCTCCACTGCAAACAGCTGGTCAGATGGTGTATGGTACTCCCTTTTTTTCACGATCGCGAAGCTGAAAAGGGGTTTAGGGGGTGTGCTTGGATTCAAAAATGCCTTCCCCCCTCCTCTTTTTACGGAAGTATCTTGACAAGATGGGCGAGAGACGTTACATTTTATTTGACGAGCAAACTTGGCAAACACCTTCAGCAAGTGCATTTACAGTTCGCTTCAAATTCAAGCTGTGGCAGCCCTCTTTAGACTTACTCCGACTTCATTACGGCCGTCAAACAGCTGACGCCAAGCAGAGTGACGCAATGCCTACGAAACCTGCCGGACTCCAACAAATGGCCACCGATTCCAGGTCCACGTGACAACATGCTAATAGAGTTATTGGGGCAGCTTTCGGCCAGCTTTTGCCGCCAGCTGTCGTGTAGTTTCGGCACGCCGCGACACTATTAAGAAACTGGAGATCGCACCGTGGACGTCATAATCCTCTGACAGACTTACCTGCAATCAAGGGTAGTGCCATTTTAGACAATCCTATGGTACATGCATGTTATTTGCCTATATATACCTGCCACAGGCAGATCTTCATGCAACAGCAGTTTTCCTGACATTTGCATCAAAATTGTGATGCAACTGTTGATTATACAGCGTTCTAAGGGTGTATCATACAACTTCTCATTGGACATAGCATACATCTGCTAGTCAAGTTGGAGGCTAACTCACGACAGGTATTCAAGCTGATGAAATAGATATGTCCAGTTGCATGCCTGCAAACTAAGGTTTTGGAGTTTATGGCTCCCAGATGCTGCATGAAGGATGGCAGTCTATGATAAATACACAAACACACATATCAAAAATGATATCGGCAGAGAGAACTTCAGTATATGCTATGGGGCTATAATACTTTCTTCATGCACACAAGTAGTCTTAAATGTCTATGTCAAATGTTTTGTCACCCCGCCGGGGCGGCGCAGTGGTTAAGGTGCTCGACTACTGTTCCCAAGGATGCGGGATCGAATCCCGGCCTCGGCGGCCGCTTTTCGATGGAGGCGAAAAGCAAGGCGCCTATGTGCTGTGCGATGTCGGTGCACGTTAAAGAACTCCAGGTGGTCGAAATTTCCGGAGTCCTCCACTACGGCGTCTCTCATAGCCTGAGTCGCTTTGGGACGTTAAACCCCACAAACCAACCAACCAATCAAATGTTTTGTCCTCTACCCTCATGATAAATGTAGTCTGCAAACCTTTATAGTTATGCTGGAGTCTTGTCTTCGTGTCATGGATGCAGGGCTGTGACATGCTTTTCTCAGATTTTAATTCAGTATGGTTTAACGCTTGTTTGCTCTCCTTTTATTAACAACTGGTAATTGCTAACATTTCTGTAAGTGCACAAAAATTAGGTACTTCCCACATCATATCGGAATCAGGGCAGGCACAATGGATTCTGCATCTGAAAACAGTGGTGATGTAGTGACATGATGGCAAGACCAACATTCAGGGGCAAACATAAATCAAGCTGTGAAAACTGCACCTGACAGGGTGGCATCTGTGGACTGTAGTAGCATGCTGTTATAGGCATGGGTAGAAGTAGAGCCGAAAAAATGTAATGAAGTGTGGTGACAATAAATTTGTTATATATAATGGTATGCCCAAATGCTGCAGAATGAGATATAAGTTGGGAGAATGTTGCAGAAAAGCTCGAAAAGTATCTCCATGTTTCACTGGATTTCGGACGTGGGACAGCACAGAAATATGTTTTGATGACAGAAAATTTCATCAGTGGTCCCTCACAATATTCTAGAAAGCCAAAGATTATGATGAAAGGCACTTTATCCCTAGTGTGTAGAATGTATTGCTCACATTGCTCTTGGAAACCCTCCAAGGGGGAATACATTGCTCTCAATAAAGTATCTGCACAGCCATGTGGCTCTTCTGTTTAGAAAAGCACATTGCTTTCTGAGGAAGTTCACAGATAGAGAAAAATCTGTCTGCGTCCAAGGATCTAACCAGTCAGTCTTGCCTGTTATTGGCAGTCATTCCTCAAACTGTTAACAGTGACCGTTGTCATATGGCACGGTGAGGCTTAATCGATTATAGCAGTGACGTTTGCTCGAGATCAAATCATGAGCTAAATATGTAACAGATTAGAAGCTGAAGTGTCAGGAAACAGGGTTGAAAGCTGCACTGCTATATTTTTTTCTCATTCGTACCACTAAGGGATTTCGATTTTGTGCACGGAGTAGAATGTTGAGGATGTTACACCTTTTTCGACTGACCCACTGTGCACAGTTGTTCTTTCACCAGTTTTGATGATTCGTTTACTGATTCGTTTACTCTTTGCAGGTGATAATCACGCCTCATATGTCTGGTCCCTCTAGGCCTGAAGAGGTGAGTCTGGTATTCTTAGTAGAGCACTGTAAGCAATTTAGTCTCGGTGCATTCAGCTCAAAACCTGGTTTTACAAAACCCACTTTTCTGACTTCCACCATTATACATTTATGAAAAATTTCAGTTTCCCTGCCGTGACCCATTGAGATCAAGAGCAACCAAACTGCATGCTCTGGGCTACATGCATGACATCTAGTGATAACGCTTGGTTCAAGACGGACAGTGCGTGAGCATACCTAACCAAACTGATAGCACTGTCCGTCGTTTTGGGCCTCGCTCGCGACCACGGCTTTACCACCTACTTTCAATGTCGGTACGCTGTCCGCTGAGAAGCTAAAAGTTAGAAACTGGGAGCAGGCTGCTGGCTTTTGTGTGTTTTTGTGTAGTTTCAGCCACCGTTCTGACAATGAAACGAGGTAGCTAAGCCGCGGTGGCGAGCAAGCCCTGAAAAGACTGGCAATGCTATCAATTCGAGGCTGCGCAGTCTCGAAGCAGGCGGTTATCACTAGATGTTGCGCATGTAGCCAGACGCTTCGGCCGTTCTAGAAAAGCGTTTCGCCCTCTGTACTCGTTAACTCTATTTTACAAAATAATTTGTATTAAAATTTTATTCGAACAGTTCCCATAAAGAGAGACAGGATGAAGATTTGGGAAAGTTATTAGCTTTGCCTATGCAGCATCAATAAAATGGTTTTAGTGCTATTCTATATTTTGCATGCAAAATAAGGAGACTCAAGATTTCTATCATTTTCTGCAATTCCCAGGACTCACTAGTGAGTACCAAAACTACTTTTACCCCATCAACTAATCTCTGTTAAGGACAGGTGCAGGGCTAAAGAATCAACTTTTTAACTGCTATGATTTAATAAAATTTTTAGTGATGCTATATCTTTATGCCATGAGGTCATGAACACAAATATCTTGAGTTTTTAAAGAAGTTATTCACATCTAGAAGATTAGCTAGTGAATGTATCAGTTTAGGAATAAATACCGCATTCACTTTTTTAGCGTAGGCAACTCCAGGAGAGCCTCTCGTAGAGGATAAAGGGAAGAGTACATTAATTTACGGCCATTTTTTTTTAATTATTGCAAGCTTAAAAGCAACGTTGCTCTTCTTGCTGTTTCTGCTTTTTAAAAATTCTGCTCTTTTTTTGCCATAGTTAGCCTAACAGTTCACCATGATAAGTACCGTATTTACACACTTGTAAGTTAATTTTAATTATAAGTCAATGTTGAAAGAAAGAAATAACAAGGTCGATATACAATCATGTAAATACGATACTTCATATTGTTCCCAACAAAATTGGCTCCATTAAGCACCTTCAAAGTAAATTATGGCTGAGCAGTATGAAAATTATAGTGTCACATAGCCGCTTAGGCTCGTAACTAGAAGGTTTAATGGGGGTCGACCCAGAAAGCTCTGGAGCGCAGGTCAAGGGCATTGAGAGATGGTCAGTCTCCAACTTCAACCTCTTCACATCGAACGTCACGAGGCCACTTCCGCTTTTTCAAGTCGGCGCACGAGACACGCGATGAGCAGCTGCTCAGCGGCCTGCTGTTGCACATGCTGCATTACCCACCTCTCTAAAATCATGAATGACCCGATAAATTCGAAAGAAAAAATAAAGTAAGGAAATAAGTGCTCACAAGAAGTATGCGGTAAGGCAGTGCACTAATCTTCTAGGGCATTTCTCGTGAACTACCTTGGGTTTCTGTTGGCGACGAGTAGTGGAAAAGCGTCCGGAAGCACTTCATATATGTGACGTCACTCAGCTGACGGAGCACTTTGTATGTGCCAAAGTACTGTTTTAGAAGTTTCTCAGATAGTCCATGGCGTCTGATTGGAGTCCAGAGGCACACGCTGTCATCTGGTTCGTCACTGCACGGTGGCGGTGATTGTAACGCTGGGCGTCTTGGCCTTGCTGGTTCTGGATATGTACGCTCGCGAGCTGTCGCGCTTCTGCGCGCTGAGTAAATTCCTTGGCACCAACTTCGAGGTCACGGCCATCATGGGGCAACATGGCTTCCAGCATTGTTTAAACTTCGCGGCCATACAATAGAGTGAAGGGCGTCATTTGTGTGGTTTCCTGCTGTGCCGTGTTTTACGCGAATGTGACGTACAGCAGGACGTCATTTCAAGACTCATGTTCAGCATCCTTGTAGATGGACCTCACGTCGGCGAGAGTTTTGTTCAGACGTTCTGTCAAGCTATGTCTGTGGATGGTAGGCGGTTGGTCTGCGATGTGTAGTGCCGCTCAGCTGCATGATAGATTCCAGCAGCTTGGCAGTGCAAGCAGTGCGTCGGTCCGTTATTATAATTGTCGGGGCGCCGTGCCTCAGGACGATGCGTTCGATGAAAAATTTCACTGCATCGATTGCTGTGCCACGCTGGAGGGCCTTTGTTTCAGCATAACGCGTGAGGTAATCTCGAGCAACAATTATCCACCTCTTGCTCGTAAAGGAATTTGGGAATTTGAAAAAGGACCCAACAGATCATGCCAACTTACTCAAAAGAGGATATGGGTACTGGAAAAGGATGCAGTAAACCAGCTGGTTTCACAGGCGATGTGTCCTGTCGCCGGCAATCATGGCATGTTCGTACATAGTGTCGTACTGCAGCCGCCAGGTTTGGCCAGTGATAATTCTTCTTAATTCAGGCCAGAGTGCGAGCATACCCTAGGTAACCTGTGGGGGGCTTGTCGTGACATGCCAGCAAGATTTCTTTGCTAAGAGACTTTGGCACGACGCGGAGATAACCTCTTTCAGTCGGAGTGAAGTTGATCTTGTATAACACACTGTTTCGCATACATACTGCGCTCTGGTGAAAGGATGTGGAATCTCCATAGTATGGCTTCCAGAAGATCGATGATTGGTGCGAGGGCCGGTCGCCACATTGCTGCTGCGAAAAAGTGAGTGCATCGATGGCTGCGATAAGGGGAAAGTTTGATTCTTCGTCTTCACACGCAGCATCGATAGATGTACGGGACAAGCAGTAGGCATCGTTGTGCTGACACCCAGACTTATACACGATGGTCATGTAAAACTCCTATAACCATAAGCTCCATCATACAAGGCATCCGGCGGGACCTCGCAAGTTTGTTAACCAACACAGAGGGTGATGGTCGCTCACGACCCGAAAGTGCGGCTATAAAGATAGGATCGAAATTTCATCACCGCCCATACAAAAGCGAGACATTCTTTTTCGGTAGTAGATTAGTTGGATTTGGCATGGGACAAAGTCTGGCTGGCGTATGCGATGACTCGCTCGGCGCCACCCTGCCACTGGACGAATATAGCACCGAGGCCCACGTTGCTGGCATCTACGTGGACCAGTCTCGGCACGAGCATCGAAATGAGCAAGCACAGGTGTTGTCAGCAAGCGGTGCCATAACTCATCGAATGCCTTTTGCTGTTCGTCTGTCCAGGTGAAGGTGACATCATCTCGGGTGAGACGCGTCAACAGGGCGGCAATTTGTGAAAAGTTTTCAATAAATCTGCGGTAATAGGTGCAAAGGCCCAAGAAACAGTGAACTGTCTTCTTGTCAGACGGAGTAGGAAATTTTGCGATGGCTGCAGTTATTGCAGGATCTAGCTGAGCGCCTCGATGACTTACGACGTGGCCCAAGAACAGGAGCTCTTCATAACCAGAGTAACACTTTTGAGGTTTTAACATGAGAAAGGCAGATCTGATAGCCTGTAACATAGTGGAGAGATATTGAAGGTGTTCCTCTAACGTTGGCGAAAACACAATAACGTCGTGCCAGCGGCTGCTGTTGCACACACTGCAACAGTTTTCTCAAGCATGCAGTTCTTCCCAGAAGAAATGTGAACTAAAAAAAAAAGTATTTCATTCATGCAAGAACCTTGTAATTTTGTTTAATCTGGTTCTCCTTTTTTCTTTTTTTTGCAATGAAATGTTTTTTTTTTTAACTAAAGGTAGAATTCTTACTTTCAGATGGGAGGCTTGCTAATTGACAGACGCTTGTAGTTTTTATGGGTTTTCTTTCCTGCTTTTGAACTATGAGGAGGCTGTGTGTTTGGAAACTTACCGATGTAAGGTTAACATTGGTGTTAATCAAGCAATAAAGCCTACACCTTGTGAAGAATACAAAAGGTTGTCTTCAAAGGTCATGCGATGCATTTCCGCTGATTTCCGTGCTAATTATGTCTTGCCTACCAGTTATGGCTTGCAAGAGCAGGATTAATATATATTTTCTGCTCAATGCACATTAACTTAGCCTCAAGGAATGATGCAGTGAATTTCATTTCAAGAAAACATATTTTCTGATGGAGTTGTCCTCCTGACTGTTTCGTCAGAGTATCCGAGTTTTGCTGCATATCTTATGTATAGCCGCACATCAGCGTACTGGACAAATTCAACCATGGAGCAGCTTCTCAGTATGGATAGAAAATGGAACTAGACTTGAAGCTGCAAGGAAAAACAATAAGCAACTTCAAAAACAAAAAGAAGTGGGAAAGTTTTTGCTATTAATGCCACCACTGCTGTGGTGTGTCTTTTAGCTGTATATGGCACTCTGCCAAGACAAGTAACTGCTGTCATTTATACTTTTCTTTGCTTTAGCTGGTACCCTTGCAGCAGCCGTAATGTTTTACCCAACGAGTAAAGTTCTGCTTCCTCTCTAAATAGGGCAAGACTGAAAACGATGGAAACGTTGTGGCGTAGCGGTATTCTTGTTGCAGATTGTTCTTTGTTTTGTATATCAACCGCGAATATTCGCTTTATATGCGATATAGCTTGTCAATATATTTGCTTTTTTTTTTTTTTTTACTGCACTATTTACACTTCAGACTGTGATGAAATGACCTAAAGTTTTCAATTCTTGGGAAAAGCATTTGACAAGTGACATCAGAGTCATCAACCTTGACCTTTTTTGACTGCACAAAAATTATACTGACAACAGTCCTGGCGATGGTAAAGAACAATAACAGTTTTCTACCTGGGCACATCTGAGGCTTCATTGGCAACAAAATATCTTTCACTATGATGACCACTTCACTGATTTTCTGCCTGCTCTGATCTTGATACCACAATTTTACGAGGTTTATAGGTCATGGTCATCCTTATCACCCTTTAGTAGTCAGGCTCCCATGGCGTCATATACTATATAAAAAAAATGTGGGATTTAGAAGAGTTTGATGTCAAGTATCCTACAGATCTCTCAGTTTTCTGTTTTCAAGTGAGTCAAGTGCTCTCTTTGCAATGCAGCATGATACTCATCTCACTGCACTGGTTTTCTTCCTGTTCTTGTATTTTGTTATGCTGCAGGTGGTCAAGAGCTTCATGACAAACTTCAACAAGTACCTAGCTGGGGAGCCACTCTTGAACACATTTTCATTCGAATCTGGATATTAAGTTAGGAGATCGCCAGGGCCTAATATTGTGACCTCATGTAGTTGTGCTCGAAGCTAGTCATAGTACAGATATAGATATATTGAATATTTCATATAGGATGCAGAGTGGTCAAAACTGCATCCGTTTTTGGAAATAAAGATATTTTTATGCGCAAAGGGCATCTTGTGGTTAGTGCCCTGACTTTTGTAGCCATGAAATAAGCTTCTCCTATTCTTATTCTTTTGCTCATACTATATGTTTGTCTTTTTTGTCTGGCATTTGGCATGCTTTTTATCTGGTGAAAGGCATCTACTGTGATGTGTCTGATAATTTCAGACTGTATTTGTGAGTCTGTGTTTTAATCTGCTGGGTGTTGGCTGAAATCATTTTACCTGGGCAGTGCAGTACAAGCGAGTATTTTCATTTGTATTAAAGAAATCTGTGAGAAGCACACTTATTCTGTGTGTATTCAGAACAGGAGAGATTTGATAGATATAATGTGCTCTCTATATTTGCGTTGAATGACTATTACCCTATACAGTAAAATACCATTTGAACGAATGTCACTTAGACGGAGTATTCAGTTGTACGATCTTTGTTAAGTTCCCCCGCCGAAGCTCCATTGAACGCTCTGCAAACGCCCTTCATTTCAACGAAATTCAATTGTTGCTCATTTCAGTTCTACGAACATTTTCTATAGCGTCATCGTGTGTCTCCCACTTCATAATGAGTATTTCCACCAGAACAACGTGCACTTTTTCCTGAATATTTGTGCGTTGAGAAACATATTTTATTAGCGCGTGACGAAAACTGACCGTCATTTAGCTCCACGTTTAACTGGCTATCTAAACAAGCTTGTATCCAGTGGACTCACCAGCTAGCTTTGCATGCTTAATTGAATCCACAGTCATAACCACCCCTAGCCACAACTTCAGCCCTACAAAAGCCTCTTAGCTCCAAGAAAGGCGTACGTATGCATGCTGGTTAATCGTGATCGGCTGAAGGAATGATCTGCTTGGAGGAAATGAATGCCTCTGCTGCCCAGCAGACCGCGGTGCCGGACGAGGTTGGAGCTTGCAAACAGTGACTGAGACCAACCCTACTGAAAAAATTGAGGCAATAACCTCACATTTTCTCACACAGTCTCAATCAAATCACATAAGAAATCACTTAAATGTCTCATATAATTGTGTAAGATCTCATAGTTTCTTGTACATTGAAATAAATTATGGAAGATATTTTATGATAATGATGTGCACCGTATGAGGGTCTATGTGATTCGATGAGGTTGTGTGAGGTTATTGCTCCGTAGAACTTTTCGTTTTTCAGTAGGGAATAACACTGCAGTCCTAAGTTCAAAAGTGGTGAAAAAGGCTACTGCATTACGAGTAGAATATTTACCGCGAAACGGCTTCTTTGTGCTAATAGAAATACGCTTTCACGCACTTATTTCAGTTCAGTGAACTTTCACTTCAACAAAAATTTTCCTAAGGTCCCTTGAATTTCGTTCAAGTGAAGTTTTACTGTATTGACTCAATTCTAAACACCGCTTTTTTTTTTTTCTTCACGGATCGCGATGCCGAAAACGAGAAGACTTGCTTAGATTAGAAAAATCTAAATTCCCCTCCTCCATCCCCCACTTTTGCCTCGAAAACAAACCTGACAGGCATCTTCCGCAAACGCGATTGGAGTGAACTTGAAGTTCAAGCTGTAACAGCCCTCTTCACGCTCTTTCCGACTTCCGTTATGGGTACCACACATACAGTTGATGGCAAGCAAATAACGTGGGCCCGCGATGCCTGCGAAACCTGCCGAACGGCCGCTGATTCCAAGCACATGAGACAACTCGCTGATAGAGTAATCTCGGTTGCTTTTAACTGGCCAGCTTTTGCCTTCCTGCGCCGCCAACTGTCGTGTAGTGTCTGAACGGAGCAACACAAGAATTGTTGATTGAGCCATGGACACCGCACCGACTACAGCGGTTCCAAGTTGACTGTGTGAGCAGGTGTGCTGATAGTCTTGTCTTCACTCTCTTCCTTGCAAAAAAGGGAGTGCTTAGATTGCATGCAAACTCTTTTTCCAACATTTTTTTGGGGGGAGTTTGGGAGGGTGTTGCTTAGCATCGTGAAAATGCAGCAGTTATTTGACTTATATGCCAACTTCAGAGCTGCCGGCTACAGCGCTGTACTTTTAAATTTTAGGAGAATTTTAATTATTCTAGTGGTCAGAGCACCGAAAATGCAAACAATCTCAAAGGAGCTTTATTATTTTAGTGGGAAATATTTATTCATTTATTTATTTCCAATACCTCAAAGACCCCAGCAGTGCGGGGTTTTACATGAGGGGAAGGCTTGACAGTATTGTCGAGATTAACAAAAAATTTTTCAATGGCAGTTCTGAAATGGCTTTGGTTAGAGTAAAGTTCTGACAATATTGCAGCATTTATTGGCATAGAGGCCAGTATATTTACGCATGGCTGAAAGCGGATGTGCAAAAAGTTGCCCATCTGCCGCTTTCATTCCATAACAAAAAAAAAAAAATATTTTTGAGAACGTGGTAGAATGACTACTAACCGAGTACTGAATGCGCACAGAGTGTGCTCAAAACAAAATTTCATTTCAAACAAAAATTTCATTTGTTTCATGCATACTTGAACAGTTAAACAGTCAGTCAATAAATCTCGACCATTACACTGGATTCTCAAAGAAATAGATACTTTACTTGGATCTTTTAATTTCCGGTTCCCCAGAAAATCGTGCAAAAATCACAGGGTAGTAATGGCCAGTGGCGTGGTCTGTGATTGGTCGTCGGGCTCTGTGACGTCGCGAGACCACATGACATAGTCGCATTGGCAGGCACGAATGATTTAGGCTTTGCCTTTTCTGATCGGAGGGTGAGGCTGATATCCCACCTTCTGACACACTTGATCCTGAGTTAGCCACGCAGGCATGTTCTATCGGCTAGGTTTGAGTGGGGCGTATATCTATGTCAGGTGGTTTTTCATACAGCATGGTAGTTATGAATGCATGCCGAGTATGTTTCGTATAATTGACGCAATTGTTTAAAGACCCGTGATTAATTGAGCAGCAAAAGGCATGTACGCAAAAGATGATCTGCGACGGGAGGCTATTGCGTTATAGCCTTGAAGGCGGTGCTAGTGTCTCCATTATTTTTTAGACGTTTTCAATTACTTTAATAGCACATCTACACTGACAAAAGATTTGATCGTCTAGGCGTGCTTCGCTTGGGACTGGGACTGTACCTTAAACGTAGCATACCTGGTGATGTAAATCTGACAACGGGGGCCACATACACAGAAATTCTGCTTGAAACAAGTCTCAGGATCGACAAGCCATTCTGGTATGGGCATGCAGTACTGCCTTTTGCTACCCGCGCAGGTCTGGATCAACCACAGTGAATGCAGAATAAAGTCCTGCATGTGCGATTGTCTCTTGGCAGGTACAGTTTATCCAATGGAGGAAGCACATGTGTTAGGAATGCGACAGCCTTAGAAGCCATTGATGTCCTTACATCGCATATTTGTGTCCTACCCTCCACCGCTAGCAGAAGGGCACCGCCGCTTCTGCAATTTTTCTGTGCTTACCCCACCAATGTTTAGCGTCTAATGGTGAATTCCAATCGCAGGGCTGGAGCACTTCCAGAGCAACGTTTTCTGCTCGTTTCGAAGCAATTATATTCCAAACGCAGATCCGGAACATGGATCGCGTCTTCCGAACGCAGATGGGGAGCAATCGTCGAGCCAAGCTCGCTCCGTGGTGCAGTCAAAAGTACTCCGCCGAAATCGGTGGAACCAGCCGGAAGTTTGCCTGACGTACTCCTTCAGCGGCGCTCTCCATTTCCGCTCGCTTGTCACCTCGGCCGCGCAGGCTCCGCCCTCTGGGCTTTTTAGCAGACGATCAGTACTTGCCGCCGCTTTCAATGCAAATTCCCATCGCGAACTAATCCTCTCTTGGGGACAGTGGGTTACAGAGCAGCCTCATTTCAAAGGACGACAGCAAAACTGTCTGTATGTGCTTCAGTTTCGTAAACTCCAAGCCATTCAATTACTGGCGGCCGAAAATGGTGCACCGCGACTGTTTTATTCGAAAAACTGCCGAGGAACTCTTACCGTGTGCGCCCGCGTTTGACTGTGCGACCATGAATAGAATTATCGCGTAGATTGTTGGTGCCAACATCTCAAGAACCAGCGGGAGCAACTTAGATACGTTACAGGTTTGAAAACAGACGATACGGTCCGTACATGAAGCGTATCAAGCGCAAGGAATGACGGGATTTTCCTCCGGCAGTTCGCGAGCGCTACTTACTTAGCTCCGGCCGGAGTACGAGTGTTCGGAACGCAGAGCCGGAACGCATGCTCTCTGCCGGATTCGGGTGCTCTGTCGCGGAGTGTGCGGACCGCTCTGGTTCTGTGATTGGATTTCACCATAACTCTCGTGTCCCTGCTTATTCGGTGTCCTGTATCGATGTGCGAGCCATGTGCTAAACTTTCGGGCCACATGCTGAAGTCCTCGTTAGTATAGTGGTCAGTATCCCCGCCTGTCACGCGGGAGACCGGGGTTCGATTCCCCGACGGGGAGCATTTTTTATTGTAGCTTGCCTTCTTTTTTTTTTTTTTTTTTTTTTTAGCTCGACGGGAAGCATTTTTTTTTTCTTTGCAGGTTGCCTTCTTTAAAAGAACTCCTTCATTAATTACCCGTGAATGTCCCGAGGATTTCTTTGTTTCATGATGCTGGGGATTTTCTGACATACGCCACAAATCTTCGCTATGTAGCATAAAAATAGGTGTTATTATTTATTGGTTGCAGTCCGAATGGATAAATATAGCCCGATTTTATATCGAAACAGACATCACTACACTGATTTCACTTCTGGTGCGCCGCTTACACGTCCGAAGTGAGCCGTCTACTGCCCTAGCAAGTCTTCACTGAACAAGACATTTCAATTACCGAAACCTCCATCTTTTTGTGCGGAACTGCTTGCAGTGAAAGAGGTGATTCGCTCAGTGACCGTCATTCCCATATGCTTACCACGGCCCGTATTGTCATACGCACTGATCCCAGTAAAAAAAAAAAAATGGGTCCAATTGGGAAGACCAGTTAGATTGAATTGGTTCTGCCAATACCAAATGGTTTGTCCGATGGGTACTGTCCAACCCAACTGGTTTCTTCACTCCTAATTGGGACGCCCAGTTGGTTTCGTGACTTGCAATTTGGAATGAAGAAACCCATTGGGCGTCCCAATTGGGACTGAAATACCAATGGCGCATCCCAATTGGGATTGAAGAAACCCATTGGGCTAATGGGAAGCCCAATGGGTTACTTCAATTCTAATTGGGATTCACTCGCTCCCAATTGGGACGCCCATTGGAAACGAATTGGGCTTCCCATTGGTTCTAATTAGTCCTAAGCAAACATTCCCAATTGGAAAAGTCGTCAGTGATATCCTTGACTTAGATGGGCACCGATATACACCTCTATAAAGAGACAACAGTGAAAAATTTAAGTTCTTATAAAAACTATATGCTGCTTAATCTGATTAATTGATTATATCGTGTTCACTGTAAGTGCAGGCATAATTAAATAAGTAAACTCTGAATAACAAAGATGTGTCACTGGTCTCAGCAGCACTGTTCAAAGACTGGAGTATATAAGTCTGCAACCTGTAGATATATATATTGAAACACATGATGTTTTGAAAGATATAGAATGTGATGCTCAAATTGAGGTGATGATTAGAAATCTTTCCAAAATGAAACTACTGCATTTTTCGCGGCCGGCAAGCGGCCTGCCAACCTTGTAAATATTTTGTACTGTATATTTTGTCATGTTCATTTAGCTATTAATAAAGAAAAAAAAATCTCTGTTCCGTGTCTGTAATACTTGCTTGTCTCTCGTGAGTTCTGTAAAAAATTATAATTTCATTCCACTTGTATAAAAGTCGGCTCCCCTATAACTTCTAGACAGAAAACGTTGAAATTGCATCTCCATTCTTTTTTTTTTTTTTTTTCAGCTATGTGAGTTCGAATCATTTGGGCTCAATGGGTATGCCATTTGAGTTAATTGGTGAACCATTTGGTCTTCATGGGTGACCAATTATTTCCAATTGGGAGCACCAATTCATATCAAATGGTCAGGCCCAATGGGTGGCGAAAACACAATTGTTTTTTTACCAATTCATTTCAATTGGAAAATTCCCAATTGGACACATTGAATTTTTTTTACTGGGATGCCCTGCAGGTGACAAAGCTACTTAGATGCGTTTAGTGGTAGCACAGAAATCTACCAAAACATACACAATCTAGCGGTACGCTTAGCACAGCCAATTCGTATTGAATGGATTCCGTGTGACCTTTTAAGTGCTCAAATCCAGGCGGGTTCTGCGACCCGCCTTTCACCCTCAACCTCGACATCGCCAAACCTCATAAAATTGGACAATGCTACCCTACTTTTAAGAAGAACGGAGCACCTCCGATGCCGTACACGTGCTCTCATACCTCCGTGTACGGTCTGCCTCACCCGCGGTCCCCGTGCAGAGGTGGCGCTTCGGAGGATTAGGTTTGGGGTCGGCGGTGATTAGAAAAGGGCCTCTATTTCGAGATTGGTATCCACACCCTGGGTACTCCGTCTGCAAATCCAGAAATACAGAAGCTGACATCCATCACTTGCTGTGGGAATGTCCAACGCCGAAGCCGACGCGGATCCGGCACCTGGTGGCAGCTGGCCTCTCCTACCATAATCCGCAGTCATATGCCGCTTGGATGCTTGGACGTAGGGACCATATCATCGTTCACTCCTCGACTTCATTGCATCAGCCAACCTTTTTTCATTTATTTGACCACACCCTTCATCCTTCATAGCATTTTTATGCCCTGAGGCAATAGAGGGTTTACAAAAGTACGTCTGGCAACCGTGAGCGGCACGCTGAAGGAAAATGTGGGAGGAAAGAATGCAAGGAAAATCAGCATTGGGTATGTATAGAACTCGAAAACAGGATATAAAGAAAGAAAGTTTATTCGACAACTCACGAGGGAGCTCATTGCTGTTTGAGGCTAGGACAGGGGCCCTCAGAACAAAAACGTACAGGAAAAAATTTCAGGAAGTAGATATATTATGCGCGGCGTGCGGAACTGAGGAGGAAACAACGGAACATGTTGTTCTAAGGTGCCAAAAACTTCGTCCTGCCCTTCCCGCGGAAAAAGCGGCAGATCTGGAGAGCGCTGGGATTTGCTGGGAAAGATGGACGAATGGATGAGGAACGCGTTCTGATAACAAAAGAGAGGTTAGAGGATTGGTGGAAAAAGTCAAGAGAATAAAGAGAGGAAAAAAAGGGAGGGGGGCAGATACGGGCGAATTAGAAGCTAAAAATGGGGAAGAGATAAATATATTTCTTTTAATTTTTTGGCTAGGCGGCGCAAGCTGCCGCCCGATTCAAAGGGCAGAGCCACTATCATCCATCCATCCATCCATCCATCCATCCATCCATCCATCCATCCATCCATCCATCCATCCATCCATCCATCCATCCATCCATCCATCCATCCATCCATCCATCCATCCATCCATCCATCCATCCATCCATCCATCCATCCATCCATCCATCCATCCATCCATCCATCCATCCATCCATCCATCCATCCTGCGCTGGCCGCCATATTTTGTTCGCTCCATCCGCTCGCCTCGTGTCCGTCCGTCAGCGCTCGCCGTTCTGTTCGCGCTTTTCACGTTTTAACCTAGTGTGCTGTGCTTGGACCTCTCTTCGGTCCCTGGCGGTTTCTGTTAGCGACGCCCAGAAGCGTATTTTGACAGCCGAAACGTGGCGGGGCCCACCGGCCGCGCTGCCGAGCGCAGTTACAAATTGCTCTACGAGTCGTGCATGGGCCCCTCGGCAATCTGCAGCGTCATCCCTATCCAGGTCCAGTATCCAGAGTTCTGTAATGTGGATTTTTTTGTCTGTGCGCCTTTGCTGTTTACTTAAACGCCCATGAGAGATCATCGCGAGTTGGTTTGCTTGGTTTGCGCAATCACCGTCGCTCATCCCACTGGAAGATACTCGGTTGGTGAAATGAGCGAGGATGCATTTTATTTTATGATAAAAGGATCGTGCGTAATTTGACGTAAGTTGGACTGGCGCTTAGCCCTTTCCTTCCCATGCCGTCGACGCAGTAGTTTGCATTAGTCTCGGACATAATCGGGGGCTGCGTAAAAGAAAAGTGCCATGGTAATTTGTGCTTCCAGTGATTGAATTTGATTAGTGTGTGATAGGCGATGACGAGTTAATAAAATTTTTGTAATTAATTGATCAACTGATGAAATAAAGACACGAAAAAAAAGGAAAAAAATGGAAAGTAAGGGTTTAAAGGTGTCAGAATGAAAAATCAGTGCTTGGTGATGCTAAGGAATAAAATTTAGAACGTGTAATTGAAATAATTGAAGAATGTGTTCAAAAGTGTCAAATTGCTCAGAATGGAAAGCCGATTGTTGCTGACGCATGCGTATTGGTGTATAAACATGTAAAACGTCAAATAAAATAAAAATAAATAAAATGATAGAAATATAACATAGCATACATAACATATAAATATAACATACATAACAACATACTACACTTGTGTGTAGTATGTTACTTTTGATGAATTCATATTTCACTGCATTGTATTCCTTTCGCCCCTCCTGCTAGGGCCCAGTTACGGCCTGCAGTATTTGGTAAATAAATAAATAAATAAATAAATAAATAAATAAATAAATAAATAAATAAATAAATAAATAAATAAATAAAAGAGCTAAAATATAACACGTGAAGAAAGAAAACATCGTGCGTGTGTGTGTATGAGAGAGAAACACTCGCGTTACACCTTTAACGGCGGAGCTTAAGTGACCCCCTAATTTTTATATAACGATATGATATAATATAAATTTGATTTTATGAACACAGCCAGTTGCACGAAGCACGAACACTCTGCAGTAATATGACGACTTTTCAAATTTATTTTCGTTTCAGCCGAGTTCTTCCTCCTCCGAGTTCCTCGAAGCTTCCAATGTCAGCGCTTTCATATGACATTACGGCTCCAAATGTTTTCTTTCTGACAGAGGGAATAAAGGGAATAAACAAGAAATCGACCTATTTAAAAATCCCAGTGAATTTCAGGTAGCTCTGAACTAGCGAACCATCGGGTGACTCGAAAAAACACACAAAAGTGAAGCACACACTTCGTTATTTTATCGGCCGTGCTGGCAGGTATAAAACCTGAGCTGCGCGCTCTGGACGTGGACCGGTCGAAACGGGCTGCACGTGAGCATGTTACAACACTCTAGTGGGATGTCATCTTTTCCTGCTTTTCTAGACGCCGCGGGTTTGGCAGCCGCTTGCTTTTGCAGCGTGAAACACGCACCTCGGGCGCACTAGACAACCGTATTGCTCTCTGCACCAAGCACTACCATTTCGTACGACTGTGAAAAGTAGTTTCGGTAATCATGCCCGTGTCTTAATTCCAATACACAATGGTAAATGCAACCTAAGTACAAAATGTTTCCAAGAACGTATTTGCACAATAGCGTTCGTTATACATGCATTGCTCCTTCTCCCGTGTCCTCCATCGCAGCATAAGCTTATCCTTCAAGTTCACAAGGCTCCATGCGCCGCCGGGGTGGTGCAGTGGTAAGACGCCCGACTACTGTGCCGGAGTACCCGGGTTCGAACCCGACCTCGGCGGCTGCGTTTCGATGGAGGCGAAACGAAGAGGCGTTCGTGTGCTGTGCGATGTCAGCGCACGTTAAAGATCCCCAGGTGGTCGAAATTACTCCGTAGCCCTCCACTACGGCTCCTCTTTCTCTCTTTCCACTTTCACTCCTACCTTCCTCCCTTCCCTTACGGCGCGGTTGCGGTGTCCACAGAAAACAAGTGAGACACTTACCGCGCCTTTCCCTTCCTATAAATAAATCAGTTTTTTAAATCACAAGGCTCCATAGCGCGCAAAACAACCTTGCTGTTTTAGGTGATAGCCCATTCTGTGAGCTAGCTCCCAGTCAGAGGAACGACGTGCAGTAATGCTTTACATGATGCAAGTGACCCTTGTAAAGCCGATTGGGACTGCAAACGAACGTTCGCATTTTCCGTGCACGTCTACGACGGTGCGCTGGCTGCAGAAGGGCATGCAACAACATGCAAACATCATTCCCAATAGAACTTGGAGCTAACAGCGACTGCTGCGATGTTAAAAAAATGAAACAATCGCTTGTGAGCATTCCAATGCACCCTTCGGTGCATGCACGGGTTCTACGAAGGCGCACGTTGACAGTGTACTCGGTGGGAGGCGCGGGCGGACTGAACAAAACATGGCCGCTACGCACAGTTTCTGTTTCTTTCACTAGATGGCGCTAATTTTGTAAAACCTCTATAAACATCGCAAAAAAAAAAGAGTGAGCCGTCAAAAGGGGTCGATCGCACCGCCGCCGCTGCGATCCCACAGATGTGGAAAGAAGAGTTTGTTAGTCTTTGTAGTTGTGCTGTCTTATGTGCTGTGATCAGCTCCTCTACTGACGCCTCTTCGTTTCGCCTCCATCGCAACGAAGCCACTGGCGGTAGGGATCGAACCCGGAACTCTGGCATCTAGGCGCCGATGCCGGCGCAGGGTTTGCCGTTGAACGGGGTCCTTATGCGCTTGGGTGTTGTGTGGTAAAGAAAATCCGGAGACCCCCACTGCGAAGTGCCCATAGTCTATAGGCGTCGCTTCGGGGCATTAAGCCAATTTAGAACTTTTCTAATAAGTAGATATTTTGTTTGCTAAACTGATTCAAAATTTTACATGCTATCGCAATATTATTTACGTAAAAAGAACAAGAAAGGAATTATTGGTCCCGCGCAAAAATGAATGCTTGCGGTAAATGCTCCTTTGTCGCAATGACTGGCCCTTAAAGGAACGGAATTATGGAACACCCCGCCTGTTCCCAAACTTAAGCCTACAAAGAGAAATATGCGCACTGGAGCAGACGACGCTTTCAGCGAGTTAAACGGCGATTGTAGCTGAAAGGTCTCTCTAAACGCAACCTAAACATAGCATACACTCACTGTAAACGGCGATTGTTGCTGAAAGATGTCTCTGAACGCAACTAAAGGTAACATACACTCACTGAGGCAGGAAATGTTTATGGTGACGGTAATTTTTCTATCTCTGTTGTCATACTGATTGTTACCTAAAAGTGTCTGTGAACGCAATCTAAAAGTAACATACGCTCACTGAAGGCAGGATATAATTACGGTGAAGGCAATTGCAAAAAAAAATATTCAGAAAAAAAATACAACACAGGAGTCTAACAGATGTTTAAGTGGCATCAGTGCAGAGTTAAGAGTGGTGTTAATCCACTGCGCCACCAAAACGCCGGGAACGGTGGCTTTTAAATGCATTCTTATTTGTTTAGACAATATATCTACTATTTGTCGCCAGATGGCACTGCTCAGAGGAATCGCGTGCCAGAGCGTTGTCTGCTCGAGTGCTCCTACGGGATATGGTTTGCTAATATGCTTCCCGGGTTCGAACAACGTCTGTATATTCGTGCAGCGGATTTTCTAAAGAAGATTAAAGTTTCAGGAAACAGCACATAATCTAAATGGATTTATGAAAAGCCAGAAGCACTGCTTTTATTGTAGTCTAGGTGGTGTTGGTTCGAACCCGACCGCGGCGGCTGCGTTTCGATGGAGGCGAAACGAAGTGGCGTCCGTATGCTGTGCGATGTCAGCGCACGTTAAAGATTCCCAGGTGGTCTAAATTACTCCGTAGCCCTCCACTACGGCTGCTGTTTCTCTCTTTCCACTTTCATTCCCACCTTCCTCCCTTCCCTTACGGCGCGGTTCGGGTGTCCACAGAGCAAGTGTGACAGTTACTGCGCCTTTCCCTTCCTGTGAGCCAATTATTATATTAGGCGTCCTGTCTATGTAATGCATCAAGGAAAACGATATTGCACTATTAGGCTAAGAAATTCCTACCTTGCCTAAACGGGAAAAATAATAATTAGGCTTGCAGTTTTTTTTAAATATTTATTGCCTCGGGGCATAAAAAGATGTTATGCTGGTGGAAGTGTACCTTCAAATAAACGAAAAATTTGGCTGAAGGCTTAGCTTGGTTAAGCCTGGTGATTGCGAAACCAATGCCGTAGCTACGCTTAGTTCAGCTGGTAGTGTTGCTGGTGGTGGTGCTTGTTGTTGTTGTGGCTGTAGGAACAAGGAAAAGAAAATGCACGGGCCTGCTACTGGCTCTGTAGCTGAGCCACCTCCGCTGCCTCGTGCAGATAGAAGAGAAAATAGAGAAGAAAGAAAAGGAAGAGGAAGAGAAAGACGCGCGCCGCAACAACAGCCGTTGTCCACCACCAAAACAGTGGCGGGTGTAATGACGGCCTACAACAAATAAAAATTCTGTGGCAGGCTAGCCCCCGCCGCAAGCGGCGGTGACCTGTCCCAGCCCCATCAGGGGAGTATCAGGAACCATCGCTGCGATTGGACTTGTGGTTATGCAGTGATATTACCTGGTTATTCTGTGCACAACTAGTAGCGATGCACGCCGCTTAGAAAGTCTGTTCACGCTCTTCTTTGGTCTCCGTAGCTCGCCGTTCTTTTCTCTTCGCATTCTGCCGAGCAGCTTTCGTGGTAGGCGGCATCGCAACGTCTGGCCGGCGGTGTTGTTATTGTGGCTGTAGGAAGAAGGAAAAGAAAACGCACGGGCCTGCTACTGGCTCTGTAGCTGAGCCGCCTCTGCTGCCTCGTGCAGACAGTCGAGAAAATAAAGAAACGGAAGAGGGAGAGAAAGACGCGCGCCGCAACAACGGCCGTCGTCCACCACCGAAACGGTGGCGGGTGCAACGACGGCCTACAACAGATAAAAATTCTGTGGCAGGCTAGCCCCCGCCGCAAGCGGTGGTGACCTACCTGTCCCAGCCCCTTCAGGGGAGGAATCAATTTAGCCGGTCGGTGGCGCGCCGCGCGCCCGGTTTTACAGCAGATGGCGTGACGTCACACCGCTAGGCGCGCCGCGCGCGGCGGGCGCAGGAGTTAGGCTACAGTGTAGCGTGGCCTCCGCGATCGGCTCCGTCGCAGCGCCGTTGCTGCGACGGAGCCGATCGCGGAGGCCACGCAACAGTCACCACGCGCGGGACGCGCGGCCTCGCTTCGCAACAGCACAAGTTGGAGCCCTGCTCCTGCTCTTGCAGCTGTGACGTCACACCGCTAGGCGCGCCGCTGGTAACGGGCGCAGGAGTTAGGCAGCAGCCACCACGCGCGGCCTCGCCTCGCGACGGTACAAGTTGGGCCCCTGGTTTTGGCGGCAGATGGTATAACGTCGTAGCAGAGGTCAAGCTAAAGGTCAATGGTGGCTACCGCGGCCTCGCCACGCGAGGAGCTGAAAGTGAAAGTAGTATTGCTTTCGCAATAAAATAGTTGGCTGATGTAATGAAGCCTATGAGTGAACGATGATGCCGTCCCTGCGTCCAAGCGGCATATGACGACGGATGATGGGGGGAGAGGCCAGCCGCCACCAGTTGGTATATGGTAAACACTGTGAAAAATTATGGCTATATTTGGTTCCCCATATATATGAGGTAAAGCAAGCAGTAATAAGTACCGTAATTCCTACCTTCACTAAGCGGGAAATATAATAATTAGGCTTGCCTCAGTTGATACGGTAAACACTGTAAAGCAATTATGGCTATGTTTTGGTTCCACACATATATAAAGGAGCGTAAGCAGCATAATAAGTAATTAAGTTACATAACGATAATTATGGAAGATGGCCTCTTTGCCTTCTACCTATAAATAGAGGGTTTACAAAAGTACGTCTGGCAACCCTGAGCGGCACCCTGATCCCGCGCTGGCCGCCATATTTTGCTCGCTCCGTTCGCTTCGTGTCGGTCCGTCAGCGCTCGCCGTTCTGTTCGCGCTTTTCACGTTTTAACCTAGTGTGCTGTGCTTGGACCTCTGTTCGGTCCCTGGCGGTTTCTGTTAGAGACGCCTAGAAGCGTATTTTGAAAGCCGAGACGTGGCGGGGCCCACCGGCTGCGCTACCGAGCGCAGTTACAAATTGCTCTACGAGTCGTGCATACCCCCCCCCCCCCCCCTCGGCAATCCGCAGCGTCATCCCTATCCAGGTACAGTATCCAGAGTTCTGTAATGTGGATTTTTTTTTGTCTGTGCGCCTTTGCTGTTTACTTAAATGCCTATGAGAGATCATCGCGAGTTTGTTTGCTTGGTTTGCGCAATCACCGTCGCTCATCCCACTGGAAGATGGTTGGTGAAATGAGCGGGGATGCATTTTATTTTATGATAAAAGGATCATGCGTAATTTGACGTAAGTTGGACTGGCGCTTAGCACTTTCCTTCCCATGCCGTCGACGCAATTGTTGGCATTAGTCTCGGAAATAATCGGGGGCTGCGTAAAAAAAAAAAAAAAGGCCATGGTAATTTGTGCTTCCAGTGATTGAATATTGATTGGTGTGCGATAGGCGATGACGAGTTAATAAAATCTTTCTAATTAATCGCTCAATTGATGAAATAAAGAAACGAAAAAAAAAGGAAAAATTGGAAAGTAAGGGTTTAAAGGTGTCAGAATGAAAAACCAGTGCCTGGTGATGCTAAGGAAGAAAATTTAGAATATTGATTAATTGAAATAATTGAAGAATGTGTTCAAAAGTGTCAAATTGCTCAGAATGGAAAGCCGATTGTTGCTGACGCATGCGTATTGGTGTATAAAAATATAAAACGTCAAATAAAATAAAAATAAATAAAGAAATGATAGAAATCTAACATAACATACATAACATAGAAATATAACATACATAACATATAACATACAGCATACTACACTTGTGTGTAGTATGTTACTTTTGGTGAATTCGTATTTCACTGCATTGTATTCTTTTCGCCCCTCCTGCTAGGGTCCAGTTAGGGCCTGCAGTATTTGGTAAATAAAATAAATAAATAAATAAAAGAGCTAAAATATAACACGCGAAGAAAAAACATCGTGCGTGTGTGTGTATGAGAGAGACACTATCACGTTATACCTTTAACGGCGGAGCTTAAGTGACCCCCTAATTTTTCTATAACGATATGATATAAATCTGATTTTATGAACACAGCCAGTTGCACAAAACACAAACACTTCGCAGTAATGTGAGTTGACTTTTCAAATTTCTTTTCGTTTCAGCCGAGTTCTTCCTCCCCCGAGTTCCTCGAAGCTTCCAATGTCAGCGCTTTCATATGAGATTACGGCTTCAAATGTTTACTTTCTGACAGAGGGAATAAACAAGAAATCGACATATTTAAAAATTACAGTGAATTTCAGGTAGCTGTGAATTAGCGAACCATCGGGTGACTCGAAAACACACAAAAGTGAAGCGCACGCTTCGTTATTTTATCGGCCGCGCTGGCAGGTATAAAACCTGAGCTGCGCGCTCTGGACGTGGACCGGTCGAAACGGGCTGTACGTGAGCACGTTACAACACACTAGTGGGATGTCATCTTTTCCTGCTTTTCTAGACGCCGTGGTTTTGGCAGCCACTTGCTTTTGCAGCGTGAAACACGCACCTCGGGCGCACTAGACAACCGTATTGCTCTCTGCACCAAGCACTACCATTTCGTACGACTGTAAAAAGTAGTTTCGGTAATCATGCCCGTGTCTTAAATCAAATACACAATGGTAAATGTAACCTACGTACAAAATGTTTCAAAGAACATAATTGCACAATAGCATTCGTTACACATGCATTTCTCCTTCTCCCGTGTCCTCCATCGCAGCATAAGTTTATCCTTCAAGTTCACAAGGCTCCATAGCGCGCAAAACAATTAACCTTGCTGTTTTAGGTGATAGCACATTCTGTGAGCTAGCTCCCAGTCAGAGGGACGTGCAGTAATGCTTTACATGGTGCAAGTGACCCTTGTAAAGCCGATTAGGACTGCAAACGAACGGTCGCATACACGCGTATACTGCGTATACCTTGATTCCGTCCGCGTCTATGACGGTGCGCTGGCTGCAGAAGGGCACGCAACAACATGCTGGCATCATTCCGAATAGAGCTTGGAGCTAACAGCGACTGCTGTGATGTTAAAAAATGAAACAATCGCTTGTGAGCATTCCAATGCACCTTGCGATGCATGCACGGGTTCTACGAAGGCGCACTTTGACAGCGTACTCGATGGGAGGCGCGGGCGGACTGAGCAAAACATGGCCGCCGCGCACAGTTTCTGTTTCTTTCACTAGATGGCGCTAACTTTTGTAAAGCCTCTATTGCTCTCATTTAGTCTGCGGTATGGCAGAAACAAAAAACACTGAATTTCCTCAAAGCGCAGAAGGGAATATTCCGGGTAGCCGAAAGTTTAGGATACGCAGGACGTGCTTCGCATATTTTTTTAATCACTTGAAGTGCTTAAAATCGGAGAGATGCACAAGCACAATTATGCCGGGAACACCGTTTAAGCATCCAACGCCAGAGTTAAATGACAAACTTCGGCCCCAAAGATTCGTTCTGCAGTACATGAAAGTCAGAGCGATGGAAAGTTCGATGCCGCAAAACTCGCTGAGAGCAAGCGCTTAGAAACAATCTTCCACGAACGCTGAATGGAATAGAAAAAGTAGGCATGCATATTTCTATCTGGTCTCTTATATAGCTTTGTATAAATGTTTGTTTTTATACTTGATTTTGGCCATAGGTTACACAGTACTTTATATTTTGTGATATTGTCACGCAATGACAAATGACAAATATGTAAGGTATGCTCAGAAACTGAGCTTAACAATGCTGTTACTTAATTAGTACTGAGCATACTTGCGATATTGTACTTAGGTTTGCGCCAACATGCACCTATAATTGAGTACTGAATTCTTAAAATTCATCTTGTTTAGCAGGAAAGGACAGGACACACAGTAAGAAAACACGTACCTACAACACAAGCGCTACTAACAACTGCTTTATTGAAGCCTACAATACGCATTTATATAATCGCAGGCCTGCGCGCGCACAAAGTAATTTCTGGATACAGAACGCAGAAAGTTGTCACACGTGGCACGAAAGAAATTCAATCTCAGTATTGTAAAGAGCACCTGAGGTGTCACTAACACAATCTTGACCTGCTTTTCTTATAAAGAACGCCTCCAATGTTTCACGGGCGGTTTTTTGCATACTTCTGCCTAGAATCTTAACGCTACGGAAATACGGTCTCCAGTTGGTGCAAGCGAGGCAATGGTCAACAAGATGCGTAGCCTCCCTGCTATCTAGATCTTTGGCATGCTCCCTGAGTCTTGGAGGCCACGCATCTTGCTGACCGTTGCCTCGCTTGCACCAACTGTAGACCGTGTTTCCGTAGTATGCAAGGCAGTAGGCAGAAGTACGCAAAAAACCGCTCGTGAAACTTTGGAGGCGTTCTTTGTCACAAAAGCGGGTCAAGATTGTGCTTGTGACACCTCAAGTGCTCTTTACAATGCTGAGATTGAATTTCTTTCGTGCCACGTGTGACAACTTTTTGCGTTCTGTATCCAGAAATTGCTTGCTAGGCTGCGCACGCAGGCCTGCGATTATATATATGTGTATTTTAGGCTTCAATAAGCAGTTGTGAGTAGCGCTTGTGTTGTACGTACGTGTTTTCTTACTGTGTGTCCTGTCCTTTTGCGCTAAACAAGATTCATTTTAAGACTGATCACCAACCAGCCCAAGAGTTAACGCTTTCAAGAGTACTGCATTCCAATTTGCTGCTGTGTATGACGTAAGAAGATCCAAGAATTCTCAAGGCGTAGATTTGTGGGCTTTTTCTCCGACCTCCTTCCTTTTCTTAGGAAATATAAGATTGTATGTATGTATGTATGTATGTATGTATGTATGTATGTATGTATGTATGTATGTATGTATGTATGTATGTATGTATGTATGTATGTATGTATGTATGTATGTATGTATGTATGTATGTATGTATGTATGTATGTATGTATGTATGTATGTATGTATGTATGTATGTATGTATGTATGTATGTATGTATGTATGTATGTATGTATGTATGTATGTATGTATGTATGTATGTATGTACCGTACGTACGTACGTACGCATGTATGTATGTATGTATGTATGTATGTATGTATGTATGTATGTATGTATGTATGTATGTATGTATGTATGTATGTATGTATGTATGTATGTATGTATGTATGTATGTATGCATGCATGCATGCATGCATGCATGCATGTATGTATGTATGTATGTATGTATGTATGTATGTATGTATGTATGTATGTATGTATGTATGTATGTATGTATGTATGTATGTATGTATGTATGTGGATGGATGGATGGATGGATGGATGGATGGATGGATGGATGGATGGATGGATGGATGGATGGAGGGACGGACGGACGGACGGACGGACGGACGGACGGACGGACGGACGGACGGACAGACGGATGTATAAATAGCATTCAGCGCAATTTAGCCCAATCAGAAAACTACTGTCGCAGCAACTTCTAAAACCGCTTTTTAAATCTGCCCACGCATCTCCAATAGGTATAGAAAACAAATCGGTGAGGCGGCAGCAAAAAATAAATAAATAAATAAAAAGAAATACATTGAAATGACATTTTGTGCTGTGGTTTCAGTGTGTCCATTATTCATGCAATATTAAATATATTTGTATAGGTATACATATGGGACAACGAAACAGTTGAAAATCGCCTGATTTAATTTTTCCGTTCGCACCAGATACTCGAGCGAAGTTAGGAATCTATGCGAGTACATTTTATATACAAAGCGAATGTAGGTACACGAGGATTCAGTTATTCCTGCTATAAGAGACCAAGCGCTACTTTTCCTGGCCCAGCCTAATTTTTGTTTACCACATCCTGGGGCGAATTTCTCTTTGCCGTGTATAACGGACTGCAAGCATGAAAAAAAAAAAAAAAACAGAAAACAGATAAGAAAGAAGAAGGAGAAAAGAGGCAACTCCGCCAACTCAGCGTCAACCCATTCTTGGCGGTTAATGGAAGGAAATGTGTCCCCGTAGGGTTCTGGCCGTCGCAAGCTCGGAAGCTGTAGCCGGCGACGAAGCTCCTGGCAGAACTGTCGCGGTTCCTCGTAGACATGCCGCATTGCGCTCTCGCTCGGCACAAGCCGTAAATTTAGATAGAGCGCGACGCTTGCCACATGGGGCACTTAGCCTCGCTGCAGCACACCGTATATCTCAGTCCAATCACTCGTTTTTCAGCTTAAGTGGTAAAGAGGTGGCGTACGCGTGAATCACACGAGAGCGCAAAATACATCATACAGAGTTCGAATATTTCGCACATCGACAGAGCCGACATGCATGAGTGCTTCTTCGAGCACGCAAGCGTAGCGCCTATACACATTATGGATTAAACATGCTTATCGGCCGCATAAATTACTATGAAGCAGTGTCATTAAATCAACGTGGCGGTAAAAAATTCACTGCGCACTGTCGTTACAGACAGTCGGTGAGAGGATATTAACCAAGGACACGGTGGTGGCTGATGCGGAAGAATCGAAATCAATCATTCCTTTATGACCAGCCCCAACAAGTTGAGACCCGTACAGCTCAGTGAGTGGTGCCGTTATACCAGCAGCCTTGTTCCTCCCACCCTTTTCCGTTTTTTTTTTTTTTTTGGTTGTCTGCATCCCTGCAAAATCCAACGAACTCCCGGAATAGGATGGCTGACCGCGTAATTCCGCTCCTCAACAGTAGGGTCCCGCAACTTCTTTCTCCTCACTGGTTGCCTCTTAGTGGGTTAAACGGCGATTGTTACCGAAAGGTGTGTGTGAACGCAACCTAAAGGTAACATACACTCACTGAAGGCAGGAAATGGTTATGGTGAAGGTAATTGAATAGTGTCAGCGTTGTCATGCTGTCACTTCATGGCTCTGTTCACTGCTGGTTTTGCGGCTATTAAGAATTAAAAACATCACATATTGCGACCTAAAGGGGAACATACCCCAGGCGAGATCTTAGTAGCTTAATTTAGCGTTGCGATTTAAAAATAAATGAGAAAAAAGTTGCACGATAAAGAATTCGAACCGATGTTTTATTAGCTCAGTGGGCAAGTAAGTAGTGTCAATCCATAGCGCCACTGAAGCAACGAGTGTTTTAAATGCTGAAACGGGGATTACGTGACATACATCGCGACGGAAAAAGAAAATCGATCGACTGCTGCTAACTCCTCTCAGCAACTTAAAGAAACGCACTCGACCCTGAAGTGAGTAATTAAAAAGGCATAAATAATCGTTATTTTGGCCGAATTAACGAAATACAATCTTAGGAACGCCACACAACGGGAAAGAATACGCCACCGATTTTTCACCCTACTTCTGTGCACCGCTAGCTCTTACATACTGGTTGAGGTTACTTGAAACAACCTGCGCTGAAGCGTTATAGAGAAGCGTGTATTTTGTGTGGGCCCTTTAAAACAAATATTGCTTGATATTTGCAATTAATGGACGCACTGATCTCTCTACGAGCCAACGGGAATGGAGGGGCCAGTCAGTAATTGGGACTGAAGAATTTCTTCCTCGAATTCCGAACACATCTCGCCTTAATATAAAAGAATGTCTGTTGAATGTAGCAGATGATTTTAAATCCAACCACATGTAAGCGCACCTAGGATCAACTCTCCTAGTCATGCTGAAAGCAAGCTTCAATCAAGATAATAACACTTCACAAAAGAGGTTGTATTCAGGGGCGTAACATTGGGGGGAGGGGTCGGTGTCAGAACATTACCAAAATTTACGGAGCGGTGCATCCTCTCCTCTCTATTTTCGGTAGTTTTTCGCCCATTTGTTTTTCGACCAGCCGCGCATGCACCCCCTAAAAAATATTTCTGGCTACGACGCTGTCGCATTCCTGATAAAATTTGCTGTCAGACTGACGTGGTTTAATTGAAAATAAAAGACTTGGTTCTGGCAAGGCGTGCCAGCAAAATATAATTTAAGGGGACGAAACACTGGACGAATATATATCGTGAGATTTCAGCGGAAAAGAAAAAGGTCTTGTCTCATTTGGTACAGACTGAGTTCTACAATATCAAAGAAAGGAAGGAATACTATATACGATCCTAATTTGCCGCTTAAAATCGCATAAAAACAACTGAAGTGTCCTCTTGTGGAGAAATACTGTTACTATCACTGTAGTATCCCACATGACTGCATCTCTTATTTAACACTTTGCGAAACTTTCTGGCAGTCTCTCAGTGCCAAACGGCGAAGAAATGCCTTGTCAAACAGCGCTGTCGCACATCTCACTCTCTTTAAACGGAGCTCTATCCCGGATTATTTTACGCGATAGAGTACATAGCTTGTTCTGCCGAAAAAGCGCCGTTGCCGTGACCTGATACTGGCCGAACCACATGGCAGCGTTTCTTCGGCGTCTCGTACGTCAGCGTCTCGTCTATGAGCGTCGCCGGAGGCGCAATTCTGGCCCGTGAAGCGAGGCGACGCTGAACGACGCAGGTATCTGGCAGTGCCAGATCTCAGCGTCGACGCCGGAAACGCTTTGCAGGTGAGGACCAATGACAAGCCATGCATGGCCAGCTGCAGCACCCACCGCCACAGGCGCAACTCGTTTCCGCAGAAGCGAGAGCTCCTCTTTTGTCTGCTCGCATGCCTGCGCCTTTGTTCCCCTAGCCTCCCCCACTTTCCCCAGTAAGGTCCCGTCGTCGCTCAATATAATGATTTCAGCTACGGACGGACTTCCAGGTTTCCCACATGCTTTGGCTTGCAGACGCCAGTTCGTACGCCGTCATGTGTTTGGTCACCCTCTCCGGCGCGTGCTGGCAACGATGCTCATAGACGAGACGCTGACGCAGCGCCGAAGTGCCATGTGGTTTGCCAAATGCTTCCGAAAAACACGCACGTTACCGCGTCAACCCTTAGGCGGTGCTTAAGCTTTCTGAAGATTTTTGTGACATGCATTTGTACATATTTCATGCTCATGAGTTGCGAGCGAAACGGTAGTGACACTTTTGTCGATGTTCTTGCATCACCACTCTTGCTTGTAATGTTAACAATAATAATAGTCACCATCGTCGTCATCATCATCAGCAGCAGCCTGACTATACTCACTGCAGAGCGAAGGCTTCTCCCATTTTCTTCCATTTAATCCGGTCCTGCGCTAGCTGCATCCACTTGACCCCTGCGAACTTAACCTCATCCGCCCACCTAATACTTTCTGCCGCCCCCTGCTGCGCTTTCCTTCCCTCGGAATCCAATTTGTTACCCTGAACGACCATCGGTTACCCCCCGTCGCACTACATGCCCTGCCCATGCCCATTTCTTCTTCTTAATTTCGATCAGAATGTCAGTAACTCGAGTTATTTCTCTGACCCTCTCTGCACGCTTCCTATCTCTTAACGTTACGCCTACCATTTTTCGTTCCATAGCCCTCTGCGTTGTCCTCAACTTAGGTATAGAATCCTTATCGTTAGCCTTCACGTTTCAGCCCCATAGGTGAGTACAGGTAAGATGCAACTATTGCATACTTTCCTATTGAGTGATACCGGTAAGTTGCTAGTCATAATGTTTGAGTACCTCCAAAATGCGCTCCATCCCAATTTTATTCTCCTAGTTTTTCCTTTCGTGGTCAAGATTGTGGTCACTACCTGTCCTAAGTAGACATATTCGCCTACCACTTCCAGTGCTTCGCTACCAATTTTAAACTGCTGTTAGGTTCCCAGGCTGTTGAACATTACTTTCGTCTTCTGCATGTTAATTTTTAGGCCTTTCTTTTTGCCTTTCCTGTCTAGATCATTAATCATTAGTTGCAATTGGTCCCCTGAGTTGCTTAACAAGGCAATGAGATTAACAAGATTACTGAGATATTCTCCATCGACCTGATGCCTAACTGCTTCCACTCCATGTCTTTGAATACACCCTCCAAGGAGGAGGAGGAGGAAAAACTTTATTATGCGAAGAAGTCGAGGCACGCAGGCCTCCTGGGTCTCCGCACGACCCCACTCGCGATCTAAACGTTCATGCGATGTTGATCCATGATGTATGCGGCTCGGCTGACCAAGCTGTAAATAGCACTGGGGAGATCGTGCTTCCTTGCTTAACACCTTTCCTAACTGGAATTTTATCACTTTCTTTACGCAGAACTATGGTCGCTGTGCTGCCATAGTTCCAGGGTTCTAGTGCAGCCATGTACTGCTATTAAACTGCGTTAAGTTGTTTTCAACCGTCACCACAAAATACTGATATCATTGAGATTATTTTCTAGCGTGCTTTCCGTGCTCCAATGACTAGTGTATTAAACAGGCCCACGCATGTTTTTTCTGAATGTTCCTGCTGCTCCGGCATTTTTCACAGACATTTATTTCATTTTTTTGTTTTGTTTACCGAGAAGTCGAGAAAAAAAGGTTCGCGCCACTTCCCCACAGTTGTGTCGTCTTCATTTAGAGCTTTCTAAAATGGAAAATCGCCGAGAGAAACGGCTGCGTGGGTAGCCGATCTCTCGAACGCGACAATCGTTCAATTAGCGTTGGCTGCGCCTTGTGAATACGAGCGTGGGCGTCGCATTCCGGGGGATGACCGAAAACAAAAGTTAGACATTACAGTCCTCTGCTCTCCTGTATTGCATACTGCACTTCTATCTAGGCCTTTCGTGGCTCTCATCTGCAGTTACAGTCGTTTGTTCTTTGGGAGGTTGCGTAGGCCGTAGAGCAGCGATTCAAGAGATGAATATACGCATCAACGGCTTCGTCATCGGGAGCTCAGTTTTAAATCAAGATGGGCGGGGATGTCTACCCTTGCTGACAGATGCGCCGGCCGTTGTCCGCTGCACCCGCCTGCGCTATGCACCGCGAAAGAAGCGATATAAAAGTCTTCAACCAAATCCTAGCCAAAGACGCAGCCAGCATCTAGGAGTGGATTGAAACGAACGCTGACGAGGGTAGTTGCAGGCGCGCTCACAAGGTTATATATAGCATTTTATCGACGCCAGAACCACGGGTGAAAGGTCAGAGCCCATCTTACGCCGCATTTGTGGAACGAGGGCTCTGCTTTGGTATAGTATCGTACACACAGACGCGGTTAATCGAGCAATGAGCTAAAATCGCTAAAGTAAATTTATTGTGCGGTTTACTTCACCGCTTCCTTCATGATATTGTAGTAAGGAGTATGTCGCTAAATGTTTTGGTGCTGCCTTTAGAGGCCGCAACAAATACCATTAGGAATTTCGCTGCTGCTACTCTGGAATGGTAACTACTGTAACGCCACGTTACCGCAAATAGACGGATATCGAAAACACCGAGAAAGATGGGAAAGGTGAAGGGGGAGACATAAATTGAGTTATAAACATTTTTACTTGGCCCTTGGTAACAGTATGACTGGAACTTTTCTCTCACAGATAGGCAACAGCCAAGGAGAAATGTACGCAGTTTGCGTTTTATCGAAAGGCCTTGTCAAGCCGTGCCACGTTGACCCCTTTTTCACGTGAAGGCATGTCCACACGAAGACGCTAGACGGTTATGGAAAGTGGTGTGCAGACAATGCCACATCAATACGACGTGTCGTTCTATTGATTGAGCTTCGGGAGTGCAATGAATTTTTGTATGCAGTTAGTTGGTAGGTCATCACAGCACGCATAATGCCGCGAGCTATTCAAACCTTTATTTGTTCCTTTGTGACAGCTAACGGCATGCGGCCTTATCACAGTGATTCCAGTGTGCGGATCGTTTCTGTATTCTTTGTTTGTTCATGCTTGTTGTCGCGAGAACGATTCATCATTTTATTTGTCGCGCAAGATGCGCCGAAATATATCTCTAAGATTCCAGCCAGTCGCTTTTGTTTCTACAATGTTCCAGGTTATGCTAGTCGCCGTTTGTGGCTTTGTCTAGGTGCCGCTCCGCCGCATTTATATGGAGCGTTTATGGGTGCAACGGACGTTTGTAATTCGACAACCGCCGAGCACGATTGCTGCTACCACCACAGCCGATTGCTTAGTTTCTTTGCATGCGCTACTCAGCACAATAAAGAGTTTATTCAAGTGAAGTTCCAGCCTCCCCATTTGTTGCCAACGGCATTGCCACCACTACGTGACATCTGGTGAAGTTGCTCTGTAACGATCCCTGTACCTTTCGCATGCCGAGCGAGAGCGTACAATAAATGAACAATAGCAACGTATGATCACTTACGCAAACAAAGGCCACTTTTCGACTACATTGTGCAGATGCGAGGAAGGTCTTTCGCTTGTGACATTTATGATTGATTTATAGGAAGAGAAAGATGCGGTAAATGTCTCACTTGATTTCTGTGGACACCTTCACCGCGCGGTAAGGGAAGGGAGGAAGGTGGGAGTGAAAGTAGAAAGAGAGAAATACAACAACCCCATGTTGTATACATGGCTGCTGCAAGAATCACGTAACTACACAGCACTGGTTTGGTTTAGTTTATAGCGTTTAACGTCTCAAAGCGACTTAGGCTATGAGGGATGCCGTAGTGGAGGGCTCCAGATATTTCGACCACTGGGGTTGTTTAACGTGCCCTGATACTTCACAGCACACGGGCGCCTTGCTTTCCGCCTCTATCGAAGTGGCCACAGCGGCATGGATTGTTCCCGCGTCCTCGGGTTCAGCAGTCGAGTTAGCTCTCTAACCACTGAGCCACCGCGGCTAATGCACGGATGTTGATTCTTTCTTCATTTCCATCCATTATGCAGCAGGCTTGCGCATCCTGTCTGGTTAAACTGTGCAATTTTCTTTTTCTTTTACTTGTTATGTGATGGTGATGTTGGGAAAGTGTTTGGCGATAGTAATGCTCGAATAGTGTCTGTATCGGTGGGTATTTGGACAAAACCAATCGTAATAAAACGAGCGATGGCACCAACACGCAAAGCTTCGGCTCTGTGTTCAAACACGGATAGCTACACCGTGTTGCCGAGGGCGCTGGAGACAAAAAAAAAAAAAAAATTACCCTGCAAGAGCGCGCGGAGATGAGCGCGAGAGTGGGGCTTCGTTATTTACAGCAGGAAGCGGGAATGGGGCTGGGTCGAAATTTTAACGGCGGCTGCTGCTGCTGCTGGCGGAAGGTGTTCTTCCCTGGCGGTAGCCTCATCTCCGCCTCTGCTCGCGTGTGTTTCTCTGCCTCGTTAGCTCTCACTCACCCGTCGGAATCAATAAAAGTTAAACGAGGGCCACAGTCACCCCATCTGCTTCCGCGCTGCTCCCGTCTTGCATGTGTATGTACGTGGGTGTTCTTGCTTCTCACCATCGTAAATACGGCTTTGCAGCAGCGCTTCGTGCCCTCTGTGCGCGCGCTTCAGGCCGAAATCTGTGAACTCGGGTCGTGGAGGCCATTAAGAAGAGAAGATAAAAGACGACCGGCCGCTCAGGAGTATTTGGCGTGGCGCGGACCGATGGACCGATTGCACTGTAGGCCTGTGGTGCGGTTGATTTTGTTCTACAACTGCCACTCACTCTACTCGCGTCATCATTGAAGGGAACCCGAAAACTATGTATTTTAATTAAAGTAGCCCGTCGTGACATTACTTGGTATTGTGCGTATCGAGCGAAGAGACAACTTGGTATAATGTGACAGCTTAAGACGCCGCATGCGCCGTCGCTGGAGGAAGAAAAGCTCTAAGTGATTTGGTTGAAGCAGATAAATATATTTATGTACAGTTGGTTTTTTGGTAATGTTATGTGGTGCGAACAGTTTGTTGGTTGAAAAACTCCCCTCTTATTTTCTGTAAATGCGCTCAGAGAAGCAGATACTGAGATATGAGAGACAGAAGTAATAATTGTTCTGCTTGAATTTGAGGTTCGCTCCGGAGTCGTTGAGGAGGGGTCAGTACTGCAGTAACCCTCCTGCACGAGTCATCCGCTAGGCTTGGTTCACCAACTTTCACTTAACAGTCAAGTCCGAACTGGACAACTGTTCCTCCCACTGCCCTCAAACTTCTTTAGGTATCGATTCAACAGCCCTTGTTAGAGGACATTCACAAGCAGCGTAGTATGAAATGGGTATTTGCTCAGCCATGGACAGGAATCTTTATATAAGTGTATATATATCGGAAAGGTGTTTGTAATTGTCTCCAAGTGACGAACTTCTCCTTGGGTGATGTTCATTGTGACGGGAGAATACACGTATAGGAAGAATATGCCCAAAAATTCGGGGCTGGCACATTTTTCAGCTATGGTAGCAACAGTAGCAAATTTACTGATAGCATTATTTAAGCAGTCATGCAGAGTCCTGACTGTCCTTTGAGAGTGACTTAACCAGTGAGAAGGGCTTGAGTCTTCTTGTCAAGTTGGTTGGGCGGGGGTTTACCCTTGCATTCCCGAAATATACGTTCCTGTATAGCAGTTTGAATATTTTTTAATCGAATGCTCCTTTGCAGATTACATGTAATCTGTTAAGATTCAGGACATACGTTGTTTGGATACTTTTAAGTGTTGCGGCCGGCGCTCTAGTGATGAGGAGGAGGAGAATAAACTTTTATTAGCTGAGGAAGTCTAAGGAAGGGGCTTACGCGTTAGGTGGCCAGGGGTCCTTGAGCTGTGGCGACCTGGGTTGCACGCTCGATGGCCTGCAGTTGGATTAGCGGGCCTGAGCTGAGCATAGCGGCTTCGCACTGCTCGCAGGTGGAGAGCTGCAGATCCCACAAAAAAAAAAAAAGGGGGGGGGGGGGGGGGGGGGTTAAGTTGGCCCTCTTGTAACATAAGTTATAGGAGTGTATAATTTAGGGTATGCATGGGCGTAGGTACAATCTTCTCCAAAGGGTGTGATAGATTAAGGCCTGTGAATATTCTTGCTTAGGAAGCAAGGCCAGGTTTGCGATGGAACAAATGACTGAACAAAACGTGCTGCGAAATCTAGACGTTACTTTGATTTTCGATACGCACTACGTGTGCTGGTGATATTCACCTAGGAGTGTTAAGCCGCTACTTTATTGCAAGTCTAAACATTCAAAGCTTGTCAAAGATAGCATTTCAGTATCCAGCCTGGGTTCAGTATTGATGAAGTCGTGCTTTCAGCGCATGACGATAAGTTTTAGTGAGCAGGTTTTTAGGCTAACGAACGCCGGTATTCCAGTTAACGTTATTGCAAGAATGTGCGACAAATTGCTAAAGAAACTGTAAGTGTTCAGCAGGAATTGGCGGGAGTAGGCATGGGCCGAATTGTGTGATACTAAAAGACCAGTTGTGTTACCTTATGTTAATAGACTGTCGCATAATTTGAAATAGTGCAGCTAGAAGGTATGGTGCTAGAGTGGTGTTCTCGGCCCTTATATTCCAAGGTCAAAAAATTTATAACATTGTTAAGAATAAATCGCGAATGCAGCACGGGAAATGCATGCATATCGAGTGAATCATGAGTATGTATGCGTGCCATTCAAAAATAATGTTGCTTATCGGATACCGCTATCATGAGGCCGGGTTTATTTGGGTCAAACTGGACAATGTTTAAATGTACGCTTACGGGAGCTCGCGAGGTGTGCAGATATAGGTAGAGGTACCAAGAAGAGAGTGAGAAGTTTGGGCTTAAACTGAACATTAAAAAGACGAAGATCATGGCGTTTTGCCCTATCAAGTCCTGGAGCATCAATGGACAAGAAGTGGAAGCTGTGACAGATTTTCTGTTCTTGGGCGCCAAGATTACCTCGGAAGGAGACTGCAGCCATGAAATTAGGAGACGCCTGCTTCTGGGAAAGAGAACAATGGTTAGCCTTGACCGCCTAGTAAAGAGCAGAGACATTAGTCTGCCAACCAAGATCCGTATAACCCGTGCTATGGTCTTTCCAGTTGTGATGTATGGATGCGAGAGTTGGACTGTGAAAAAGGCTGACCGCCGAAGAATTGACGCGTTTGAATTGTGGTGCTGGCGAAGACTCTTAAGAGTTCCTTGGACTGCCAGAAGATCAAATCAGTCGATATTGTCGACCATAAACCCTGACTGCTCATTGGAGGGTCAAATTCTAAAGTTAAAGCTCAGCTACTTTGGTCATCTGATGAGAAGAGAGGAGTCGCTGGAGAAAGATTTGATGTTGGGAAAGGTTGAGGGTCGCCGGAGAAGGGGTAGGCAGCGAACGCGATGGTTAGATGGCATTCTCGAGGCATTGCAGATGAAGCTATGTGATGTTAAGAAGATAGTGAGAGACCGGAAAGCGTGGCGTGACATGGTCCATAGGGTCACGAAGAGTCGGACACGACTGAACGCCTGAACTGAACTGAACTGTAAGGGATACGCTAGTGGATTTCCCTTTCTTTCAGCTACGCGCAATTTTTGGCTGTTGGTCTATTGAAAATCAACCAGGAAAATCTATTATGCGGGACACATTTTATGACTAAGTGATTAACGTCTTCGGGAGCCGTCCATCGCGTTAACATGCAGTGAGTTGGGTTACCTAGATCAGAAGTGTTCGGGGTGACTTATGTTTTTCTATCTGCCTATCAGTGATTGAGTGTTTTGAGGTGTTTCTTGGCTTCTCGTTCTATTTCGTGTTTGCTTCAGTAAGCTTCAGTTGCAATTTATCGACTGTATTGTCTTCTTTCATGTCCTTATTTTTTCGCGCTGCTACTTTCAAGACGCACATGTGCGGGGTGTGGTATACATGGATGCTAGTGTGCACACCCTTCAGGAGGTATTCTGGGAAGAAGGGCATGCCACATCAAGGACATGGAGCAGGGTGCTGGCTGATTACATGTTATAATCACGACAAGTGAAGTCTTATGCTTCCCATACGGGTCCAGTCTGTACGCGTAAGTCGCTAATGTTTGGAAGAGTATTGTTGTGAGCAAACCTATTTCTCTCATTAACATCTATCGATACAAGTTCTTGCGGGGGAGAAAAATGAAATTAAGGTCGCTGGCTGTGCGGAACATGTTCTGCATTCATGCGCTAATGTTGCGCCAGGTGTTATTAGGTGGCACCCAAAGACGACGATGTTTTAGAAAAGAAGAAGAGGACCCACGCGCTCTCATACCTGCAACAGTGCTGACCGTTGGCTTGTCGCTTCTGCACTGTTACGTCTTGGTGTAGGTGCTGGATAAACGGCAAGGGCCCATACTCAGAGGTCAGGTCAAGGTTTTTGCGACTCACTCGGAGAATTGGAGTGTCGACAAAAGATGGCGGAAGATCTTCAGCACAGGGAGGACTGTGGGACATATGCCAGGAAGGCTACCCAGCTTTCTCCACCAGTTCACGGTGCAGACGCGCACCGCGGCTCCTGAACGAAGTGTTTCAGATGAGTCACACGTGCCATCGGAGAACTACTGCCTATCAACGGCAGTCAAATGGGCTCATGGAACGACTAATAAAAACTATAGCGGACGGGCTGGCAATGTACGTCGATGACAACACAAGACGCGGGACGAAGTTCTCCCGTACATGACATTTGCTTATAACACGGATGTACAGGAAAGCACTCGTTTTGCGCCGTTTCGCCTCGTCTGTGGCCGTGACGTGCAAACCATGTTGGATGTCATGCTCCCATGTGCAACCGACGACCGGCCGCTCACGGCGCACGCCGAAGAATTTAGTCAGTACGCAGAGAATGCCCGCCAACTTTCCTGCATGCATATCAAGAGACAACAGGCGACCGATGCACGTCGCTATAACCAACGCCACCAACATTTAGAGTACCACCCCATGACCAAGTGTGGGTGTGGACACCTGTCTGTCGCCCAGGATTGTCGGAGAAGTTACTAAGTCGCTACCTTGGGGGCCATTCAAAATGCTTCGCCTTCTCTTTGATGTGACGTATGAACTTCTGCCCGACGGTACTGTGCACAATCCATGCCGTCAGCCTCAACCTGAAGTAGTTAGTGCACATGCTCCGCATGAAGCTCTACTTCACGCAGTGACGGCCGGTGCTTGCGTTTTCACTTGTTTTCTTTGGAGGTTATTTGTTCTTTCTCTTACCCGCACCAGCAAGCTTGACTCGCAACAGTGCTTACTTATCTTTTTCCGAAGGGGGGGAATAATGCCACCAGGTGTTATTAGGTGGCCCCCGAGGACGACGTTTTAGATTAGGGGAAGGCCCACGCGCTCTCGGACCTGCAACAGTGCTAAGCGTTGGCTTGTCGCTTCTGCACCGTGACAATATGACTAGGTCATTCTTCCATTCCACGTGTCGCTAGTCAAATGTACCCTAATTCGGTCAAATTTCAGTGGACATTTCGTATATATGTGCACTCGTGCAGGTCCTTGCTTAGATCGTGGTAAAGCCGGCGCTCTGTTGTGCCTTTCGAAGCTGAGGAGAGGATAAAAGCATCTCCGACAGCATTCAGGCTAGAAATGACAGTTTTTAGTTGCCCTGCTCGCGCTGCTGGACCTCGTGCCGGCGTCTGCCTTGATCGGCGACGTGCAATGGCTCGCGCCAGTGCGTGGCGCGAAGAGGACTACAGGGCTGCCCCCTTCCCGTAGAGCGGAAGCCATAGGATCTGCCCCGCGGACTTGTTTGGATGATACCGCACAAAAAGATGGCTGAGCCGGAAGGAGAGTGACTGGAGGGGCGACGGGTGAAGGAGCGTCAATATAGGCAGGTTTTAGCCTGTAATCAGACACGACGTCTTCACGACCGTTGATATCGAGCGTGAAGGTCTTTGGCGCACACTGGAGCATGCGGACCGATCCATCATACGCTGGTGTTAGAGGACTGACACACTACCGGCGGACAAAAGCATGGCTGCAGGAGTTCAGATCCTGGCAGACAAATACGAACTGAGGGTGACGAGCAGCAGGGATGACCGGAGTAATATTTCGAAATGTATTGTGCAGGTTCCGTTGGTAGGGGGAAGTATCATCAATGAGCGTTTGGGACGAAGGAGAGAAGAATATATCTGGTAGAAGCAGAGGAACGCCATAGGTTAGCTATGCAGAGGAGCAGCCCAGGTCACCCTTCAGTGCTGAGCGAATGCCCATAAGGACGAGGGGAAAAAGGTCAGACCAGCGTTCTCTAGGTTGATAGTGGTAACGGCAGCCAGGAGTTGACGATGGAGACGTCCCATCACGCCATTTTTCGAAGGTTGGTATTCGGTCGTGTGGATGTGGCGGACACCTAGTATGTTGGAAATGGTGGTGAATGGGGCTGATTGAAACTGGTGACCATGGTCGGTGATGACGACAGAAGGGAAACCGAAACGAGACACCCAGCCGGCAGTGAAGACCTTAGCAACTGGCTTTGCTGTAATGTCAGCAATGGACAACGCCTTGGGCCAGAGGAGGAAACGGTGCACACGTGTGAGCAGGTAGGAGGCCTCACGGGATGACGGGAGGGGTCGAACAATGTCTAGTGGATGTGGGAAAACCTCGCGTCCGGAAGCCGAAAGGGAGTGGTAGGCGTGACGCTATGCTGGTGAACTTTGACACGCTGACACTGTAGGCAGGTTCGGCCCCAGGGACGAACATCGGCATTGATGCTCGCCCACAGGAAACGAAATGTGACCAGCTTCTTTGTCGCACGAATACTAGGGTGACTCATGTTGCACAGTTTGTCGGAAATGGCGCGACGGATAACCGAAGATACGTAGGCACGCGGAACACCATTTGATGTCTCGCATGTATTCAGTGTGGGAAAAACGGCAGTGCACATTCAGAGAAGGACAGGGATGTGGACGAGAGCTAGCAACCACATTGCGCTATGTGGTTGCTAGCTCCTCCATGTGCACTTGAGGGTTGGACGCCATGGTACTGATACAGGAAGGTGCGTCAGCGGCAGCGTTTTCGGGCCCATGGACGTGATGGAGATCCACTGTAAACTGGGAGATAAAGCACAGCTGGCGAATCTTGCGTATTGTATAGGCGCTGTGATTCCGTTGGAAGGCAAACGTCAGAGGCTATGGTCTGTGACGACATGAAAATCCAGGCTCTCCAGGAAATGGCAAGAATGCTGGATGGCCAGGTATACCGCGAGGAGTTCTCGATGGAAGGTGCTATATTTTAACACCAGGTGGGTTATGTTCTGGCGAAGGGGGTCATGTTCTGGCGAAGTCGCTAAGAAACAGCTCACGCATAATAGCGTCTTGCTGATCGGTGGGGTCTCCAAGCAGCTGGCACATGCGAGGGGAGAGCTGCGAAGGACGGCTGTCACCGAGCTCTGTAGCGGTGAGAAGCTACTGGAGTCTGCTGCACGCAGACGGGACTTGCGTTCTACGAGAGCTGCATTTAAGATGTCGGGCCGGGTCCGGAAGAGGTAATGAAATTCGCTAATTCCTTAGCGATGCCATGAGGCAGGGAGGACATTAGGTGGAGGAATTCGGTCTACTGGCTGATTACACGCCGCAGCTGGAAATGCATCTCTACCCAGAGCAGCTAGGTACGAAAATTGTTGGGCCAAAAGGGCGGCAGGTTGACTGTTTGTAACGCGGCCAACGAAGGGCAGCTAGGTCGACCGTCCTGGAGCGGGTCGACTTTGATCATTTGTTTACGTTAATACGTTAATCAGTTTAGTGCTTCGGAGGGTTAGATGACAGTAGTGCAGATTGATTGGTTAGTCCTAGTCCTAGTCTTACTTTTTGTTGAATGCGTCTGTGTACAGCCGTTTTTGTGCAATCTGCGCTCTGCTTTTTTTTTTTATAAGTTATTTCCTCGTGCAAGCGAGCTAAGTCTTTCGACCAGAGAACATAGCGGGGGAGTTAAACACAAAAAACACAACACCCCGCGGCACCTCGATAAAGCTGTGACGTTTTGATGGCATGCGTCTACCAGTTACGTTACGAGGATCCGGGTTCCAGGAAAGCTCAGGAGCACGTATGAAAACGAGCCGAAATTTCTTTAGGATGGGTTTGCCGTTTTACGTTCGCCTGGAACAACTGACGAAGCTCGTACTACTTGACTACGAATATTTTTAGAATGTCCGAGACCGCCCATATTTTCAGTCACTCGTTTGATTTTTAACGAGCAAGTGACATGATAACATTTTCTTGGTATGCATATGATGCGAGGCTGGCGCCTTTCAGTGTTTTTTAAATGTGGTCAAAAGTTCAATAAATGTCCTGTGTTTTAATTCTTATGTTGAAACTGCTTGGCTTTGGGCGCAGGAAGTGGGTGCGAACATGGTGCATGCCTGCGTCTCACTCATGGACATCGCGGAGGCGAACAAGAATATGGTGCAGAAATTAGCCCAGGATGTTCAGGTATAGGCACGTTATAACGCATTGAACAATGTTTCGCTTGTCAAGTTGAAGGTTTATTGTACAAGTATTAGCATATAGGTACATTAATTATTAGAGACGGAGGCACCAACGACAGATACTGGAGGGGATCTCCAATAAATAGTTCAACAATGGCATAATTGGGACAACTTGAGTGCGATGCTCTTCTGTCCTATCTGCTGTGCAAGGAGCGCGCAAACATTGTGGGTGCACGATCTAGGAAAAATAACGCCTCTGTCACAGTGTAATGCAATGCGGCAAGTACAAGCTCTAATACATTTGGGTTTGTGAAATGGAACGGAAATCAGAGTATGTATGCCCCGGCGCGGTTCTTCTCACGAGAACAAATAAAATGGCTGCTTCGCCCTTGAGTGTGGTGGAAAGAAACTCATAGTGAGTGCTAGAGGACGTTCAGACCACTTACGCAATATTCACATCTAATCAACTTCATACGAACTCTCTTCTCCTTTCGAACTTCTCCAGGCCAGCTGAGGCGCTACAGGCTCACATTGACCCGGACTTAAAGGTAGTGCTTCATACGCATCAGGGCGCGGAAGTGCTAAAGCCCAAATTCAAGTGCGCTGATTGTGTTGTGATGCGTGGAACTAGATTCGGTCATATTCTAGTTGAAGTAGCTCAAAGACAGCTTGCTGAGTCAGGCTTAGTAACGTGTTGTCAGGGTCCGCATGACCCTTGGCTAAGGTCAGCGCAACCGGGCCGAAACCTCTTATACTCACTTTAGCTAATTCAAACACAGACTGTATATCACTCAGCATCATATACTTAAGGACGTGGACACACTTCAGCTCACATAAGCCCTGTCTTATTGCTTATCGCCTTGCTTATTGTCACGGACGTGTTAACGCCCCAGTAATCATTTTAATGCGCATTCCTGTATCAGCAAAGAAGCTAACACTAATTAGCATATATACCAACTACCGAAGCTTGTCCTGGATAACTGGTGCTGCAATTTCGTTAATGCTTACTGCTCTGAATTCGACAAGCTGAACGTACAGATAAAAATAAATCAGCAAAAACTGAGTAGCATGGTAGAGTTTGAACATAAAAACACGAATGAATGAATAAAGCTTTACTTGAATGAAGGGATGGCTCTTGGTCTCTGTTTGGGTAATTAGGGAATTAGGAGGGACGGGAGCGTAGCTTATCGATTCTTCTCCCTTCTCGTTGCTTGCCATGCTGAAGATCTGCGTGTTGTAGTCGACCTCTCTTACACTACTCGAAGTAGGTCGCTCTCACGGCCATAGGTCGCAATGGCATGTTGAATTGCGGTGCTTGATAGTATCGGATGTGCTAGGCTGGTCATGTCGTCGTGTGGAATATGCGTGATTTTGTTTCTTCCTCGTGAAAAAGATGTCCATTGTAATATAGCATGTTTAGGTCTGCTGTACACTGTTCATGACAGTGCATCTGACAGTGACAGTGGTGCACCTGTTCTCTTTGAGTGTGCCGAGAAATCACTTGTAAAGTATGTGCGGAGCGTATGCTGCATTTTCTATTATTTTGTTTAGAAAAATCTCGTTTTGTCGAGTGAGCCCTTTCGTATTGTCAAACACTAGCATTGGTGTTGCTTCATACGCCTAAGCTTGTTGTCATGTTTATTTTGGTGCGTACATAGTGCATCATCGCTCTACCAGTGGTGCGGGCGTTGTATACCTGTCAGCAAGTCCACCGCTTCCGCGGCGGCCGCATGCGTGGCTGCGTTCCCCCCTCCGTTCCAGTATGTCCCTGTGTCAATATAATGTGAATTTCTTTTCCAACTTCCCCCATTCGCTTCAGCCCCTTTCTGGTGTCGTTGCGTCGTCTGTAGTTGGTGCTGTCAGCTATGCAATCGCTGCACGTGAGTCGGTTAAAAATCGATATTCATTGAAATTATCTCTTGTGGCTATAGCCGTCGTAATTGCGTTTATGGCTCCCCATATGGCAAGCAACGTTGCATGTAAAATTATCCTCCAGGTAGGTGGCATGTGGGCTGTCCGTTGTGCTGGGGCGCTTGCGCAAAAACCCGTGACACACTTACCCTTTCCTTTCTACAGCGTCAGTGTAGATGTCTCCTGTGTCCAGCGGTCTTGTGAGAGCCGTACTCAGTTCTAAAACGCGCCTAGCCACCGCATTCCGCCTACTAATAGGTCGCTGTGGCTTTAGTGCGATTACCGGGCGCCTCCCACGGGGGTGATGTGTCTGTCCCCAAGAACCTTAGAGCCGTGTTGAATCGGTTGTCTCACGCCATTATCTGCTTCCCTTGTGTCCTGTTTTCTAGTCAGAATTGCATTCGTATTTTTACTCGTTGATAATGTCTCGTATGGGTGGTATGGTGACCAGCTTGAGCAGCTCTTCACTGCTCGTGTGCTTAGGAAGCCGGCGAAGAGTGGCCCTGTGTAGCTTTTCGATGTCTCAGTGCGCGATCAGAAAACCCATACACGGGTGCCTCATACAGAATCTCGCTGACAGCAACCGCTCTAGACAGTGTTTGGCACGATTTTTGTCGGACTCCACCGTACTTATTTGAAATCTGGCGAATCATATGCAACATGAGAGTCCAGTTACGCTTTAATGTACGAAGCCATTTACGAGGACTATTGTAACTAGAAATCTGTGCTCCCCAAATATTTGTCTGCCCGTTTGAAGACGTGAAGTTGTGTTCTGCAATGTAATCACTTTTTTGGCGTTCATGGCATCCTTGTCATCTATGCTTATGAGTTGTGTCTTTTTTGGTGACAGCTGTAGTCCGAGTGCCTGTGCTGCGAGTAAGGCTGAAGATTGCTGCTTGCAGCTCGGTCTGCATGCTTTCTTCATTGGGTTGTCCACCGCTTCCGCCCATATGATGACATTATCTGCGTAGACGGTAGATCGGGCCAAAGTGTCTCTCTCGAGCTCTTCTGCTACACCAAGTTGAATAGCAAAGGTACGAAGATAGAGCCCTGGGGCACCTTCATATCCGTGTAACAGGTTCTGGGGCTCCACCCTGAAGCCTTGCATGAAGCCTGTCTGCTTTGGAGGAAGCTGCTTATCTAATTGTACGCTTTTTGACTGGAATTTCTCTTTGCTAATTCTTGTGGGATTGCCTGTTGTATACATTGTCGAATGCCTTGTGCATATCAACCGCGAGGATGTAATCTGGTGTCTGTTTTCGAGACCTGCGGTTGATTACCCTGTGGAGCAGCCAAAGGCAGCCATGTGAGCCCATATTCGGTCGGAATCCTGCCCGGGTCGGCTGCAGTCCAGGTTGTACGTATTCGATGTAATGTTGTATTCTTGCGGCTATCATTCTCTCAATCAGATTGCAGATCGTTGAAGTGAAAGCTATTGGTCATAGACTCTCCGGTTTTGTGTAGTTATTGCCTGATTTCCGTATGGGGTAGATCAATGATAGTTTTAGTGTATCTGTCACCAGTCCGGATTCCCATGAATTGTTTACGATAGTTAAGAGCTGGTCTTGGGCTTCGTCGCTAAGGTTTTTGAGCTGCTGCCATGTTGCTCCGTCGTGTCCGGGGGCCGATTTCGATGGAACCACTAGCCCACGACAAAACATGAACAAAAACGAATATTTTAACATGACATGATGCCAGGGCGGCTGCGTTTCGATGGAGGCGAAACGAAGAGGCGTCGTGTGCTGTGCGATGTCAGCGCACGTTAAAGATCCCCAGGTGGTCGAAATTACTCCGTTGCCCTCCACTACGGCTCCTCTTTCTCTCTTTCCACTTTCATTCCCACCCTCCTCCCTTCCCTTACGGCGCGGTTCGGGTGTCCACAGAGCAAGTGTGACAGTTACTGCGCCTTTCCCTTCCTGTGAACCAATTTAACTTTTTATGATGCCAGTGCGGCAATCACAGTCTATTATAATTAAAACTCGAGCTGTGGACGGAAGAGATATAGGGACTGGGAGACAATAGATACAGGGAAATATAAACAGCAGTGATGAAGAGAAAGGAGAACAATAGAACAACGTGCGCAAACTATAATGCACGAAGCGGCTCAGTAAAACTATTCGCGGGGCGGTTACGAAAGTATAACGCTAAAGTTTGGGCATTAACTGTGTTTTGGAAGCAGAACATTTTTACAGCCCGAGGTGACTGATTACTCTAGTGATACCCTGAACTTCTTACGAAAATCGCTTAGAGCAGTTATAGTTAACTTGTACCTCTTGTTTCCTCTGCTCTAGACATTTTCTCCGCCTTCCACTGTAGCAATAATCTTTTCTTCCCAGACATCTCCCGGTTCCGCTATTCCTGTTCTCTCGCTATTGCTTCCTCTTTCCACGTGTTCCGTGTTCCTTCCGTGCCTACTCATCGCCTCCAACCCTGTATTCCTTTTCGCACTGCCTTGACAGCGGGGGGGGGGGGGGGGGGGGGGGGGGGGGGCACAGAGGTTAGGGTGCACGACTGACTACTGCGCCCAAGGATGCGGGATCGAAACCTGTCCGTAGCGGGCGGTTTTCGATGGAGGCGGCAAGCAAGGTGCCTGTGTGCTGCGCGACGTCAGTGCGCGTTAAAGAACCCCAGGTGGTCGACAATTTCCGAAGCCTTTCATGACGGCGTCTCCATAGCCTAAGTCGCTTTGGGACATTAAACTCCACGAATCAAGCCAGTATTAAAATTATATCTCTTCCTTTTAGCCTGCAACCTAATGGTGACGATAAGAAATACTAGCAGGCGTGCCCTCCATTTGACGCCGAGACAACTACACAGTACTACAAGCCTTGATCTCTCGAATGTAAATGCTGGTAGGGCGCACTTAATAGGCCTGTAAGGGTACCCTGCAGTGGAATTCGAGAATAAATAGAAGCCGCAACTACTCATGAAGAGCTTCCCTATTCGATTTTCCATATGTGAGCAGCAGATTCTTTGTGATCGGGCGTCGGCTGTAAGCTGAGATTTCAGTGCGTAAGTCAACTCTCACTGTTCTGACTATGAACGTCATTACGGAACGCTACGCGAGTTATGCGTGCTAGTTTAATAATGTCATGCGGACTCTTTTTGTACACAAGGCTCCTCATACAGGATAAAGTGTATATTCCGCGTATCAACCAATTCTCGTCCCCCCCCCCCCTCCCCCGTTTTACACTGAAATGTTTTCCTGAATATTTGATCCTCCGCATAAAACGCACCCCACAAATTTTCAGTGTTTTTTTTTTTTCGCAGGTGGACCGTGAAGGTGCTGGCACTCCGGCTACTGACGCGCCGCAACAACCCAGTCTAATGAAGCGGCCCGATTTTCGTCTGCGGTAGGAGAGATGAAGTTTTTAGTCCATCGATTCGATTAGCATTGTGTCAAAGCCTTGATGCTGCACATTAGCAGTGTGATGCAATGTTAATCTTGGAGCATAATTCTTGCTCATTAGATATAGGACGTCATAACGTGGCTTGACGCCTTTGGCTGAAGAGATGGCAATGTTTGGAAGTCGTCGCAATTTAGTTTGAGAAACCGGCCTTGCCAATGTAGTGTAGCTAGCCCACGCGCCTAAGTCACGAACCGAAAATTCGTGATGCTTGTGAGCTTCTAGCAGATAGTTAAGGGCTAGAAAGTTAACCTTCCAATAAACTGCCTGTCATAATCGGTGGGATATAGGGAGTACAAGGTAAACTGAAGCAAGCAATGATCACAAGTCCTTGCAGAAAAGGTTATGAAATGATGGAAATCTTTGTTTTGTGTGTGTGTGTGTGTGTGTGTGTGTGTGTGTGTGTGTGTGTGTGTGTGTGTGTGTGTGTGTGTGTGTGTGTGTGTGTGTGTGTGTGTGTGTGTGTGTGTGTGTGTGTGTGTGTGTGTGTGTGTGTGTGTGTGTGTGCGTGCGCGCGCGTGCGTGCGTGTGTTTGTGTGTGTATGCGAGAGAGAGAGAGAAAGAGAGAGAGAGCCAGTCAGTACGCTAATACTGATTTTTTAAAGGAGAAAACTGATTTTTCTCTCGCACTGGCTTTGTGTAAGCTGTTTCCAGCTCCATATGCTATGTGCACATGTCCAGCAATAGAATGCATTGTCGCTACCCTCAGTAAATAGTAATTATTATCTATTTATGCCGAACGGAAAAATGGGACCTTGCAGTTGTTGAAGGCGAAAGCATTTCTAGGCTCTTGGAACGAAATCCCGTGAGCGAGAGTTGTGAGCGAGATCTGTCATATGCCGCGAGATTGGTTCTTGTCTAGCGTTCCTGCCGTCTGCAATATCACACTTGAACGCGCGCCAAGAAACGCCACGTGACAGGAGCGACGGTGCAGGAGCGATGGTGAACCGTCCAAACTCACACTTGCCGGAGCAATTGTGACCGATACTGCGCCTTTCCTCTCCTGTAACCCAATTATAATTATAAGTAGCACTGCAACGAACGCCAATATGAGGCAAACGATGAGAGGCAGATAGGAGCGGACGGGTAAGCTTTCGCCATTCTCCGCTTAAGAGACATCTTAGAGACCCTCTATTTTTACGATGTGAACTCTCAGCCTTTTGCTTTTCTTTCTGCTTTTCTCTTTAATTGATCTTAGCATACCCTTTTGTGTGCTTGGGAGATGAACAACGCTTAAGAAATAAGTCATTCAAGTGAACTCGGGCTCGGACCATTAATATATAAGCGGCGGTTGTGTTCAAATTAGTTCAGGACAGCACTACAGTTAAATAAAAATGTAAAAACTCTCGTTATATACTACATCTTCAGTGCTCGTGTCTGCGAGATCCCAATATAACTAAATTATGAAACATCACATAACATCTTGTGTTTCCTTATAACAAAATTATTAGTCAAACTATTAATTAGCCAGTGAATTAATGACTCACCTAAATAGTTATGATGTGTTAAACAGTGTTCTGCATTATAGCAACAGTTTTGAGGCTAAGGTCACGAAGAGACACACTAAAACCTTGTTCCCGTTAAATGCGCCTTTGATACCGTATAGTTGTGAAACAGGAGTCGCATCCGATATAATGGACACACATGTTTCATCTTTACTGGTCGCTTTCCTCCCCCGTTTACTGTGTATATACGACCTACCGCGCTTGTCACTCACACGTAAGCGAGATTATGCGCGCCAGATCACACTAGACAGGACAGGCAACATGAAAATAATGCGCGGTGTGTTGCTGTCACCGATGCCCCTGTAGAGTTGCACAGCGTCCGCTCGGGCTACCTCTTTACTCCCCCTTTTTCTCTTTTTGTTTTCCCATGGTATACAATGCCGCGTAGCGGCGCGCCGTTGTCTTGCGTCCCACGTCCTGAGGGTGCGAAATCCTTGCGGACGCGTTCGTCTTGATTTGTCTCCTCCGGTGTGCACCACCCGGGCCCTTGGTCACTGTCCATTAGGGGGTGGCGTGGGTCCGGCCAACAGGACGTAAAGTCACTCAATCCGAGGAAAAAAAAAAGGAGGGAAGGATGTAACGAAGAGAAGAGGCTCGGTGCGTTTGTCCGCGATGAAGGACCCGGTCTCTTTATGCGTTCCCGCGGCGCATTCCCGAGGGTGGAATAACGCTCGCTTTCACCGCTGTGATACCGGGCGCGTTGTGTGCGCATGCATGAATGGTGCAGGGGTACGCTTTTGCCTCGCGCCGCGGGACACTCCCTAATGGAAAGTTGCCACCATAATTCAAGCCCGCAATGAACCTCTTCGCTGAGGGACAGTTCTGCCGCGTCACGTTTTTATGGAAGGAGGGAACGGGGTGCTCCCATTACGGGAGCGAGCGGCAAATGTCGCCTTTCGCTTTACCCCGGAAGAGGTTGCGGCGGAACTGTGAGTGTGCGCCACCTTTACGTCGCGCTATTTTAGGGTTGTCCCAGAAAATGCATGAGGCGGCCTGCGTCGCTGGTAGCAAGGTTTTTGGCGATTGTTTTGGGTAATATCTTCTGCGTATATAGAGCTCGAGGCTAAACGCTTTAGACGTACAGCCTTGGTCAAAAGTCCTGAAGCCAAATGATTTTTGTCTCGGCCACAAGATGAAGCCGCTATGGCGCCATTAAATGCTAAATGGTCATGAAATGCTTTGAGACAGTCTCTTGCTGTGATGAGAAATCATTTCGTAGCATTTGAAATGCCCTTTGACCTTTAATGATGGCATGACGGCTCCATTTCGCGGCTTAAACGAAAATCATTTGGCTTTAAAACTTTTGACCAAGACTGTACATAGGTCATGTTGGGCAGGGCTTTCACTGCTTTACAACTGCGTTTTATTTTCTTTCAATTTCTACAGCCACCTGTAACGCACAATGAAGAGAGACGAGGTGACTAGAATCGAGCTTACTGATAAAACTAACTTTTCATTACCTCACTATTTACCTCGTCATGGGCAACGTCGGTTAATCTCGTTCTCCGGCATGGTTTTCTTGCAACCAATTCCCTTGCAAGCAGTGGGAAAATAAATTTCTGGATCCATTTGATTTTTTTCTGCTGTGGCTTTCAGAATAACATTTCTCATTACCTTACTGTGTCGTCATCATTGTCCTATTCTAAGGCTTCGTGAAATAGATGAAGGATTCCACAAAATATGGCCACACAGTATGAAAGAGAATTGAACAAGACTTGATGGGGGGTCTCAGTTCGCAGTGATGATATCGCCGCCCAGACAAAGACAACTCCCCTTGCCGAAATGTTCGCTTGGCTTGCTAATTGAGGCTTCCCCTCAACACTTGTTTAGTTCTCTTTCATACTGCGTAGCCATCTTCTTCCTCTCGTCTTGCCCTTTATCCATTTGAGTTACATTACTTGCGCGGTTAGCATCAAGCCTTAGAATATGACGACGATGATGACATAGTCAGATACTGTGAAATAGTCTGAAAACCACACCCGCAAAAAAGTAGGTATAATATCTCCATACTGTATACCAAGGTATATAAAAAATTGCAGATGCCTAACGTTTCTCAAATCAGTCGATATTGTCAACCATAAACCCTGACTGCTCATTGGAGGGTCAAATTCTAAAGTTAAAGCTCAGCTACTTTGGTCATCTGATGAGAAGAGAGGAGTCGCTGGAGAAAGATTTGATGTTGGGAAAGGTTGAGGGTCGCCGGAGAAGGGGTAGGCAGCGAACGCGATGGTTAGATGGCATTCTCGAGGCATTGCAGATGAAGCTATGTGATGTTAAGAAGATAGTGAGAGACCGGAAAGCGTGGCGTGACATGGTCCATAGGGTCACGAAGAGTCGGACACGACTGAACGCCTGAACTGAACTGAACTGAACTGAACGTTTCTAAACCTACCATAATGTGCGAAAGAACTAGTCTGACGTAGTTTATTTTGGTAGATGGTTGATATAAATTACGCTGTCGCTGTCTCTCTCCCCCCCCCCCCCCCCCCCCCCCCCCGTCATCAACTAGAGGCCCGACCTTGCGGAGGACCACGATGTATGTTGCCCACGTTGACAGAAGCAACATAGATATAGTGTTGTTGTTGATAGCAATCCCTGTATGAACTTGCCTGTGTGGACTAGTGGCAGCATACTTAACTCGCGATCGAATTGGCCCTAGTTGGTAGCGCCTGCCATTTCGACAACGCAGGGATTGGTAAGCTGCGGTTAGACGTCGTGGAGTAGTTATTTCGCATAAAAACACTACTCCCAAATGCAGACAATTTGTGAGGACTGCTCTGTCTGTCTCAGTAACTTTAAAGCGGGTAAAAATTATCGGGGACACTTAACTTATGCCTTCAAGGGTATAACGCAATAGCGTAGGCGAACACCCGACATATAAAGCCCGGTTTTAACCAAGCCGCATGAAATGCCTGCTTGGCCACAGGGCAACGTCAATTCAAAAATTCCGAGATCACTGTGGAATCCACACTGCAGGAATGCGAAAGCCTGACTGCTGCTGGTGCACACGGTGTATCACGCTTGCCGTCATCAACTAACTCCTCCGTCATTATCATTGCCAATGCCATCATTGTCGTTATCACTAACTGCATCGTCATTGTCATCGCTACTCTCATCCTCACGGTAGACAAGGAGAATTATGATGTGCGTTTCACGATAGCGGGCGTGGAGCAGTTGGTTGAAGCGCTCCTTTGGGGATCCGAGGGATGGAGGTCCGATTCCCAGTGGAGACCGGATTTTTATTTTTCTGGTGACGTTATAATTTCGGTTTCGGGTGATGACATCATTTGATTGACAGCGATAGTGTGGCCTGACGATCGCCGACAGTATATGAGCTATTAAAGTATTTCGCCTTAATATCATGACAGGCTGATTCTGATATATGTCACTCTCCCACATGAAAAGAGAGGCCGGAGACCTTCCGAACTTAACAACCCAATGTTGAATCAGCGCGCGGCCATATCAGCTTCCAGCCGCCGCCTGCCAGCGCCGTGCTCGTGGGTTTTCGCCCACAACGCCAACGACAACACCGGATTTTCGGTGAAATGGTCCTTTATCGCTATCAAGTTAAATGCGACAGCTTTCCGTCCTGGAGACAATCTGACGTCGGCGTTGTGAACGAAAAATCACGAGCGCGGTTCTGCAGGTGGTAGTTCGACAGATGACAGCGGCATAATGAATGACGTGAGACTGCGGAAGACACAAGTCGTATCACTAATAAAAGGTACGGCCTAAAATGCGTAATGTGTTCAATGTAAAGTTGTTTCCTGCTGAACTGTCGCCTGCTCATTTATACGGAGATCCTCGGTCCTCTCATGCAGTGTATAACTGCTGTTTCGCTCGGGTCGAAAAATAAAAGATTGGGATTGGTCCGCAGGGATAGCGCAGTGGTTACGGCGCTCGACTACTGTTCCCAAGGATGCGGGATCGAATCCCGGCCTCAGCGGCTACTTTTCGATGGAGGCGAAAAGCAAGGCACCCGTGTGCTGTGCGATGCCAGTGCACGCTAAAGAACTCCAGGTGGTCGAAATTTCCGTAAACCTCCACTACGGCGTCTCTCATAGCCTGAGTCGCTTTGGGACGTTAAACCCCCCAAACCAAACGAAAATATTGGGATTGTGATAAGACGTGAAATTCGCCCTGAATGCATCTCCTGCTCTATGATCGTTCCAGCGATCTTAAATTGGTTGCATATATGATATTTCCTCTAACAAAGCATATCATTGCCTCTAGCCACTACTATAATAACCTTATTGTGCATCTTTAACTGCAGATCGTCGCTCAGGAGGCAGGGTTGATGACAAGAGAAATGAAATTCATGTTCCCATTGGACAGTAAAGTATCTAGAAACCTTATTCTTTCTTGTCCTGTTTGTTATTTTTCTTCATGCATGCTTCTGAGCCTCAAAACGCGCATTTTACTTAAATCAAGAACTGTGTAAATATTCCCAATGGGGTTATTAGCCCAGAAAATAAACTACCTGCAGTGAAACAAGCGCTGGTGCAGTCCACTGTTGTCGCACAACGCTATGTTTTGTGAAAAGGCTCTTACCTGGTACGCATTCCAACGCTGAATGGCAGATTTTTTATTATTTTATTTATTTATTTATTTTGCTCTAAGGTTCCGTCTAGAGCTTTCCAAGGAGCACTAAGCCCGCTTTTTGCCACACGCGAAAAAAAGAAAAAACAAAACCTTTTTTTTTTTTTTTTTTTTTTTCTGGGCGGCCTGGCCTGTCTGTCGCCCAAACAGGTCATTTCCCAAAAGCTTGGAAGAGTACTGTGAAACGGTTTTTATAAACTGTTCACAATACTCTCTTTCACAAACTTTCTTTTTTTGTCAAACACGGGATACCAGGGCTTTACGAGATGGCTGTGTTGATTTCATATATAGTCAGGAACGAGAAGATCGCACATTACCACGACACGTTTTGAAGAAGGCGCAGTCTGCTCTGTTCTGACCTTGTTGCGCAAGTATAACTGTTGTCTGGAGATTTCACGTACTCCGCGGGCAATATCTATGAATTACCAGCTAGGCAACTGCACTACATTACTGCTTGCAGCACGCTCCTATAACCTTGGCTTCGTAAGCGCCAACGCATCCATCGGAGCAGCCGGTCAGCTATAGGGTGGCCTCGGCAGCTCACTTCCACCAATTGCCTCTTGTCCGCTTGACGGACGAGCACGCTCGTATGTCTTAATCTGCCCTCTGATAACGTTCTGCCTTCTTTCGCTCTCTATACCCACTGTACGACAATGATGCGGGAGAGACCACCTCTTTTCGGTTCCATCTGTCTGTCTCTGCCGCTCTATCTATATTATTCGTAACAGAATCCCGAACCTTCAGTTTGCCGTTTAGACGCAAGTTCTGAAACCCATGCATGTTCAGCAACTGCAAAGGCGTTGGGAAATACTGAAACGAAAGCCTGCCTCTCCCCCCCCCCCCCCCCCTTCCCCCTTTTTTTTTAACATAGTCATTTTAGTCGTGCTGTGCGATGTCAGTGCACGTTAAAGATCCCCGGGTGGTCGAATTACTCCAGAGCCCTCCAGCACGGCACCCCTTTCTTGCTTACCGCTCTCACTCATACCTTCCTCCCTACCCTTAAGGCGTGGGTCAGGTGTCCAAACAAGTGTGACAGATACTGCACCTTTCCTTTCTTGTGAACCAATTATTATTTTAGTCTGTGCAGTTTGGAGAATTTCATATTGCGTCACACAATTCGATAAAACACTTTAACATGGCATCGCCTGCAAAAATCGGGTACCTCATCGTCGAGAGCAAGGTAAGAATGAAATCCACTGCAAAAAATTGCAGCGCATTCGAGAAAGGTTCGTAACGAGCTGGTGGTAGCCGTACTCCGGAATCGGAGCATCAGTCATCAGCCACCTTTACTTAGGCCAACAACGTGCTCGGCTACGTCCGCCATTTTTGGTCCATGACAATCGCGACCGGCGATGTCCTCCGATAGAGAAAGTGGCGTCAGCACGCGCTACAGATCATGGTCTGCGCGTTTCATTTCCTCTGAATAATGTTTTCCCTGACCGGCCTTAGCAACCATTGGCGGCGAATAGCGAACACGACGAACCCGTCTTAACGCACAGCAGTCATCACGACGAGAAATGCTGGCTGCTTGGCTCGTGGCCCAAATTAGACATGCAATCGTTATAGTGTGAGACAATGAAGGCAGTATAGATTAGCCAGTGGTCCCTTTATTGTTTGCCTTACAATGTTTTCTTGCTGATCCTGTAAGCACGCACTATGTCCAACTCTGTTCTCTGGGAGACGAAATTTAGCCTATCATAAAGCTCTGAGCATCTGTAATTGTTATCTTTTAATAATACCTCTCTATTTGCGTATTCACATTGCCAACCAATAGCACATGTTGTCCTTCTTTTGTGTATGTGAGCGGCTAACCTGTTATGAACGCCCTTCATATTTAGGTTGGGCTGCGCTGAATACGTTGTCTGCGACGCAGTCGTTAGCGGCTTGCGTTGGACATTACAAGCGCTCGCTATGAGGTTGTTTACGAGGACAGAACTGTAAACACACCGGCACCTTTTTTCTACAAAGATAGAGCGTTCGCAGTCAATTCTTTCAGTTAAACTTTTCACACACTGACATCATAGATTAGGTCGTTTCAGATGTAACTGCTCGATTTCTGGTGGCATTCCGCCGCCGTCGCTAACGCACGAGTTGCGGATAGGCGACAATAGGCGGGCTCTGTGCTCTATAATATTGAAGGAAGGAGGGGGGGGGGATACAATGAGAACAGGTTGTGACGCAATTTTACAGAGAAATGGGTGCGCTGGTAGGGCTACAGGGGTGCAGGACGGGGCGAGAGGGAAAAATGACGGAAGAGGGCTGGGGTGGTTTTCAGTAAAGGGCCGGCAGAAGAATCCGTGCGTCCTTTTCTCTTCAAGCCGTTGAGTAATGTCACCACAAGCCCTTATCAGTTCTCCGTCCAGGCCTCGGAAAACAGCAGTCTGGACAGTCGAATGATAAGGAAACGTGGAAACGGAAGTTGGATCCGGTCGATGCGTGTTGAGGCAGGCGTTTCCGTTTCCGGAAAGGACGCAGGGCGAAACCGCCACTACCGCTGCGGTACCGGCTCGTTTCTCGACTGTGCGCCCTGTGAGAAAGGCGGGCCTTCGCGTAAGACTGAAGGAGGCGCTGGCGTTGGTTCAGCAAAAATAAGAAAAGATCAACAACTGAGAAAGAACGAGTGCGCGACAAAGCTTCTTAGTAGCAGCGGCCTTTTGGGCCTTTTGTGCACAGCCTTACCCTTTTCCTCTTGTCTGGCTGCCGAGGCCGGTGCTGTTAATTACCGACAGAGAAGGAAGGGAAAAGCGCGTTGCGCCGCGCGCCTCTCCCGAGGCGCGACGCTGCCTCGCCGAGCGGAGGCCGTAGAGCGCGCGCGCGCGCGCGCCTTGTTCCGCGCCGTTTCCTGAGTCGCCCGGATAGTGGCGGGTCAGAGCGGCGTTATCGAAGCGCATCCGGCAGTTCATGTCGAAACTGTCGCTGGAGGTGCGGCCTCCGGCCCGTGTCCGCCAGCGGAGCAGATCTCCACGGGGCATCCTCTGGTGGTGGATCCTCTTCACCGGACTGTTTACGACACTGCGTGTTGTAGAATTGAAACGAAAGGGTTGATTAAATATTTAAGTCTTGAACTGCAACATGGGTAACTCGAGAAAGTTTTCTGCGTATTAGAATAGCGCTTCTTAAAACAACTCTTTCCCAAAGAAGCTGATAGGGACCAAGGGAATAATGTCCTTGGAGTAGCCGATGTCTGCGGTGTTACTTATTTTTGGTTTATGAGGAACGCCCGAAAGACGTACTACATGCTCCAGTAACGAAGCATGTAATGAAAGAAAATGCTAAAAAAAAAAAGCTTGGAATGCCCACAGAGTCAAAATATGGCTTCGCGGCATCAGGTAACCGTGGTCCTTTCAGCAGAGCAGAAATTAAATGTGTACACAAAATAGGTACCAAAAGGCCACAAGGAAAACGAGGAAGAAGGTGCGAAGTAAATCTGCGTAGTATTTCCTTGAATGCCAGAATGGCAAAGTTCATAAACTTTATAAAACTGTCTTTAACGCACAGGGAATTCCTTCATTTGGCAGATGGAGCAGAACAACAACGTTCAGCGCCTTCTTCAACCGCAAGGAAACATTAGAATATGTTGTATACAAATTTTCATTTATTCCTTCAGCTATTGAAGAATGGAATAGGCTGCCACATGAATTTATGGACGATATCTGCTTGATATTTTTCTTAAAAAGGTGGAGTCATTTTTTGAGAAGCAAACGGTATAACAAAAAATAGTTCCAAACATTTCTTTCTTTATTCACTGCGAGTGTTCAGTTTAAAATTTCATTTTATTAGTACCTATTGACTAACGTGTGGTTTTATTGTGTCGCTTTGCGGTTCTTTTCAGTGCTTCATATGCGACAAATTGAATGTCCATTATATTGTTGCAGTGCGCATGTTTTCCTTTGTGTGTGTGTGTGTGTGTGTGTGTGTGTGTGTGTGTGTGTGTGTGTGTGTGTGTGTGTGTGTGTGTGTGTGTGTGTGTGTGTGTGTGTGTGTGTGTGTGTGTGTGTGTGTGTGTGTGTGTGTGTGTGTGTGTGTGTGTTTCTGATGTTTTGTATTTTCTGTAATGGTCCCATTAGTTAGCCCACTCCTGTAAGAGCCTAACAAGGCTTACAGTATGCTTAAATAAAAAAAAATAAAAAAGATGTAATGCACATTTGTCATTGAGGACTCTGTGGCAGGGATAGGAAACTCTCGCTAGTTTCGGTGTTCACTACTTCTGGGCACCTGGCTACTGAAGAAAACTGATATTTATGAAGGAATGACTCGCTATGCACGGATGCGGCGCGATAAGATGCGGCGGTGGTCGAGTTGTCTAATGCGCCAGCATCGGGGATTACTCCTTTTTCGCAGGTGGTGGTTCCAATCGTGCACGACAGCGTTTATTTACAACGCTTAAATAGGTTTTCTTTCGACCGCTATGAAGAGAACTGGCGCTAGCGACTTAAATGGGGGACAATGGGATTCTATGGATGTTTCCTGCCCCTTACTGTGGTTCTATTAAATAAACTCCCACTCGAAGATAAAGGAGGTGTTATATTTTCATGTTGTGAACAGCAGACGAGTGTGTCAGCTCCATATCGCTGTTTCAGGGTATCACGAACCGCGACAAACAATCCGCTTCAACGCGGAGCCTTCTGCGCATGCGTGCTTACGAGGGGCGTCATGTGCTGACGCACAGGTAACCACTGGGAGCCATACGTGAGTGCGGCTGCACAGACGCAGCTCCATCCCACCGCATGCGAATCCCGTATCGCATCACAGGTTCCCGCTAAACTAAAACTAAGTTGATCGCTGAACTAAATAAGCTAGGAAATAGTATAGATCAGACCCTGCGCCTATTACAGGAAGAAAATGGAAGCAATATATCATCATTAACCTTCTCATTTTGTTCACGGACTTGCCTGCCGCTTGAGTTTATTCCGGCTGAATTATTACAACATATGGGCGCCATTTATGTTCCGCCGATGGAGGTGAAACGCAAACTACACTCCAGTGATTCACGATGTCGGTGTATGTTAAAGGTTCCCAGGTGGTCAAAATTGTCGGAGCCCTCCACTACGACATCCCTCATGGCCTGAGTCGCTTTGAGACGTCAAACCCTATACACCAAATCAGAAGTTGCGCAGCGCATCGCTTACAAAAGCCAAGATCCAACGTAATAAAAACAGAAGTGCCTGAATGACCACTATAGTAAAGGACTCCTACAGAAAATGGAAGCAGCCGATGCTAGCCGTTTTTTTTTTTCTTTTTCGAACGTTGTTTCAATTAAAAAAACGTCTATATGTCATCGAGCAAGAGGATTCGGATTATCTTACGATTATTTGTCATGATTATGTGCGGGAGAAACTAGGCGCCCAAATTCAAGAAAGCTGATTAAACTAGTATCAAAGCAAATGGACACGAAATAGAGTCCGTAGCATGGAGCTCCGGCATCAGTTCAGTTCAGGCGTTCGGTAGTGTCCGACTCTTCGTGACCCTATGGACCATGTCACGCCACGCTTTCCGGTCTCTCACTATCTTCTTAACATCACATAGCTTCATCTGCAATGCCTCGAGAATGCCATCTAACCATCGCGTTCGCTGCCTACCCCTTCTCCGGCGACCCTCAACCTTTCCCAACATCAAATCTTTCTCCAGCGACTCCTCTCTTCTCATCAGATGACCAAAGTAGCTGAGCTTTAACTTTAGAATTTGACCCTCCAATGAGCAGTCAGGGTTTATGGTCGACAATATCGACTGATTTGATCTTCTGGCAGTCCAAGGAACTCTTAAGAGTCTTCGCCAGCACCACAATTCAAACGCGTCAATTCTTCGGCGGTCAGCCTTTTTCACAGTCCAACTCTCGCATCCATACATCACAACTGGAAAGACCATAGCACGGGTTATACGGACCTTGGTTGGTAGACTAATGTCTCTGCTCTTTACTAGGCGGTCAAGGCTAACCATTGCTCTCTTTCCCAGAAGCAGGCGTCTCCTAATTTCATGGCTGCAGTCTCCTTCCGAGGTAATCATGGCGCCCAAGAACAGAAAATCTGTCACAGCTTCCACTTCTTGTCCATTGATGCTCCAGGACTTGATAGGGCAAGACGCCATGATCTTCGTCTTTTTAATGTTCAGTTTAAGCCCAAACTTCTCACTCTCTTCTTGTACGCGCATCAGAAGTCTCTTGAGTTCCACTTCACTTTTTGCCATTAAAGTGGTATCATCCGCATATCTAAGGTTGTTGATACGTTTTCCAGCAATCTTCACTCCAGCTGAAGACTCGTCCAGACCGGCCTTCCTCATGATGCACTCTGCATATAGGTTAAATAGGCAGGGCGACAGTATGCAGCCTTGCCTCACTCCTTTCTCAATCGGAAACCAATCAGTAAGGCCATGCCCAGTTCTGACTGTGGCCTCTTGCCCTTCATAAAGGTTCCTGAGGAGACAGATGAGGTGAATTGGAACTCCCATCTCTTGGAGAGCTTGCCACAATCTGCTGTGATCTACGCAGTCAAACGCTTTCGCATAATCAATAAAGCAGAAGTAAATGGGTTTCTGGAACTCTCTTGCTTTTTCCATGATCCAGCGAAGGTTGGCAATTTGGTCTCTAGTTCCTCTGCCCTTGCGAAACCCAGCTTGCACGTCCGGAAGCTCCCGATCCACATACTGCTGCAGCCTACCTTGCAGGATTTTTAACATCACCTTGCTAGCATGCGAAATAAGCGCGATCGCGCGGAAGTTGGAACAATCTTTGGCACTGCCTTTCTTTGGAATGGGGATGTAAACTGACCTCCTCCAATCCTGTGGCCACTGCAGGGTTGTCCAAATCTTTTGACATAATGTATGCAGTGTGTTAACAGCGTCGTGGTTGAGGTTTTGAAGCAACTCAGCTGGAATACCATCAATTCCGCTAGCTTTGTTCTTAGCAAGGCTGGCTAAGGCCCATTCAACTTCACTCTTCAGGATGCCCGGCTCGAGATCAGTAATCACAACCGTCCTATGTTGGGTTTGCACATCCGGGTCCTTCTTGTACAGTTCTTCTGTGTATTCCTGCCACCTCGTCTTTATCTCTGAGGCTTCAGTGAGGTCCTTGCCTCGTTTGTCCTTTATCACGCCCAGCTTAGCACAGAAGCTTCCTTTGATATCTTTGATTGTCTTATACAGAGCTCTTGTGTTCCTTAATTGGCTGTTGTACTCAACTGCTTGACACTGTATGTTCAGGAAGGCATTCTTATCTCTCCTTGCTATTTTCTGAAAATCCGCATTGAGAACCTTGTATCTTTCTCTTTCCCCCATACCTTTCGCCATCCTCCTTTCCTCAGCTATTTGCAAAGCCTCTTCAGATAACCAGTTTGCTTTTTTGCATTTCTTTTGCTTTGGAACTACCTTAGTAGCAACTTCTTGTATTATATCACGAACATCAGTCCACATCTCTTCGGGCTCTTTGTCTTCGAGATCTAATTCTTGAAATCGATTCCTCACTTCCACAGCATATTCTAATGGAATCTGATCCAGATCATACCTGAAAGGCCTTCTAGTTTTCTGCGTTTTCCTCAATCGAAACTTAATTTTGGCAACAAGAAGCTGATGATCGGTGCCACAATCGGCCCCAGGCCTTGTTTTTACTGCTTGTATAGCGCTTCTCCATCTCTGCCGGCAAATAATATAATCGATCTGATTCCTGTACAGACCGTCCGGTGAAATCCATGTGTACAGGCGCCTCTTGTGCTGTTGAAAATGAGTATTCGCTATGGTCAGGTTGTTTTCTTGACAGAACTCTACTAGCCTCTGCCCAGCTTCATTTGGCTCACCAAGACCGAACTTGCCTGTAATTCCGGATATTTCTTCACTCCCGACCTTAGCATTCCAGTCTCCTATGAGAAAAACGACGTCTGATGATGGGGTGCGGTCTAAAAGGCATTGTAGGTCCGCATAAAATCTCTCAACGTCAGCTTCTTCAGCAGCAGTGGTCGGTGCATAGACTTGGATAACTGTTATGTTGAAAGGGTGACCTTGGATCCGAAGTGAAATCATTCGGTCGTTTTTGGGGTTGTATCCTAGCACTGCTTTGCCCATTCTTCTGTTTACTATGAGAGCGACCCCATTCCTTCTCTTGGATTCGTGCCCACAATAAAAGACATAATGGTCGCCGGAGTTAAATTCTCCCATTCCGGTCCACTTGAGCACGCTGATACCCAAGATATCAATGTTCAATCTGTCCATTTCTCGCTTGACGATATCCAGTTTACCTTGCGTCATAGATCTTACATTCCATGTTGCTATGTGATATATCTCCTTGCAACATCGGACTTTCCGGTCGCTTCCCGACACATCCACAACTGAGCGTCCTTTTGGCTTTACCCCAGCCGCTTCATTCGTCCTGGAGCTACTAGGAATCGCCCTTTGTTCATCCCCAGTAACATGTGGGACGCCTTCCAACCTGGGGGGCTCATCTTCCGGCGCCATATCGATAATGGTATTGTGACTGGCCATAGGGTTTTCTTGGCAGGAAATACTGGAGTGGGTTGCCATTACCTTCTCCAGTGAATCACATTTTGTCAGAACTCTCTGCCGTGACCTGTCTATCTTGGGTGGCCCTACACAGCAGAGCTCACGACTTCATCGAGTTTCGCAAGCCCCTCCGCCACGACAAGGCAGTGATCCATGAAGCTCCGGCATACGGGAGCTTTAACTCTGTCGTGTCGTACCCCTAAAGCCGGAGCTTAAGCATCCCTAGCATCTCTCTTTTCATTACCTGTTCGTTTTGCAGCGCAGTCAAGGTCTCCGCCTAGCTTTGAGATACGACGCGTTTCCTTTAATCAAAATCAGTCTTAATTTTCATTCGTCGTGCATCCCTTGCCATTCCTTCTTAGTACAATAACGCATATGCTGTGCTCGCAATTCACAAAACGTGTTAGTAAAGCTAGTTTTGAGTAAAGGAAATGCGCAGTAGCGCTTATTCCTCTGCCGATACGGTGGCCAGCCGTGGGGGAAGGAATGAAGGGGAGAAAGAAAAAAGAAAAGAGAGAAACAGCGGTAAATGGCTACGCGTTCTTTCTTTTTTCTTTTTTCTCTCTCATTTGGCTGGCCTGCACTCTACTGGCAGCGCTTGGAAGAGGAGCTGCACGGACAAGAAATGCCACCGGGCTGCAAGGAAAGCTGCCCTTTATGTGTGCGTAAGGGGAGACCGTTAGCTCCTTCAGGTCAGCTTTAACGAGTTGAGACGATCGAGCGAAGGAGAATACAACCAATAAAACTAGACAAAGTTCGAGAGAAAATATAAAAGCACGAAGGGCGAGGTGCATCTGAATAGACGTAGAATCGAGACTGCGCAGAATGTGGCGCGCATGCAAGATCCGTGGCAGAGAAAAAAAAAAATGGGGGGGGGGCACACGACTGCTACCGCAATGGGAGGATAGCGGCCAGAAATAAAAGAACTCCAAAAAATAAAATGGTTTTGAGCGCAAAATGAAACTGAGAGTAGAAGGAAAAGTAAGTAATCGAAAGAAGTCTGGGGCTCGGAGCAGCAGCCGACGCCCGGAGCATGCCAATAAATTGGAAGTCCAATTCGTCGCATCCTCGTCCGCCCGCAGTTCTCCCATCTCCTCCGCAACATCCCAGCGCGCTCTCCGCCCCTCCGCCAAGAGAATGTTCTCCCTTTAACGGACGAAGAAGAACGCACACGCGTGCGTGACGAAGGGGGGACGCAGTCGATATCACTCATGACAAAAAAGAAGAAAAAAAAACTAAAAACAAAGATACTGTAGTTAAAAAGGAGAGAGGTGGTAAAAGGAAAGGCGAACTGAACTCGCTCCTCGATATATAAAAGGTCGAAATTTGCTTCACGCGCGGGAGAGAAAGAGAACACACGATGTCGAGAAGAGAAGGAATGACGAACGGAGAAAAAATGAAAAGTACGCGCCCGCACACTCGCGCGCACACAGGATACACGCACACACACTATAACCGGAGGCAAAGGCATTCGACGCAAGCCACGCTGGGGAACGGGAGAGGGGGAGAAGTAAGCGCAAACACACTACACGAAACGGCAGCAGCAGCAGACGGCGACTGAAAGAACTGCACAGGATGAACGGTCAGAAAACAGCCGCCTCTGTGTACGGAGTCAAATCGATCGAAGAGGGAGTTTTCGTGGAAATCACGCCGGCGTGGCCGCTGTTGTAAGCGTGAGATGTTCCATCGCTTTGTGCTGCTGCTGCTTCTGCTGAAGCGCGACCACAGCGGCGCGTACTTGCTCTATTTCATTTTGTTTTCTCATTGCTAACGGCCAACAGTGCGGGAGAGCCAGCGGGAACTCGGCCGGCCCAGCCGGGAGTCCTGTACCGGCGTTGCCGGGGAGTGCGGTCCTCCAGCGCAGAAAACTTCAGGGCCGCCGACGCCAGTGAAAGCCGACCGATGGCGCGGCCTTGTCGTTAAAGCGTCATACGCCCCGCAAAACCGTAGCGGGGGTCTACCCAGCCGCGCGACCTGGCCGTAGAAAACCGATCGCCCGCGTTAAAATCTAAACAACGACGCTGGCCAGTCCAGAAGAAAAAGCGTGGGACACGGCAAGTGAATTGGAAGCAATGGCAGAAAGCAAAACGAAAGTGAAGAAGAAAAGAATCCAGCACAGCAAGCGAGGATGATAACGCGGTACGTGGCTCTGGTATCTTCTTCTTGTTATTCTTATCTGCTCGCACACGCCTATCACGAAAATGTTTCGGCACATGCAATTCGAACGGGCAGCGCTCGAGCGCCGCCACAAAGATTTTCGATGTTTGTATCCCCCCGTGTGCGCGCGCGCCGTTCTGTAAATCCCTTATTTAATCTACGCCGAGCCAGGAAGGAAGTCTGGACAGGATTATCCTTTCGGCTGTGTGCGCGGAGGCAATAAGCTTAACGTCGCGGCAAACGAAGAGCAGCGCAGTATATTTTGAAGCGAGGCAGAGAAGCGGTTTTCCTCGTGGTCGGCTGGTTCTCTCTCGAGCGGCGAGCGACCGGCTTCTTAACGGGCTCCGCTCGATCGCTGTCTGCCTGCCTCCGTAGATTTCTTATAAAATTTTTGAGGCCATTCTTGGAGAACGTTTGGACCTCTTGCTTAATCGTAGTTTGAGGATGTATTATAATTTTTTTTTTTCTGGATTGGCTTTAGAAGCGCTTGCGAAGAGCAGGACATGGAGTCGCCTCTCTTTCTCAAATGGAATTGTAGATAAATATAGAGGCGACCGTTGCTGTGTCGGAGCTTGTCCATGGGTACTTTCCTCTTCCCGTTTTACTGTTCCTAGCGTTAGAGGTGCTCCCTTTCCTTTTCGCGACCAAGTGGAGCGCTTCAAATGGTGCTTGCAGAGTTGTGGTTACTTTGCCTTGCAACATCCGTTCATCGAGCCTTTTATCGTTTACTATGCTCTGCAGTGCAGTCTCGCACTGTTGCAATTGTCCGATGGCAGAGATTTGTGTTCGCTCCCTTCATGTATTTTTACGAATCTATCCAGCGAGGAAAACAGCTTACGGTACACTACACAGATCTGCATTGCAGTTGTGTAAGCTGCCTACGAAAAACAAAATTGCATTTGTTGGGTTAGTAATGTTAAACAAAATGGTGGTGTGTACGTTGCGAAAGCGAACTGCTAACCTTGAAGGTATGATTATAGCCAGTGCTTCATATTGTTGCCAGGTAGAATTGACAGCAAAGTTTTGCAAGATGCGGGCGTGCAGAAAAAATAAACAGCTCGGCTAAACTATGGGATCTAATCGATCGAAATGCACGCAGGTACAAAAGGACTTGCATGATTCATGCGCTAAGTGGCGCTACGTTAGCTGTCTCCACGGGAACTCTCGTCCCGTAATCTTTTGTCAGTGACTGTGCGTGATTAACCAGCTGCTTTATGTCAGACTTTCATTGACTGTTTTATGATTCTAAACAGACACTGCATCGTAACTGAAAAAGAATAACGCAGGAAAATAGACGGGGACGACGACTAGACCGGCCAAGCGCTTACCCTGTCTCCTCGTCGTCCCAGTCTTTTTTCCTGCGCTTTGCTTGTTGAGTCAAGAAGTCTAACCAACACACCTAAACCTATTCACTTCTGAGTGCACTGCTTGGTTTGAGCCATAACGTTCCCAAGGCAAGTTACGGGCGAAGGAATAAACCATTCTCAAAAGCTTCCGTTTATGCATTACACTTCAAAGGCTTACCTGTAAGGGAAGTGCAGCTATGTCACCCAGGGCACACGTGTTTGGAAAATAAGTGTGCTATTACTGTTCACATTTCAGTTAACTTCCTTAAGTAGCTTATGAGTGCGATTACTGAAAATGGCATTTTTACGTCAGCGCTAAAGTAGTAGTAGTAGTAGAAGCACTTTATTCGTCTCATCTGGATGCCTTTAGACAGGAAATAAAGTTTCGTCAGAGTAAAGAATGCTCTTCTCACTTCATATGCGTGCGCTTTGCACGTGGATACGCTAGTTAGTAAATCACAGCAGTGGTTATCACTGTTTCAGGGCAGGCCAGCATGTTATGTGTGGGTACGAAGTATTATTTTTTAGCGTTGTGCAGTGTGCGTATTGGCAACTCTGTAAACTGGTGGGCAACGTGCAGCGTCTGTTTCTTGCCAAAGAAACTTCCCAAAACTTTCAGCACACGACGCACGAAGCGTGTTGTAGAAAGATTTTAGTCGGGAATTCGGGAATGAGCAGAAGATGATGACGTTAGGTATAGGAGCAATAGCGACCCGCGACCTGAAAAACCACAAGTTTGCAGTTTGTGTCTACAATATTAACGAGTGGGTCCTTGACGTGCTTGCAATAATTTGACTAATTAAGCGTAGCTATTTTTGCTAGCGTCGCGTTAGGGTTTGAAACGCATGCATATCCTGCGATTATTTAGGTAACACATAGCTGCGTGTCAGCGCAGGTCCTGCCGTTTACTGTCTAGGCCTTAGTTTTTGTTTTTTTTTTTTTTCCTTTTTTTTTCGGGCAGCTCATTTTTTAAGCTGCCACCGTATGCTAACCAGCCGCAGGTATACGAAACGCTAAATATGTGGTTTTTGATTTCATTCAGTGATGCAAGATGGAAGAATTTGCCTACAGATGATGCGTGTTGAAAGGCTTTAGTGTTCACCATAAAAGTCCGAAAATTACCTTGAATCCCGAGACTGGCACAGCCCTGCTTGGTCGCCATCTGTTGGCAGAAATCGCTTCATCCGTGAACGCTGAACACAGCAGGACTCGGCGCGGCTCAGCAGCACAGCTTACGCCTTACGGACGCCCTCCAAAATGGCCAACTACAAGAAAAAAAAAGAAAAGAAAAAGGAGCGGAGAATAAAGCAGGAGTGAGTAACGATGGCACTGCATCTTGTTCGAAAAGTCCCTCCGACACTGCCCCCCCCCCCCCCCCCCCCCTACTTTGTATAGCGTATAAGCTTGGACCCCTCGTGAAAAAAATTGCTGGCTGCATGTCTGCTGTTCACCAACTTAATGAACAGCGCAGCTCAAGTTCTCAAGTTGAGGGTACGTGCGTCTATTGGATATCACGCAACAAGGCCATGTCGAAGACTACACTTTTTCACCTCTAAGTAGATCTAATAACTATTCCACAATTGTAGAGAGTTTGCTTTTGAAACCGAATTTTTTTTCTTAATCTACTCTGAATTCCCAAGCGTGTTCATTTCTGATGACTGCTGTTTTCGCTTCTCTTGCTTTCCATCCTCATAAATGTAGTGCTTCGTATTTTTGCTAATACTTCGTTTGAATATTGTGCCAAAGAGTGCTTGCCCTGGGAACTTCAGACAGATATTGCAGAACATTGTAACGACGGTGAAGACTAGCTTCTTAAGATACGACGGCGACAGTTTTTAATGCGATCTTCAAAACATGTGCAGTGCTCTCCGCCTCGCGGATTATGTATCGCAGATTGTCAAGTAGTACGCGAGCAAAATTGACGTCCGCGCAATTAGAATATACTGTGCACAGAAACCGGAAAGAGCTATTCACACCGTTCTACTCAGTAAAGCGAGTGAACTGCACGTTTCACCGTGGTGAACCTTATTTTATTGAATTTTATCCACCTTAATCGCGTGAGCTTCACAGGGGTATCTGATGCATACAAATGAAACACAACGTAATGACCGAGCTGGAAACCGGAACTGCGTACAAGTTAGACAAGGACACCAAAACACATTACAATACTGGGTGGTAAGCGATTCCACACAACCTCAGTACGCGCAATGATTATTTTTCGTTACGCGGTAAAAGAACACTATTACGCTGTCTAAAATTCGGTCCTTCAGATAAAACGCGAACAAAGCGACTTAAAAGAGAAGAAAAGGGCAATCGTATACAGGAAGATGCACTGCATTTCGAGAAGTCATACATTAAAGCCAAGACATCGTTGTCAGCTCTACATATATACTCATGCTCTTGCTTGCCCACTATGCAATTGTACCAACTCGCCCAATTGTCCATCCTACTTCAATGTATTTCTTTTGTCGAGATACGTGCTTGGTCAGTACTTTTGCGAGCTTTAGGTGAACAGCTCGAAAGCACTCACAAACGCAAGGACACGAGTGAATCGCTACATCCAAGTAAAACGCATGAAGAGCAGTCATGGACCAGAAACCGCTAAGCTTTTCAGCCTCCTCTCTTCTCCCCACCTGCCTATCCGACCCGTTAGGGCACCAACGAGTGGGGCTGCCGTCTCTAACGGCTTATGCTCGATTGCGTTGTGCGCGCAGTGGTGGTCTGCAGAGCGATCCAATATTTACGCCCCAGTACGATTAACGACCGAGAGATGGCGTCTCCCTATTGATCGTTTCGCCGCTTTGTGGCTCTTGCCTTCGGTATGTGCATCCTTCGTTCAACGATGCCTTTTTATTTTTCTCGCTGATTTGTCGTATTCTCACACTACCTTACACAACCACCATTTCCTCTACTTCACAGTCCCTCACGCTTACCCGGCAGTTCTTCAAAGGCCGGAAAGCTCTCCCTTTTTTACAACACGAAATGTAAATAAAAACAAGGAAACGGCTCAAAGAAGGAGAGAGAAACAAAAGTAGGGACTTCACCCATTAGGAGCTACCGCTTCCCACCACACTACCGTTTTCCCCATCTCTTTTCCCTCTGTTCTCTCTTCCCAGACAGGAACGTAGGCACGGTGACGAAACCTCGCGAGGACGGGCGGGCGCGAAAGGCGCAAGAGGAAAGAAGTGCTGCTGCGCGTCTATATATACCCGAACAAATTATTTGATTAGCGCCGCATCCGCGCTTCTCCCACTAAAAGGACAGGCGGGCGGGAAAGGCGCTCCGACGTCCTCACTCGCTCTCCCTCATTTTCCTATTCCCCACCGCTTCCCTTCTTCCCGGCGTGCCGACGCAGTCTTCGCGCCCCTGAGCCGAAGTCATAGCCCGGCTGCTGCCCTGGTTCGTATGGGCCCGAGCTCGCGCCTCCTTTTTATGGGGGGAAGCCAGCTAGCTTCCACAATGCGCCGCTCCTGCTTTCTTGCACACCACTCCCCAAGTTCCCCACTGCCTTCCCACTGCCTTCCCCCTTCATTTCTCACCATAGTTGGTCGGCCTGCCGATCCGCTCCTTTGTTTTCCTCAACTATTCCCTTCGTTCTGATGGTTTTTTCTATCCCCTTCTGGTGGCTTCCTTTACGCCTCCTTGTTTCGTCGAGCAGCGGGCGATAAAAATGGGCCTCCAAAGTGGAGAAATGGCAGAGGTTGGAGATAAAGGGCTCGATGAGGGGAAGAAAGCCTTTAGCTGCTCCCTTCCGTTTTATTTTCGTCTTTCCTACGTTTTAGCTTCCCGTTTTTTTCATCACTACTTGTGTTATTTTTATTTTATTTTCGAGTATCTTGGCGGGTATGGCGTAGCCCCTCTTTTTATTCACGCTTTTACGACTGTTTCTCACTTGGCCGATGACGACATGCGAATTGGCTTCGAAGCTGCTGAAGGACAGGAAGTAAGAAGATGGCTGAAAGAGGAAAGAGGGAGAAAATGAACGGAAAAGAGTGGCAGAGGAATAAAGGGAAGTGCCGGGACGGCTATCGCGGCACCCTATTTCCCGCGGAATAGGGGAGGGGCGGGAAGTGGAGGAGCTCGAAAAATTAACGAAACCGGCAATGAGCACTGAGGCAAAGAAAAGTGGAGAGAGCAGCGAATAATAATAATAATAATAAAAAGAAAACGGAATATGGCTATAAAAAGAAAGGCAGTGACATGAAGGAGACCATAATCCCAAGTCGCCGCTTATGTGGAGAGAGCAGCGAATAATAATAATAATAATAATAATAAAAAGAAAACGGAATATGGCTATAAAAAGAAAGGCAATGACATGCAGGAGACCATAATCCCAAGTCGCCGCTTATCCTGCTCCCTAGTACTTCCTTTTGCGTTCGCTGACGGCCCTGTGATAGCGTGACATTTGAAAGCTGGGGAATGTTAGCAAACATCTGTTGTGCTCATCTTTTTTTTTTTCTTTCTTTCAGGAAAAAAAAAAACGTGAACTTACGAGGCACGGTTGTGAGCAACACTGCTTTCATTCTCTTGCTCGTGCAACGTAGCACTAGCACGCATAGGTATATTTCACGTCTCTATTACTACATCCTTTGTAGCGATGGCACATTAAACAGTGCCTTTGATATTTTTTTTTACGCATTTAGTGACTCTGTGGCAGCGATATGCACTCGTTCATTACGAATGAAAATGACTATACTACAGCGTTCTTTTATTGGCCCATCACGGGAATGTTATATCTTTTTGCAGCATTTTGCAGCATTTTGCAGTATAATTATCTCACGTGTTTACAAGGCAATGAAACACGCCCAATGGACACGATGGGCGCTTAGGCTGGGGCGTCATGCTAGCGTACGTAACCCTTAGCACCTACGTTCTGTCTACAGGGTATAGAATCGCTTGCACTGCAGCTGCTAGCTTTGACAGCGAAACTCAAAAGGAGCGATATGCTCTTTGAAGGTGAAAGACTGTGGTCAGCGAACAACGTAGCACCCACCGCGACCAGCACAGGCCTCGCTAAAGGAGCCCCGTGCCGTTTACACGCAGATGCTTCTGCCACGCATCCATCGCACGCGTCTTTTCGAAAAGCTTCTGCTCTCCTTCGGGTGATTAAGAAGCCAGGAGACGGAGGGGGACATCCTAGAGAAGGCATGCATTAGGTGTATGCAGGAAAGAGTGCGGAATGCTCTAAGGCGGCGAGACTTCGAAGCATCCCTGCCGAATGGAGGAGAAGGAAGGCGGACGAGGAGGTGCAGCGAGCGAACGTTATGCAAATGAGGCGCCACGGCGGCTCCCAGACGGCCAGAGGAACGGCCAGCACCGAAGCCCAGCAGTGCCACTTTATGGCTCGAGCTTAGGGCAGTAAAATGTGCGGCGGGTGCCGACTCTCCTTGACGCTAGAGGGAATGAGGCAAGGAACTGCGTACTGAGCGCCTCCGTCTCCAGGCCGCGGCACGGGCTCACTAGTCCTGGTAAGGGACGCCTACGCCAGTCTGTTTGCTCGCGCTGGAACCGAGGTGCGGCTGCTGAAACGGTTATGTCGTTGTGCCAAGCTGCTCCATCGATTTTGGCAGCACAGTGATGAGGATGAAGTGAAATGATATGCATTAACAGTGGCCCTTACCCTATTTGAGTAATGCTTTCTTTTATACATATGTGTGTCATCTTAGGAGCGAGGTATAGTGTGAGCCAAAGAAGGTGAGTGGATGGTTGCGCAGAACCAAGCAATGCCCCGAACGTGGGAGTGATTAATGACTGAGATGTCAGCTTGCATATTCAGCGGGCAATCCTCTGATTATCTCCGGATTACACACATAAACACACAATTGCCTGTTAGTTCTTGGCACACATTTGCATTGTGATGTGTGTGATGTGGACCATTGTTACACCGTGAACCGGACTCAAATCACTGAAGCTCCTAATGCGTGCTCCAAATTGTCGAGGCCGAAGAGTCGAGTTTTGTCTGGGCGGGCACTCGAGTTCGCATCGTGGTGTGCTTTGGGCGAGACGCCAAAAATATTTGAGCCGGGATTGCGCGGAACCAGCTAAAAGTAAATAAAATAGAAAACCCCTCTGGCTAACCACTTCGTTCACGGTGAGTCAGACATGCTTTGTTGGTTACTAATTTGAAAGCGTGGCGACATTAAGGGACACACGCGGGCTTACTCGTTTCGAGCCTTGCGCAAGCAGAACACTCCGGCTGACTATTCAGAGGGCAAACGGCTCAACCCCACGGGTACACGGTCGAAAGATGCTCAGAAAATCAGCGAAGCGCTGTTGGAAGCATAATCATGTTCTTGTTTATGAGTGTTACTGGCGTCTTTTCTCTGCGCTATATGAGGAGAAATAAAAGGGGCGATAAGGTTGGTTTCTCCTTTCCAGGTGATGTGAAATTTGAGAGGAATAAGTGGCCGTGTACAGCACCAAAGGTTGACTCGTTACCCAGCAAGACGCGCATGAAAGAAAACAGTGAGTTCTCAAAGAGAAAGAAAGCTCAGTTTGCTCATCAATTAATTTGAAAACGCATCAAGTAATCATGCGTCTTGAGACAAACTGCTCCGAAAAGAACAAAATATAAAGTGCGAATTAATACTTCATGACTAATTGTTTATCACATGTCAATAATTCATTGTTTCGTGCCCTACTTTGGCACAGAAGACGAAATTAGCACTTGTGAAGAGCTTTTTGGTTTCACGTCCGCGGTGGTTTGTTTTTTATGAGCAAAATGGTTTGGATCCAATGGTGATATATTAAGTTGCACCATTCTCTCTCTCTCTTCTACAAGTGCATCGCTTCCTTCCAACGTAACAGGCGTACTACGATATCGCTCACTATACACTGCTGAAGGAACCCAGCTTCAGCAGCATAAGCAGTGAATAATGATTGATGGCGAAGTTTGTCCACTTTTCGGAGAGCACTTTACAAGACCGAGCCCCTTATTTTTTTCACCATAAAGTACTTTCCTGCAGCTTGAAGTTCCAAAAGCTTTTCTTTTTGTCCAAACCTACATGTTTCATTTTATCTTGTTTCTTTCATGTTCGAAATATATCTCTGTGGATACGAGCAACTTCCGAAAGCGTTCATATGCTCAGCGAGAAAGTTTGCTGAGTGGAAACAACGACGACCACTGGGGAAAAAAATTCAAAAACGAAACTAGAGAGGATAGAGACAAGTGGGGGAGAGGTAGTCCAAAATATACATATAAATTGAGAAAGCAGGAAGGCGATGTTGGAGGTACAAAAAAGGGGCCCGCGCGAGGGAAAGGAGCGAATTTACATTATAATAAAAGGCAAGAATCGAGCATAGAAAGCGGTTCCTTGACGCCTTCTTTTACATCTGCTTCACCCCTTCACTTTGCGAGGTATACAAAGCTTGAACACATACGTTCTTTAATAAAGAAAGCGCCGCGGTCTGACAGAGCATGTCAAGAAGTGAGAGGAAAGGGGAAAGGAAAAAGAAAAAAAAAAAGGGATCGGAACTTCACTAAGGGAAGCTCGGGAGAGCTCTCAGACCATCACTCGTGCTGTGGCGGCCGCGACGTCGGGGCCGCTAGAGAGGAGTCCAAAGTAAACAGCGTACCACAGGCAGCGTGAAGGCTAGGCTTGGCTTCGCTCAAGGAAGCCCCTCTCGAGCGAGGCGGCCTGCCGACACACCGGAAGTCAGAAGTGGCGGAAGTGACGACAGAGTTGGAAATGGGAGGGGTAAGGAAGGGAGGAAAGTGCGTTGCAGGAGAGGTGGCGAAAGGTCTGTAGCCGAAAAGCCCAGAGACAGCAAGGGCAGGAATGGCAGCAAGTCAAGTCACCTCTGGGCAGCCCGTCGCCTTCAGCTTCGTTCATCCCTTCTTCCCCACACTCTTCCCCTTTCGGGATGGTCTGCAATTTCCTCTCATCCATCACCATGCGCCAACAGGGCTGCTGGGGTTGCTCTATTCGTTATTTTCTTTTACATTTCTGCGGTTGCGCAGATTTTTGTGCACAGCATCCACCTTCCCCCTTATGTGAGTGAGGGGACCACGACCTCGGCTCACCGCCGCGTGGTATTACTACGGGTCGCCGGTGTCCGGTCTGGCAGACAGGGGTCAACTCGAGTCGAGAAATCTCTCCGTCGCTCTGGCGCTCGCGTCAGGGAAAGAATTACCCCGTCGCATGCAGTACGTTACCTAAACGGGCTTTCTGCGCCCCGCGGTCGTCTAATGAGCGGAGAGAACATCGCTCTGGCGATCCCCCCCCTGCCAATCCGGCTTATTCTGGTCACTGCCCGAACTTTTCGCGCACGCGAGCTGGCAGAGAAGACCGTCGATTAATTTATTCCGTCCATGCGATGGTACAGTTAAGAGCGGAAATGCGGACAGCGGTGGTGGATAGTTCGCCGCGGGCTCTCTGCAACGCTATTACTGCGACAGGAGTTTAAGCGAGGTTGCTGTCGCCTTAAGTTCTGCTTCGATATTTGTGCCAATGCTGCATGCATTTCACGCATGAAGTTACCAGAAAAAATGACCCGAATGTGATATTTAAAAAAAAGAAATAAAGGCAACAGTTTAAGTTATTGGAACGGATTGTTCGGCCATTGCATCGATTTGCCGATGTTGCATGTGCCCCATACAACCTAAATTGGCGCAGTAGCCTTGAATTCGTGTTTGGATCATGACTGCATTTGCGAAGAGTTTTGAAAGAGCGCAGTAAAACCGCCATTTTCGCGACAACTGCAAACACACTGGACGCCGCCTTTTGTTGCCATTAAGAGACATCAGGACCACTAAACAGGCATTTGTTGCGGTCACCGTTTATCATAACACAATCTTGGCGTTTGCGCAGTACCAGAACGTTTGTGACCTGATTCAATTGTCGCCCGAGCACTGTTAGCTTTAAGAGCTAGTTAGTATTGCATATCTGTATACGAGCAGCACAGTTAATAGGACACACGAGGAAAGAGAAATACACACGGGCACTGACTAACAAATGAAACGGTTTGAAGGCGAAAGCATTTAATGCCTCATCGTTGTCGACAGAAGCCTGTCAGTAGAAGGTTGCCATCAGAGGTGTCACGCTTTCGAGAGCTAAAAAAGTTGGCTGAAGGCTTAGCTTGGTTAAGCCTGGAAGATTGCGAAAGCAATACCCTTCGCTGCGCCTTGTTCGGCGGCTGCGCCCCAACTACTGCGAGAAGCCGAGCCACAGCCCCATTTATCCTCCTAGCGTGACGTCACAAACAGCGAGCGCCCTCTTTCGGCTGCGACACAGCGCCGCGTATGGACTCGCCGCCACCATCCGATGTTGTTGTTGTGGTTGTAGGAAGAAGGAAAAGAAAATGCACGGGCCTGCTACTGGCTCTGTAGCTGAGCCACCTCCGCTGCCTCGTGCGGACAGAAGAAAAATAGAGAAGAAAAAAAAGAAGAGGGAGAGAAAGACGCGCGCAGCAACAACCAACGTTGGCAACAACGGCCGTCGTCCACAACCACCGAAGCGGCGGCGGGTGCAATGACGGCCTACAACAGATAAAAATTCGGTGGCTAGCTAGCCCCCGCCGCGAGCGGCGGTGACCCACCGTCCCAACCCCGTAGGGCCAGGAACTCCACTTCCACCGCCACCATCCGATGGCGCGAGCTGGGGCCCCGTCTCTTAGTCTGGCGTGACATCACACGGTCACGTGAAAATGGCGTGACGTCACCGCTGCGGCTCCTGTAAGGACTCACCGCCACCATCCGATGGTGCGATCTGGAGCCCCGTCTCTCCGTCTGGCGTGACGTCACACGGTCACGTGAAAGCTCATGTATGGAGGCGCCACGACACGCCAAAGGCTCGAAGTGCTAGCAGTATTGCTTTCGCAATAAAATAAATTATTACACCTTGTCTGCGCCGGGAACCGAACCTCCATCCCTTGGATTCCCAGCCCAGCGCTTTAACAATTCTGCCACGCCCCGGACCGTCAAATGCTCTTCATGATTCCCCTTGTTTACCGTGAGGATGATAGCGGGATTTCGCGTGTGACAAATACTGCGCCTTTCCTCTTCTGTAAACGAATTACAGAACGCCGGTGAACTTTGATGCGTTCAATGAAATGCTGGTTGTGTTCGACAAGGGGCGCGCGATGTACCGTCACGACAGGTCATGACGTCACCGGGCGATTCATGCATATACGACTCTTTATGCTAGTGGACTACGCGGCTAGTAGGGGGCTTTCGTGATCACCGCAGAAATCAGTACTAGTCTACAACCCAAAATCGTTGAGGTACAAGCAAATTTGAGAATTCAATATCAAAGTGGAAGGAATGTGCGTACCAAAGGTTGATCAAATACGAATCTTAGGGCTATATATTCAAGAGAACGGATACAACGACGGAATATTAAAGAAACTGGAAGGATGCGCTACACAAGTCCTAAACATATTCAGGAGAATAACATTGAAGGGCCGAGGCTTAAAAGAAAGGAGCTTGATCAGACTTATGCAGGTATATGTCATAAGCTGCATAAGCTACTCTACGCCATACTTAAATCTTAGAGCAGAGGAAAAAAGAAAATTTGAAGCACTCATTAGACGATGCATAAAGAGGACCCTGTGCCTACCTATGAGTACATCCACAGAGAGGCTGCTCGCTATGGGGGTACACAATACGTGGGAAGAAATAGCAGAGGCAGTCAGAGTGTCGCAACTCGAAAAGCTAAGCCAGACAACTACCGGAAGAGCCATTTTAAATATAGTATGACTGCAGACAGACAGAGGGATGCAACAAAAGTCGAGCATCTCACAGATATACCGAGATAAGCTAATCATCTCCCCTCTTCCTCGACACATGCACCCCATAAACAACGCGGAAAGGAGGCAAAAGAGAGCAGAAGCACTCAAAAAGCGCTTCGAGCCACTTTAACGTGCGCTGACATCGCACAGCACACGGACGCCTCGAGTCACTGGACAGCAAGGCAGTTGCATACGTTGATGCTGCGAGTGGGAAGTCGGGTGCGGCGGTAGCCTCGGTAGTCAACGGCCGAGGCGCCTCAGTATTGGCAGCCACTATCTGAAGCCGCAACTCCGAAACAGCTGAAGAAGTTGCGATAGCGCTCGCTTGTGTAACAACGGAAGCACAATTCATAATTAGTGACAACAAAACAGCTATCTACAGTTACGCAAAGGGCAGGATCGCACCAGAAGCAGTGAGAATCCTGACCGGAAAACAGCTGAATAGAAAAGCCAGCGTAGTATGGACTCCAGCGCACGCTTTTGTTCCATGGTAACGAGGCGGCACACGAGTTAGCCCGAGATCCCTACTTCCGGGTAACCATGGAGCCACCTGATTGCTAGAACATGGACGAACGTCCATTAAATTACACAGAAATAGTCGAAAATTATAGACAAAACAGAAAGCTGGTTCCACCCCCGGATAAGCGTCTGAGTAACAGAGGCGACCGCATGGCGGCGTCTACAAGCAGGAAATTACATCCACCCAGTCTGGGCCTATCACGTCCAGACAGCTGAGAGACAGGACGATAAATGTAAGCAATGTGGGGAGAAAGGGGCCCTAGACCATGTAATTTGGAAATCCACTAGCTCCCCAGGGGCTAAAACAAAAATACTTAGTAGAGAAGACTAGGAAACCCTTTTGCGGAGCGAGGACCCAAGTCTTGAGAATCAAGCCATCCGCCTGGCGGAAGAGGCCGCAAGGAACCAAGACCTCTTTGTCTGCCGCTAATTGCGGAGGTCTCGGCCATCGTCTCCTAGGCCTGCGTGCCGGGGGCGGGGAGTAGGGGGCCTCCATTCTGGTGGAAATAAAAGTTGTACACACACATACATGCATATACGAAGCTGACACCGTCGGGCGTCCGATCCTGACGTCCGTGCGGCGCTTTTCATTTGTTGTTACCTCGAACACCGCACCACAGCAAACAGAAGCAGATCCAGATGTCTAGGAGCCGTTAGTACAACCAACACCACTAGGTACAGCAGGCATCAGCGGCATTTGATATTGATTTGCAGAATAGAAAAGGCGCAGTATCTGTCTCAATCCTCCGCGGATACATGTACCACGCCGTAAAGAAAGGGAGGAAGGTGGGAGTGAATGAAGAGAGGGAGATAGAAAGGCTGACATCGCACAGCACACGGACGCCTCTTCATTTCGCCTCCATCGAAACGCAGCCGCCGCGGTCGGGATCGAATCCGGGTGCTCTGGCACAGTAGTCGGGCGTCTTACCACTGCACGGCAGGAGGCGGAGGTGGTGAAGGGTGGCAGTTCCTGGCCCTACGGGGTTGGGACGGTAAGTCAACGCCGCTTGCGGCGGGGGCTAGCCAGCCACTGAATTTTATCTGTTGTAGGCCGTCATTGCACCCGCCACCGCTTCGGTGGTGGTGGACGACGGCTGTTGTTGCGGCGCGCGTCTTTCTCTCCCTCTTCTTTTCTTTCTTGTCTATTTTTCTCTTCTGTCCGCACGAGGCAGCGGAGGTGGCTCAGCTACAGAGCCAGTAGCAGGCCCGTGCATTTTCTTTTCTTTCTTTCTACAGCCACAACAACAACATTACCACTGCACCACCCCGGCGGGGCTTTGAACGGGGTATTTTCGAAACGATAAAAATATATCGAGAAAAGTACGCTAGGTTACCCCCTTACAGATCTAAGAAACATTCAAAGGAATGTTTAAATGCTTGCAAAAAGTGTCTGAAACTAAATGAGTGCATTGTTTACCCAAGCCTTTAGATGAGCACTTCAAAAGAGATGTTTCTTTTTGATGCGTATCATCTACGCTCTTTGGGGGCCATGTTTTCTGACAGGACATTTTCGAGTACATTGCTTTCTTCCTTTAGTAAAGAGATGCAGCAATAGCGTGATCCGATACCGTGGTTATTTTCCGCGAGGACCCAGCTGCGCCTACAAAATGGCAAGCGTGGGCCCTTGAGATTTGATATCAAAGCTGGATCTGGGCAGTTACGAACAAAAGTAATGGAACAAAAGGTTAGTTACAATATACTGCACTTAGGTTCAAATACTAGTATAGTTGGAGCAAGTTTTTCGAAGTTCACGCCTAGCTGTATAAATGCTTTTTTTTTTTTTCGGAATAATTTAAATCAGAGTTTGTTGTTTTCTTTTAGATCTTCAAATGATGTCCTGGACACAGTTTCCGTAAATACAGGACGAGACCTGACGAAAACAGAGAGAGTCGTTACGGTGCACACATTTAACCAGGCTACTAAATATAGGTGCAGATATCAATCGCTTATTATTGCTCAATGTTACGGGCGTATTTTATGATGCTAGGACCGGTGATAGACGCATGTTTCTTTTGATAGGCAGTCTCAAACATTGGAGCATTTTCATTCAAAGGTCGCTCTAATCTCGTGCGTGAGAAAATAGAGCGTCGTCTTCGGCACCACACTTTTGAAGCGTATTTCCTCGTATTTCTGACGTTTTTTTCCAACCCCACAAGACCCTTATACATCATGAAGTCTCAAGGGGTGTTTCTTACTTCTGTCCGAAAACGCAAGACCCCACACGTGCAATAGTGGCGAGCAGAATCGAAGCATTAACCTACGCCATTTATTCGATGCACACCAAGCAGTTAAAGGAACATTCTCGCTGCTGGCATTTTGTTGTATTTCAATGAGGGTCCCTGCATGCTTCAGTGCCGCGATATCTAGGTGACTGTTGGGCGCTGTTGGGGCCCCATGCACCTTGGCTAATGCAAGTCCGGATCGCCGAGTGAAAAGTACGCCTTTCGACGGTTTGAACTCGTGATAAATGTGGGTTGCCTTTGACTTTCGACGGGCCACAAGATATTCTTCGAAAATACAATGCCACTCTTTTGAAAAAACTGTGTAATCAATGTATGAAAAATATGTGATATTTGAATGATGTGTTTGATCTAAATAATATGCGTGTGTGATAAATATGATCTTCTTGTGTGATGTCATACAAAGATCAAATAGTTTTTCTTTAAAATCACATACAATTGTGTGATATCGATAGCCATACAACATCTTATGTCACCTGTTTCTTCAGCTCTCACACAACTGGCGTTTATATCATATAGACTGTGTGATACTGAACTTCCATCTAAATCGGGATCATTCAGGTGATCAATGAGAACATAAGATTTGCGTGATATATCCCATCACTCAAAATCAATCGTCCAGACTTTAATTGTATGACACAAGATCTTATGAGTCGCAAAGCTTGCTTTTTTGGACATTATGAGAAAGACGTCACAGTGCTAGTGACATGAGGACACGATGTTTTGCATATTAAAGGTTGTAAAATGTATGATGAGAAATGAGTAATTGTAAATAACCTAATGGATCGTTGCAGAGCTTTCTTACAATCAGTAGCAGATAGGCTTGCTGTCGTTTTTTTAGTGCACTCATTTTTACATTTTACAATTTGCATTTTTAGTGCACTCATACTACCATCAGAGCCGAGCAAAAACTTCGCTTGTGTCCTGCTGGTTGCCATAGCAACTGTGGAGGCAGCCGTTGTCCAGCCACCAAAGCAGCAAGTTGGGCGGCGGCACGTGCAACAGATGCCAGTGTGGCGAATCCCCTCCCGGCTGTCGCCTCCGGCTCGGAATTTGCTCGTACGGTGTCAGTAAATTGTAACGAAATTTTTCTTCGTCAAGCGCTCAGGTGTGCCATGCCATTTCGTTTCCCATTCAGCATCCACCGATTAGTCAAGCTGAATGCTAGTTTCCAACAGTAATTCGAACCGATGACACATGTAACTCCAGCTGTATGCCGTACAGCAAAGACATTTAACACTGCCAAACTCAGTGCCAGCTTCTAAATGCTAAACCGCTTAGCACAACCATGCAAAACAGTGCTTTCGCTCGTCTTGATCGGTTCAAACGGAGTTAAACACCGGCTACGTTTTTTTTTTTTTTTTTTTTCTGCATGGAAACTGCTCTAAGAAGATTCTTAATAGCTATATACAAGGTGTTCTAAATTATGCAACGCTGATTTGTCTTTGAAAAACGATGTTGGATAATTCACTGCGGTCTGCGCAGGATGAATGTGCGATAGGGCGGACTTGGCAGGGTGTAACAGAAAAAAATTATTTAGCGAAAAAGGCATTCCACTTTCTTACTTTTCGCTTCAGGGCTCATGATTAAGGCACGAAGTTGAAGCGAAAATCGAAGGCGGGTTCCGTTTAGAAGTTTCATAATCGGCATCGTTGTTTGCAATATGCAGCGTTTAAAAAAAAAAAAAAAAAAAAGGATTTTGGAAGCTCTTAGGTTGGCTTTCCCACACTATAGACTGTAAAAAAATTGATGCCGCTTCATCAAAATGCAGATGCAGTTTACGTCGTTAATGACGTAAAGGTCGTTTGCATGATTCTCGTGATGGTATCACGCAAAGGACAATATCACGATATCACGTGTACTGCGGCAAAGCCAATTTAGCGTTCCATAAAAAGCGTATTTCTCGAGGCTCAATATTCCGATACCAAGCGCCGATTAAGAGTTTTTATCGACTCGACTTCCCCTCAGTGTTAAAACGCTTCAGTTTCTCAATATAAGGTTGTGGCATATCATCAAAAGAGTTGATTAGTGATTTTTAGTTTTTCAGTGCACTCCACACTGCAAACAATGTCCACCTTTACAGACCACACCGGCATACCTTCCACGACATTTTAGAGAAAAATCTGTATTGAATAATTTGAAACACTAGGCCGTCCTTCTGGACGACCCATGTCAGCACTGACTCCGAGAGTGTCTAGCGTGTTCAGCAATTTGCTTGGTCAGCGTGCCGCACTTATAACGTTACATTTAGTGTTGCTCCAGAAGACACTCGAATGAGTGTTTAGATTATCTAGGGTATACGTGTTCCCCTTCCAATAAAAAGAAAAAATTTTTTTTTGCTGTCAATGATCGGCACATTTCAGCTATGTAGAGTACTAATGAAGCGACACAATATCGTTGACTAAGTCCTCATTAAAAAAGGTCGGTTACTTTGGAGTTTGCGGCTGCTTGACGCTGCACACACGATGTTAATGGAAAGCCCCCGCACGGCACACACAGGAACTCAATGTCACCGTCTTACGCTGAATAAATGGCCCCAGAAGGACTGTCTGACAGCACTGCGCCGGAAGTTTGAAAATGAGGAAAAACGCTACGATTTACACAGGCCAGTAAAAACATCAGTATCTAGTGCAAAATTTCAAATTTTACATTTCTCAATACCATCACGGGAGCTAACTGAAAATTTGACGCTGTACGCGATATCTTTATAAATGGCTACACTTGCCGAGAAAGTAGAAGAGGGTATCCCCATACACAAAATTTGGAAAAGAAAATAAGATAGGAGGGGAAATAAAATGTGGAGTGGATTTCTCATTTCTACTGCATGTATTCACATTGAAAGTGCAGCGCAGTTCTTTGCCGAGTCTGATCCCAAGTCAGATACGCTGCAGTTGCTGCCTGCCTGGTTTCCAGGCACTTCTTTCTTGATAGCACTACAGTGGCGCTACAGTCCCTTGCCCTCGACGGAATCGCCAACAAGATGCTTCTCAAAGGCGCCCGAAAAGCGCCCGCGAATGCGTACACAGGCTCTTTATACCACGCAAACGCTCAAGAACCAATGCTTATATAAGGACCGATCGTTCCTGAATCCCCATAACTGACAGACGAACACGCCTATATCCGGGAGCGAAACCCAACCGAGCAAAAAAAGGGGGAGTAAAGGAAACAGATGGGGAAAGGGGGAAGCTACAGGCCACTTATCCACGACGGCCCGGCCAATAGGGCAACACTGGCTCCTGAGGAGAATAAGAGCGGCTCGCGGAGCGTTGCTTTAGGAGGCAGCAGACGTTCGTAGGCGACCGTTAGGAGCGCCCACCGGCACCGAGGTGCACGGCTTGCTAGTCGGTCGAGCGTCGGGACTGCAACAGTTTACGAATGGCCGCTATCAAGACGGACGGCCCTGATCGAATTAGGAGGGGGCCCCCTTCTCTCGGCAGAAAAGGGATGTCTGGCGGCGATGGGGGCCACTACTGCTGCTTAGGCCTAATGGCGTCGCCCTCTCGCAGGGCGCGACCGTCGGCACATTGGTAACGAGGCTTGAATGAGTGCGCGGCGGCGGCGGCGCGGCCGAATCGGGCTTTCCCGATAGCAGGAGCGCGCGCCTCGTCGGTGCGGGCACATCGGCCGCAGCCGAGTTAGCCGCGTCATTTAGCAAACTCGTTTCGGAACTTGGCAGATGTGTTGCCGTTTGTTATGTGTGGAGTGGTGCCCCCTATAGCGCGCCTGATGGGCTCCCGTTACGGACGTGTACAGCGTGCATTGCGTAAGCGCACGCACGGGACAACGAGATTGCGCGACACCCTGCAATGTAGGGAGTAGTAATTATGAGCCTTTCGATTGGACTCGCGACGCTACTAAGTATCGCCACCGGCGATGCCATGTTCTGAAGGGGATGGCGAACAGCCCGAGAGAGCCGGAACGGTTGGAACCTAAAGGGACGCCTTCGGAAGATTTGCTTTTCTGATGGGCGCAAAAGGGGACGCATTTCCTGCGTCCTATATACTGATGGTTGGGAGTTTTCGTTCCCGTGTCATCTACCAACAACGTGGTTTGCGTGAACAACGGAGGCGTTCTGAGTCAGAACATTGCAGCTAAGTATGATGGTACTTGCTCGTCACCAAGGACGTGGCGGCGCAATCTTGTTGCGAGTTTCGTATACTGTATGTAGAGGAGAAATTATGACTGAGCATATTTTACCTCTTTTTAGCTTGTCTTCGATTCTTGACTGCACTGTGTCTACCCATCGATGTATGCGACCTCAACTGTATCGCTCAAACGGCTCTGCTTCGTCACATCGCCGGGGCCCTCTGCTGATATAAATACACATCTCCATCGTTCTTATTTTGGTTTGGTTTGGGTTGCGGTTTAACGTCCCAAAGCGACTAAGCCTATGAGACGCCGTAGTGGAGAACTCAGGAAATTTTGACCACCTGGTGTTCTTTATGCACTGACATCGCACAGCACACGGGCGCCTTGCTTTTCGGCTCCAATGAAAAGCGGCCGCCGAGGCCGAGATTCGATCCCGTGCCCTTGGGAACAGTAGTCGAGCGCCGTAAGCAATGCGCCAACTCGGCGGGTCATACTCGAAGTTTTTAGAACGCCCACGCATGACGTGCAGCTTTCCACCAGTAAATATACTGGCCGCTCAGAAATAGCCACTGAGATAGGTAGGTTATATCACCCTTCCTCCTTGTATTCTTTTTCTGGGCTTGCAGGACTCTTATCGATGCAAAGAGACAGAGACCGTAGTGTATGAGCTCGAGTGAAATGGTAGTTGAATAGGAAAAAAAAAAAAATAAAAAGACACTTTGAGCGTGTAAAATGCTTTTGTTTTATGTGTATATATATATACACACACACACACATATATATATATATATATATATATATATATATATATATATATATATATATATATATATATATATATATATATATATATATATATATATATATATATATATATATATATATATATACACAAGCTATGATAACGCAGCGACTACTCGGCGAAAGATCGCTTTGGCAAGAAAGAAACATTTACTAGCGAAAGATGCCGCTGAACTGTATTAGGTCAATTTGTGATTCACTATAAAACGTGACTGTGCAACTCTTAGCACTAGGTACCATTCACTCGGTTAGAATAAGGTACATACATTGCGCAAACATCAATGCATTCAATGTGACAGATAGCTTGAGGTCAGGGTCCCTCCCGGCGTAGTGTATGCTGTGACAAGAGCCTACCAACTCACAAACGATAACACAAAGGTTTGATACAACCGACGTATACAAGCGATTTCCATCCCTTTAGCGCTGGAAGGCATCAAGTCATCTAAGCAAAAAAAGAAGTGCAGGATGTCAGGGGATATTGCACGTATACATATCACAACCTTCGGGATTCAATGAACGACTCTCAAACAAGCAACCGTTGTACTCGTTTAGAGTATTCTGCCTATTCGGATCCGTGATAAAGCATAGGGACGAAAGAAAACGTGCCATTCTAGCTAGCGCAACAAGTATTGACTGGCGAGGTTGTACACCGTTGCTTGCATACACCGCACATGCCGAGAATCAAGCGATCTTCACCACTGAACGCAAGCAAGCATTACAGCAGGAAGCTGTTGTGAAATAGCAGGACGGCCTACTTTGCCTTTCTTGTCGATAGCGCAGTATGGGAGAGGACAGTGCTACGCGCATTGCTCCAGTTTTTTGCGTACAACGAAATCAAGTGCTCCCCCTTGGGTTAGCTCCTTTTAGTTATGATGTCATCGCATAGCTGTAGAAGATCAAACCTTGCATGAAACTGCAGCCGGCATCCGCTCAAGGTTCGCGCTCTCCTTTTCGCTCGTACTCTTCCACGAACGCTGGTGTCAGCGAAGTTGCCGTCCGTGATTTCGTACAGTGTTTGCTAGAGAAGAGTTCTTGTTTGTTTTGTTTCGCTGCCTTGCTCCATTTCCACACAAACCGCTTTCGCCGTTCCAATTCAATGATACACTGACTGCGCCAACGCAGGAGTTCTGCTCAGCCCCATATCAGATGCGTTCAAAAATATATGTGAAAAAAAAAACAAAAAAAAAAAAAAACAGACGTATGTTCGCCAGCTGCGTGCACGTGTACCCACGGCGCTGTTATTAATTTCTCTGTTGCAGTTATCTTTTTGCAGTTGCTAAGTTGTTGTTATATTATTTCCAGTGAAATGAAAGATGCCACATTCAAAAAAGAAAAAAAAAAGCGGGAAATGTTGTGGGGACGTGGCGACAGCTGTTTGTGAGATCGAGGTTTTATCCTGTGCTGACCCTTGTTCTTCCTCGATGTTTCTTTGAGTGCCCGCGATCTCCCTTAATTATTCATATAGCAGTACTGCCAAGGCAAATAGGAATTGCTTCACGGAGGGCAGAAATATTTTTCAAAGTGCAATAAACACACATAAAACCATTCGTGCAACCATGCAGGTGAACAGGGCTAGTTATACTAATAACATTGACTCTTATGCCTCGCTTCTTGGTTCCCCAGTGCTCAGGATGCAGCATACGCAGGCACACGCCCCTGGGGTCGAAATGTCCGCTTCTTTCCGTATCTACAGCCTCTATCTATCTCTGCCTGCGAAACTTCTAACTGTTGGCTCATTAGGAAACGTGTTCGTAACACGTAAATGGAGAGGAAAAACGATACCATCTGTGATGCCTCTTGGTGCCCCGCTCCCGCCTTTTATATGCGCCAGCAATTGTGAATTTCGGAAGGCGGTACCAACTTGCTCAATTAAAAGCGTCAACTGCTGCTCTGTCTTTGTGACACATCTCTGTAATCTAAAGTGAACCCATCTTATTCGCAACATAGTTCTTAAAAGCCGTCGAGCGATCATCGCAAAGGTTCCAGCACATGAGGGACGCGAAATGATAATAACCGCCACCGATATGCTAAAGACATTGACCGCTTATCTGGTCCTTACTTTTTTTTTTTTGTTCAATTAATAATCAGTGCCGAGGAACCAGCATTGAATGCAATATGAGCTGACTTGAGGACACACCTCTGTCTAGCACCTGCTATGTAACTCTCACTTCGGAAGAGCGCCGCGATCCCTGTCAGCCGGAAGCGGTGATGCATCGCGCTGCTCTGCGTTCGGGTTCGACAGGTGGTTGTGACTCGGCGTCCATGGCCAAAAAGCCTGCGTGTGCAGATCGTGGTTCTTTCCTTGTGTCACAAGCTGCACAAGCTAGCGCGACGCACGTGTACCAGAGTAGGCCTTGGTATTACTGCCCGTTGTGCAGCCCGCAGCGATGGTCCTAATTTCCACTGGTGCCTAAATATGCGCGCAGTTAACTGTACGGCTGCGTCATCAAGGCACCACGGAACATGGGAGCTTGCGTACAAGAGATGCTGTATTCGTTCTTTTTTTTTTTTTTTTCCCTTAGGAATCCTGAGCGCGCTGAGATCACACTGTACGCCTGTACTTCGTCTTCCAAGATGTTTGCAGGGAGCCCTGGCCCATTCAAGATCGTGCTGACTATATTAGGTAACTCTGCTCCTAGTGCCTTCTGCCTCCGGGCGCTATAATAAATAATTGTGCCCCCCCCCCCCCCCCCCCACGCACACGTGCGGCGAGAGGCGCATATGAGCACAATTACTTATTGTAGTGCGCATGATACTGATTGGATCAGGTCGCCCCTGCCCTTCGCAGTGATGCAAACAGCAACAGCTTGTGAGACGAAATGTATGGTATTTTAAAGGTTTTTATTCCGTTTCATTTCATTTAACAAGAGACTCCCTAAACTGCATTTTATGACGTTCGCTGCTGTAGTGAATACTGACAGGAAAGCGTAATTATCGCTGGTAACTGCCACTGGTACGCTGGTAACGACCGCGAGGGACAACCAGCTTTCGCCAAAGAATGTCTTGTCTTAGTTATCATTGTACAGTGCAGCCATAGTTCCGTCTGAAAACAAAATCGCTGCCTAAACGGCGCTCATTTATTGAATGGGCGGCGCAACATTCCGGTATCACATAAGATGTGCCACGCAACCGCAAAGGCTGCCATACCACTCAGGACAAATAAAAAACGGACCGAACAATTGAGACGAGAAGGAAAAACACAGGGGACATTGTTCGAACGAAAAATACGAACGGGATTTCGTTACAAAGCTTTATAAAAAAGTGGTCATTGCCCTTTCGCGGCGGTAATTAAACGCCTAGGAATTTTATCTTTTTCATCTTAAATCTTCTCGCTCACCTGCTAGGATTTGATTTTTAATACAACGTGCTATGTCTAGAGCGCACACCGCGTCCTTTACAGGCGGGTATCGCGCCAGCCGATAGAACAAAGCTGTATATTCCGTTTTATGCGTTCAAGGTGCGTGACGCCTTGCTACTACACCGTGACGCTAAGCGAAAAGAAATGCGATAAGGAATTTGATCGAGCACTTCGTTATCGTTCATGCAATGCACAGCGTTCGGACCGAAATAAACATGGATCTCCATACATTTCGATGTACGGCGGGGTCGACGATGAGAAACTTTCGGTGGTTTAGTGCAACAAAGATATTCCTATGTATACCCTTGTTTGTGCCCTGGTGACTTGTTTTTTCCTGTGGTGAGAGCGTAGTAAAACACACGAAGTGCTATCAGACTGGCATGATGTAATCACTGATATCCAACCTAGGCCAAATTCGATGATGTAATTTATTGCCACAGGTGCAGCTTTGTCCAGAGCGCCGTGGTGCAAAAAAAAACAAAAAAAAAAAAAAACAATGGCCAAATAGGAACAACACACTGAGGAGAGAGATATGAAGCTAACTGCGTTAGTGTGCTCGCAAGTGTTGTTCCTAGTTGGCTGATGTTTCTTGCGCCACGAACCAACTAACTCACATTCAGATCCATCTTGAGCAGCATGATTGAAGGGGTTTTCATCTAAAAAAGGTGGGGTCGAATAACCGTATTCCGAGCATTCCACTCCAGAGAAGCCGAACAGGGGACCAAGGGGTAGCACGTGCCCGTTGCAAACCGGTGGGTACATGACGTCACTGGGGTTCGAACTTCACGACTCGTTCATATGGTCCAGACCGAATTTGTTCCTATAAAGTGTATAGGCACAGCCTTTGCCAAACGTGTAGGGCCCAGGGGGCCTGGTGCTGAGCTGTGCAGTGGCGCTGATTCAGCATTAGTGGACGTACTTCCCATTGGAGGGGGTAGGACAAAAAATCTTACCGTCAAGAGATTCGGAACACTGGTAATGCATTACAAGCCGCACGAAGTGGCTCAGAAACGGACCCCCTGGGCTCTAAACCTTTGACAAAGGTACAATAAGGGCAAACGCTGGGGATCCCAGTGTGATGCGTCCCTTACGTGCTATGCCGAATGAAATTTATTTCAGGTTGATCGGTCTGGACGCGCTAAACTTGTCCCCATTCTTCGCCTAAAAGGCACTTCAGTGCTATTACCGCATACACTCGCCTAATTAGTTGGCATTCAGGCGCCGAAGCGTGTACATCCGGTAGTCTTCGCCTACGTATAATTCTTATTCCATTACAGGACGTTGACTTCTTCTGGGCGAACTTCCGCTAGTGCCCGCGATCCTACTTCCGCCGGATAGTGGGCCGCCTGCTGTCTGCTCCTAGCGATAAAGCTAAAAAGAGTGAAAGATCCGATGTTGACGAACAAAAGAGAGGCGGGAAGGCGTACGCAGAAAGCAGAGGAAAAAGGAGGAGAGAAATAAAGGGTCCAGAAAGAGAAGAGAAAAGCACGAACGTTGAACATTGTACTTGCAGTTAAAAAATAGTGCAACTTAAAAACGCGAGCACTGCGGAGAATGGCACTGATTGAACGAAGAGGGCCAGCAGCTCGAATGCTGGCGAGGGAAAGTACGATGAAATAGATGTAAGGAGAAAAAAACAAACTCATACGCACACTAGCTCACGATTGAGAGACAGAGAGGGTGAGGGCGTGAAAGAAAGAAGAAAAATCAAAGTGGAAGTGGAGAGCGAAGGCGACGTGTGGGGAAGAGCGTCGGAGACGGGACATGGTAGGATGGGCACAGTGTGTTCCAAGAAGATAACTGGGCCTCCATGCCCTATCACTTTACGCAGAGGGCCGCGACTGGGGGCTGCAGGCATGGCTGCAGGAAACGCGACCCTTTTAGCCTGCTCTCGCTAGCGCAACGGCTGCCTTCAATTCATGGACAGAGCGCGCACGCAAGGAGAAAAAGAACCGACAAAGTGAAAGAGAGAGAAAGAGAGTCTGCAAGAATTTCGTCAGATAAGAAATCTTCAGTTCTCTTCTGTTCTTTCTTTTTGAAAAAAAGAAGAAAAAAGAACGATATAATCCGTGCGTAACACTGAAATGACACAATAGACATGGCTGAGAAAAAGAAATGCTAAATCGAAACTTCGGGGCCGTGGCTCACGAAAAACAAGCTTCGAGGCTTGTGGCATTGTGCTGGGAGAGAGATCGCGAGGAATTAACGCTCGCTGGCGCTCAGACGGCCGTCCCTGTGGAAACAAGGCCGTAGAACGCGAGGCGGGAAGATGAGTGTCAATAACAAGAGCGCAGAAAGATGCAGACCAGAGCGGGCGCAGAATCATCCGCCGTCGCCTGGCGATGATGACGCCAGCCTGGGAAACCCTCTATAGAGGGGCTGTGCTTCTTTTTTTGTGTGTGTGTGTTTTTATTATTTTTTTTTTCCCGCTAGCCTGCAACAAGCGGCGTCGGACAAGCGGCAAACGGCTTCTAAGAAACGACAAGAAAAACGGTTTTGTGACGAGCGCGATATGGAGGACGCAAGATATAGCGACAACTAATCTATGCGCACGAGAAGCGCGAAGGGAAGTCCGATAATTACGACTTACAAGGTCGGAAGCGCAAGGAGCGTGGAAAGTGAGTTAGCATTGCAATTTGTTAATCAGCAATCATGACTGAAAAATATGGACTGGCACTGACGGAGAAAGCAGACAAAACTTTATTGCCAGGCAAAGAACGTCTGTACTAGAGTCACGGCGCTAAAGCCACCGAGTAAATATTTGCTGGCGCAACGTACGTCGCATTCTAAAGAAAATAAACAAAAAAGATTTTCGAACCCGATACGCAAGCTGCTTGGAAGTGGGTCTTCGTGAGATCAAGCTGAAGCTTTTTATCATCGGCGATATTGATTGACGTCAGTGTAGAGGAAGCCACAGGCGAGACATTTGGCGGGAAAACAAAGTAATTACTCAGATGTGGGAAACAAATATAGGTTTTCATGATCTTATCAATTTTTCGTGCAGGGCGCACAGTGCGTAGAGGTAACGACCCAGCCTGCCAATTAAGTTGCTTCCTTGCCTTAGCCAAATGAATAAAGGGTACGAAACTGTTATGAGCGAGATATCCTTTTTTTTTTTTCTTATTGGTTGTCAGTGAAGACGCTCCTCAGCTATCTGCTTTCTTTCTTGTACTCTATCAACAGGCCGCCATGGACTTTAAAGAAAGATAGCCGCAGCCTTTGCTCAGCTTAAGCTTGGTGTCGTGGCGTACCTCTGTAGTTCCACTTGACTCAAGCAGGGAGGAAAGGTAAGCTAATAAGAAAAAAAAAAGGAACCTGACAACGTGTATCAAGGTCGTGCAAGGGCGCGCACACAGTTCAAACGGTATCGTTAGATAGGCAAAGTGAAATGAATCTTGCTACTCTGTAAAACCAAGCCAACGCACTGATTATTCAAAGCAGCTGAAAAGCCTGCGGCCCCCTGCCCACAGATGAGGACTCCGTGCAGTCAGTCTACGGCACTCGTCACGAAAAATCACTACGGCGTTATGCGATCCGAGTACACATGGGGCCGTCTACCTTCGCGCTCCTAAGCATTTCTTCTCGGAAACAGTGACGCCTCAAACAACGGAAACGGCAAGCTGAGCATCGCGCAATGAAATATGTGCTGTGCGACACAGAAAAAGCCGCAGTATGACGATGTAGTGCAATGGGGCGGCGGGAAGTAGTACAGCGCACACACACACATACACTCACACGTGCGTGCTTATATGCGCCTGCTGCTGCAGCGGCGTACACAAACCACCCGGCGACCGGGGGCGAGTCAGCGAACGCGCTGTCGCTTCGCCAGACAGCAACGAGTCCAAGGCCGGCGGCCGAGCGGTTCTCAATGAGCGCAATGAGGCTAAATCCGCCGGTCGCAATGTGGGCCCCGCGTCTACCGCGCTTTCCGCCACATAAGCCGCACAAGCCGCACCCTCTTCCCCTGCCCATCTTGGGGCGCCTCAGTAACTTCACCTCTTGCCGTGAATGCTGCTTCTTACGTTTAGCTTTCTGCTGTGTTTTAAACTGCTTGGAACGTAGCCCAAAGAAAGGTAAGGTTGAAGCACAGAAAGGGCTGAGTGGGACTTTCACTCAATGGAAGAAATTTCGGCGCATTACGAGAGCGTACAATGGAGTGCCGCCATCACCTATAAGCCATAGTTGTGACGCGCTGTCTCTCAATGACGTCAGGTTTTTTCGGAAACTCGTTCCGGTCGTCAGGCAGCCGTATGCTTCGTTGGTCCGCGAGTGCAGGACCGTGTGAACTGCTCCAGATTTGTGGGGCGCGCAGTCCTCGCGTCACGGCCCCCTAGCATTTGAGACAGCCAGCTACTACCGGCTTATTCTTTTCCGAACTTTTCTTTTCGCACTCTGTCACGCGTTCACTTCGTGTCCTCAAAGGGCGGAGCCATGGTCCTTGAAAACGCAACTATGAAAACAAAACTGACGTACAGGTTTGCGAATGAACCTATTCTACGCCAGAAGCCATGTGCGCCATGCGAACTGTAGCATAGGTTTATATCCAGACGCAGCGTCAGTAGAGTTCTCAGGAGACACTTCATCCGGCTTCTCAGTTGGGCAGAGCCGCATGTTCGCACCGCTTGTTCAATGATTCACTGACCTGACTACACCCGATCACGAAGGTTGCAACTTAGAAGCAGCCCTTAAACTGTGTTTAGGTTAGACTCAGTTGTTGCCAGCTCACTGACATATTGGGCTAGATTTCGCTGTTACGTTACGTGATATGACTGTGACGTGATGTGATGTGACATGTCTGTGATGTGCCTGTACTAACTTCACCCATCCCTCCCTTATAACTTGTATATCCACTCATCCCTTTCCCTCAGTGCAGGGTAGCAAACCCGTTCCTTTTAAGGGTTAACCCCCTTCCTTTCCTCCTTCCTCCGTCACTGAGCTGACAACATTTGATCACGAAGGCTGCAACTTTGAGAGTAGCTCTGACATCTGTGTTTAGGTTATATTAAAATGTCAGCTCAGCGACGCAGAAGATGCATTTCTCACGAGCGAAGCATTTTGCGTACAGTGCATCGCCAGCACAACAACGGGGACGTCATTTCTTGCTAAGGCCAATGAGTGTACTAGAATGCGTACTCTGTAAGGGAGGATTCTGCCTAACAAACAGCTCCTCACTCTTTACACGTCATCGGTTGCAGGCCGGCTGACAATTTTGTTTAAGCAAGCTTAGCTCGTCATAGTAAAGCAACTTTTGCCAGACTCTGGACCTTCGCACGTGAAGAGCTGCTTATATAGGTACAAATCCCGTTATTTACACTTGCCGTACGCACACACGCAAAACGTTGGTACTCATAGATCGATACTGAGAATATACTTTCTTCAGTCATTTTTCGATCAGAAGACTGTAACGGCGATATTACTTTTTGTTTTTGTTTTCGAACAGTGAAAGAAAAACATCAGTATAGATAGCTGAGCTATAATTACAATTACAAACTACTTATTCGTCATACTTTAAAAAATATAGACATATATACATATATGCTCGCTCACACACACACACACACACACACACACACACACACACACACACACACACACACACACACACACACACACACACACACACACACACACACACACACACACACACACACACACACACACACACACACACACACACACACACACACACACACACACACACACACACACACACACACACACACACACACACACACACACACACACACACACGCACGCACACACGCACACACACACACACACACACACACTATCGGAGCATGAATGAAAATCCCTATTTCACCCTTCCCGAAAATGCAGTCCCACGAGGTCAGGGCTACACAGCACAGCTTAAACAGTGCCTATTCCACAGGTCGAGCATTGATCGCAGCCACACAAGCAGGCGAACAAATAAAACCACGTTGTGTACGAACCTGAAGAAGAGCAGTAGACGATCACTCTGCCATGAGCATCGTCTGTCCGTCCGGTCAGAGCGAGCGGTGACGTCTCGGCGATGCGGGCCATCCGGCTGGCTCATCGGCTGCTTCGACGCACGCCGAAAGCGAGTGTGGGCGGATGGGCAGGCAAGCACGCAACGGTGGCGGCGACGGTTCAATCCCCGCGGGAGCGCTCAGCGTCTATCCGTCCATGCATGCTCGCTCTCCTTGGGCAGACCACGCTGATGGGAGAACCAAGAAAAACAGAAGGGATGGGGACAGAGAGGGAGGCGGTAAACGTGCAGGAAACATCACTTTCTCGAGCCCCGAGTGACCGGGACGATGAAGAGACAACGAGCGTGCCTCATCGCGCGCGCGGGGACGCGTCTGCTGCCACGGCTTACACGCACGCACACACTTTCGCCGCTGTTCGTAACGCGAGCTCGAACTCTGACGCAAGCTCGGGAGAGAGTGAAAGTACGAGGGAGATGTACAGAGTGACGAGGGCTTGAGATAGGAGGAACTGAGAAAGGGAGAGCCAGGACACGGGGTAGGAGAGAGACGGATGGCCAGCGTGTGGGAAATGCCACGGACGATCCCTAGGTGGCGCTGGGAACCCCACCCCCACACCCCCATTCACCCCCACCAACCTCGCACTGCTCCGTTTCCTTTCATTTCTATTTTCCAATGTCATCGCCTTGCTTTGCCCGCGCGACACACATGCGCCTAGCCCTCGCCCTATTTTTCATTTGCCTCATTGCTATTTCTTTTCTTTCTTTCTCTCCTTTCTTTTTTTTTTTTTTCTGCACTGCCAGCTCCTCATTCAACGAACTCGCCAGCGCACAATTGGGTCTCTTTTCACGTCCTCTCCGTTATTAAAGCTGGCGGGAAGGGAGCGCACGGCTGACTGAAATTGTGCAAAGGAAAGGCGGGAAACTGTATCAGGTTTTTCAAACGGCATGGAGGACCGCGCGTACTGAAGAGCGAGTGGGGTTAATATTGACTCTACTGTATCGAACACGTCTGAAAAGAAGCAAGGAGTGAACGATATGTTGCAGAAGGTTAAATGTACTCGGAAAATAATACCGGCAACTAGCAGCGACAATATGGTGTTGAAATGGAATGCTGATGATCGAGTGAAATCGACCACTGCTTTATGGTGCTGAGTAAGATGTAAAACCGGTTACTAAACTATTAGAGCATGCTCTGGAGCATTCTTACTTAGGAAACGAAGGAACAAGTGAAACCCCTGCTCTTGCCTTCTACGCTTGCTCCTGCTGCTCGCATGACGTAGTCATAGATCGCGTCATTTCTTGCATGTTAATTTATCAATGATCCATGGCTTCAAGTAATGCAACAAATTAAGTAAAAAAATAGAGAAGACTCCAATTATAACGAAACCATTCAAATACGCGTGCAGCGGTCATATTTCTGTTACGTATGCTCTCCAGGCGCAGTTAAAGGACTTGCAGATATTTCTGACAAAGTCACAGGTTGCTCTTGTCGCAAGAATAGAGCAAATTTATGAATAAAAACGCCAACAAATTTGAATCAGGTGGGTCTGTCCTACTACGAGCTCCACTTTTTAGCAGGGTATGGGCATTGAAGGAAATATTACTATTCTGTCCGTCTCCTTACGTGATAGTCGGTCTCCTTGCACGCCACGCACGACATAAGATTAATTAATTAATTAATTAATTAATTAATTCGTTTGTTCGTTTGTTTTTTGTGTATTTATTTTTTTTACCTCTTTTATAGTACACCATGTGTTGCGTTGTCCGAACCAATATTGATGCCGAAATGCAGCAGTGGTTTCCCACTTCGACGAACGCACCAGGCAGCCATGATACCCGGCTGTGCTCGAGTTAGCACATTAAATGCGCCCTTAGTCCACTTGCTTTTCGGCGCGGTGTATTGTAGGTGGCATAACATTTTGCTCATGAAACAACATGCGGTCATGCGATACGGTCAAGTCGGGCAGACAGGATAAGTGTAACAGGATCGCTAGGCCCAAAGGCGTCGAATGTGATGTAAGTAGCGAAGGGAAGAACAATGATGTGAGGTGTGGTATACGTGGCCTGTTACGCTTTTCAAACGAAGCTCGCCGCAACAACCTTGGGTTCAGCAGCAACGTAACGAATTGCGGGAACATAACGCCAGAGACTCGACGATCGGTCTCTCAGTACGCTATAGGAACAACGCGAGCTGCGCTGAGTCGGACAGATGGGAGAAGAAGCGAGAAAGACTTGTCGCGCGCGAACACCGACACAAAAGAAGGTGGTGTCGCCGGGAGGCAGTCGAAGAAAGGTTCTTAATCACCGCGCGCCGCAGTAATCATCGATTACGGCTGCGGCGCTTTGGACCTCTGCGGCGGACACATGCTCCTCTCTTTCTTACCCTCCCTTTCTCTTCTACATTGCTGAGGACAACGATAAAGCTGGCGCCGAGCGCTGCCGCATGAGGTCGATCCACGTCTGTCGGTTCCTAGGGGGACTGCGGCAGGTGAGACCTGTTATCCACTCGTTGTGTGAAACCTTGGCCAAAAGGCTTCGGGATGGAAGATGCGTTCTTGAGTCTTGCATTCGGGCAATTGCGATACGCAGCGAGCGCTAACAAAAGCTATGGTGGTTGCGGAGGAATTTCATCCTCACCTCGCAGGACTTTGACAGCTTGATAGGCGCCGTAAGTAGCCCTATATTCACCATAATCATCAGCATCATCACCCGCACTATACCTACTGAAGGGCGAATTCCACTTTCATATTCTCCCAATCAACCCGGTCCTGTGCTAGCTGCATACACTTGATACCTGCAAACTAACGTCATCCTTCCACCTCATTTTTTGTCGCCCCATGCTACGCTTTCCTTCCCTTGGAATTCAATTTGTTGCTATTTGCGACCATCGGTTATCCTGTTTTCGCCCATTTATTCTTATTGATTTCGACCAGAAATTCATTAACTTGAGTTATTTTTCTGACACACTCTGCACGATTCTTATCTCTTAACATTACACCTACTATTGTTATGTGGCGTTAAACCAGACACATGTTCTGAAAGCTATGAGTACGGATGCAAATTTAGCCCAAACAAGCGAGAAGCTTGGTCCACTATACGAGTGGCTATATACACACTCTTAATCTGGTTGCACATATGTTCCGGTTGCAAGAGGAACTTTGAAAAATGTCCCACTTATAAGCGGAACCTACGTGGAACCAGATTAAGAGTGCAGAAATAACGAAGTTAGAATAAGCGAATAGTGATAGTTTTGGAGAGCAAACAAAGCAAATGCAATAATGCTTGAACAGAGCTGTTAGCAGGGAAACTTCAAGCTCTTTCGACGCGCAACACGTAGAGGCATTTAAAGTCTGTTGGGGGCGTTAAACGACACATTTCGTGCAGTGCTGCGCAGTCGTCGTTTCAATTCTTTCTTGCCGCATTCCATTACCAATGAAACTCTCGTCGTTCAACTATTGCCTTAGTCCTACTCGCCGTGGTGACTCAGTTCCCTCGCATTTTGCAGGTCATCAAAAAATAGTTGGTTTGATATTCTTGTTGCGGCGGAAGTATTCCAACGGAGGTAAAACGAAAAGCACCTGTCCGCTGCGCAGCTTCAACGTACCTGAAAGTTGAACCTCAGGCAGTCGAAATTATTCCGGAGCACATCGTGCCGCTTCTGAAGGTAAACCTCCCGATTTATTTAATTTACCTTAAACCCACGACTCACCCCAACTTATCCTTTCGTGCTGCATTACAGTGTTTTCCATACGGCTCCGGTCAACGCCAACGCAGCAGTTAAAAGTTTAGACAATATCTACGGAAGTGGTGTTCGGTTTCGAGATTCCGTAGCGTGACTGAATGCGCATATGCGCGGTTTATATCGCTTGTCTACGTGCTTTCGCCGCGTGTTTGCTTTGCGCGTTTTTATCATCTTCCGAGGGTTTTGCAATTAAGTAGCTCGCGAGAGGAATATGACACGCTTCATTTTTGAATACAAAAAGATCTACTCTTAACTGGAGATGTAGGTTTGAAAAAAGCCTTTTCTGATTCCGACAGAAAGCACTTAATACATACAGTAGAGGAAGGCGTGATCAAAAACAAATGCCTACTTCGGATCGCAGTGACTAGTAAAAGTGTCTACTCAAACAAGCAACGAAATCAGCTTTCTAAGTTTAGCCCGATGCATGCGGTGATCACGGAGTAGAGTAACTTACACCTTTACTGGGATTAAAGGAAAGTTGGACTGCTAAACTTAGAGCAGGCTGGTTCGGCAGCATGAATGACAATGAATCCTCTTCCGACTATGTAGTGGAGAATAGAGGGGATCTCTCCTATTTCTAATATATATTCATGGTCTTCCTGATCGTGTAACATAATCAATCCATCTGCTCGCTGATGACTGTGTTATATAGAGAAGAATTTGCAACCATTCTGATACTGTTCTTCTCCAGCACGACATTAATAACATTTATGCAGTAAAACTTTTTGTTGGGCTAGTTGGTCCATTATGATAAAAAATTCAGCCCAAATGAAGTAGCCCGAAGGCGAAAAGAAAAAGGGACAGGAAAGAGCGCAGAATTTTTTGTGCCGTAGGAGGAGAAAAGCATAGCGAAGGGCCCACTGTAGAAGAAAGGTACTGAAGTAAGTCTTTTTGTTGGGCTGGTTGGTCCATTATGGTAGCTCTCTTAGCGCTGTTCACTGTCCTTTCCATTAGCGTTCTTTCCTGTCACCTTATTTTCTCCTTCGGGCTATTTGATTTGCGCGGAAGTTTTTCATAATATTTCTGCAGTGTGTGAAACTTGGCTAATGAAACTTAGCGTATCCAATTGTAAATGAATGAGAGAAACACGACTTCTTAACAAGGCTAATCTGCATCCATACGTTCTTAATCGCTCCCCTTTAAACTTTTTTTCCAGTATATGAGTATCTTGGCGTACACATCTGGCTACAGGTGGCCTTGCATATAAGGTTACCTACTGGCCGATGATGTCCCATTTATGAAAAAAAAAAAACAAAAAAAAAACATGGTCACTGGTTATTGATTACGATCTCTCGGCTCATGTGACACCCATTTCAAGCTCAAAAAGTTTAGGGAAGCTGAAATCACACCTTGACACCAAAGCAGAAGAAACCCAAAAGAGAAATGAGGAAGTAACATTGCAGCGGACATATATTCTCATTCACACCCTTCACACACGTGAATCGAAGATAGTTAAGCCAAAGGAATTAGCAGCGGTGTGTAGCCTTGCTGTGGCAGTTGACCTGCACCCCGATGTTTCCATATTCACAGTTGACGACGATATACAGCGCAGTGACTGCGGTAAGACACGAAAATAATAACCACAGAGAGAATATATTTAGATAAGTGTCGCTGCCATCTAATTTCACGCCGAACTTTAGTAAGTGCCCATGTCTGAGCGTATCTTCTTGTTAGGTCCCGAGTTATGCTGCGGCGAAGGAAAACGAACAAGCCCAAAGAGCTGCGCGTGAAATTACACAGCGCGCATTGAGGAGACACAATTACTGGTTATTAGCTGTAATGAAATTGTGCGTGTTAGAGGTCCTACTGGAACAGCATTGAAAGCAACCAAATATACCATTTACAGGCAGTGTTAAAACGGCAGAAAGGACACCGACACCGATGACAGCTAAGCTATGGATAAAACATAAACATGTCACCCATGATTTTCATCTCGTGGACAGAGAGAGATCCGCCATACCAGCGACTACCACGAGATCGGACGGTTAGTTTTACATATCCTTTGTTCATACCCATTAATGAGTGCAAATGACTTCACTGCTACAGTAACGTTTCTCAGGTATGCATTCCATTAGATACCCATCACATTTACTCGCCGATGGGCTGCTTGCTTCGTGCGTGTGCACTTTACATCACATAGGAACCTATCAACCACTTTTGCTGTCATCATCCTCATCATCAGCCTGACTACATCCACCGCAGGACAAAAGCGTCTCCCATATCTTTCCCATTAATCTTCTCCGGTTCCAGCTGCATCCATTTTATCCCTGCAAACTTCCTAATCTCATACGCCCACCTAACTTTGTAATGCCCTCTGCTACGTACGTTTGCCTTCTCTTGTAATCCACCATCGGTTATCCTCCCTTCGTCCTGCCGATGTCAACTTCTCTTCTCTATTTCTAATAGAATGTCATTAACTCGCGTTTGCTTCCCACCCTTTCAGCAAGCTTCATGTCTCGTGACGTTATGCCCACAGACCGTCTAACTCTCTATAGCTCGCTGAGTTGTCACCAATTGAAGCTGAATCCTTTTCGTTAGCCTCCACATTTTTGCCCCATAGGTGAGTCGCGGTAAGATGCAGCTGTTGTATATTTTTCTCTTGAGGTAAACTGGTAAATGGCTGTTAATGATCTAACCATGCCTGTCAAATGTGCTTAATCCCAGTTTTATTATTCCACCTCTTTCGTCGTCGTGGTCCGGATATGCAGTTACGTTTCCTAAGCAGACGTATTCTCTTATCACTTCCGGCGCCTCGCTACTTGTTCTGAACTACTGATCCCTCCAGAGGTTGTTGAACATTACTTCAGTTACTTTAGTTTTCTGTATATAAATGTTCTGACTTACTCTCGTACTTTACATGTCTAGGTTATTAATATTGATCCTTCGCATTTTGTTGTCCAGGTTACTTAGGAAGGAAATGTCATCTGCAAATAGCCAGTTACCGAGATACTCTTTATTAAGATTTCTGCGCAGTTGTTCCCAATCCAGGTCTCTGAATACTTGCTGTAACCAAGCTTTAAACAGCACTGGTGTCTCTGTACCAAACACCCTTCCTTATGGGGATTTTATTAATTTATTTATCTAGGAATGTGGTTGCCGTGCGACTACTTTATATATCTTCCAATATTTGCTGCATTTTAGACAATTCTATATAGTACGTTGGGCCCATCTATATTAAAGTCATTTTTTACACTTGAAATTTATTAACCACAACTAATTCTTAACACCTTGCGCTTGGTTGACAACGTGCTCAGATACCTCTACTCCACTAAATCATGACAACTATACTAATATTGTTTCTAGTGCATTCATGCGGAGTAATGGTCTTCATTTCGATCCCGTTTCTTAAATAGACTATTTCCCTTATGCTTAAAAATAAAGGCGACGCTTCTAATAAATGTATTTCGGTTGCACGATTCCGCTACCCAGTACGCCGTACCTTCTAACTGCCCCTTGCTTCGGAGAGAGATCTGTGTGCTCACCCATAAAATAATGCAGGCCTGAATTTAAGCACTGAAAATAAGCGTTCTATTTTAAAACCATTGATTCTTCACAAGCGTTGAGTCTGCCTGATTATTGTATAGTTTTGATTCAAACTTCCTCCTGGCACTCGCATTAGTCTATAATTCACGGCTTAACTTTGCTCATTTATTTTCCTGCCCGCCTACCGACATCCTTCGTCCTCTCTTCAATGAGGCTATTGGAGAAATCCACCTCTTTGGACAAGTGGAATGGGCAGTCCCACTCGTCACGGGGCCCATCAAGGGCTGTCTAATGCGGCAGTAACTTTGATAGCGTTCTTAAAAAGCGAAAGTAGCAAGAAAGAGGCCTGTTTCTAATTCGCGGTGAATTTCAGAGCACCCCAACTGAAAGCAGTCTACTGAGTCTTACTTCGACATGTTCGTTCCCATTCTTTGTTTCAAACCTCCTTTGGCTTTCAGCGTGTCTCCTTTCCCGTTTCGCTTTAATGATAAAAAATCCCTGAGACTATATAGTGCGCGCTTGCCTTTACTTTGGGACTAATGGTACCTCTGCGTGTTCTTTTGCACTTAGAAGGGATGATTTTGCTTAAATTTTTTATAGGTGCAACTCTCACCCCTGCCCCCGAGGAAAGCATTATACTTCAGCAGCGCTGCATTTTGGCCCGCAGTGACTACCGCACTAAACCCTCGTGGGCGTGTCTGGATGTTTCTAGGCTTCTTCCCAGAATTTAACTTGCTCCGCCTTCTCATAAATGGTTTCTTTAGATTTGCTAATGTTACTGTTTCGATAATTTAGAGTCAACTGCAGTTCCGGGCAGCACACCTTATTCATTTCCAACAGATATGAATGAAACAATCATTTTTCCTCAAGAGCATAACATGTTACGCCTACAGCAATCTCAAAGTGCAGCACTGGTGGCGTTCAGTAAATGAAGCAATAAAAAATATTAAGTACACGCAAAATACTGCCCCAGTTCAGCATTGCTCGTCATCATCTTTGAAATCAGTGCTTTGTTCGTATGTAGAAGGAAATGAAGTTTTATTGATAACATTTGTGTATTTGCGCCTACGCTGGTTCGAGAAAGATAACTTTTTTCAATGTCAAGTTGTCTCTTTTATACACTAATAATTTCATCACAGATTTGCGGGCCATGCAGACTAAATCACTAGCGGTGCCCAATCGTTGGGATAAAAGAAAAATTACTTGCACCTGCCCTGATTGGTTCAAAAGCAAAACTCCAGAAGCACATATATGACGCGCATCGATCTGTTCGGGTAGGAATATATTAAAAACAAATGGCTGTCGCTGTGCTGTTTAGCAAGGCTGAGCGTTGTACTATACCTGTAACGTTCACTAAATGTACGTGCAGTATTTTGTAGATGGCATTTCATATAGATGAACAAGCTATGATACCTTTAAGAAAAACGCAATCAATGAAGCTTTCTCTCCACCTTTCTGCATGAATGAAATAATTCTGGATTTAGAGTAACTTCAGATACCGCTACCTGGAAACAGTATGCAAGTCTCAGCAGCCGCATTCAGTTCGAATAACTTCCTTTAAGAGGTCTTCGCAGTTTCCTCAAAATAGGACTAAAATGTCAACTTTACTTAGTTTGAACAGAATTGGCCGGAAGGAGTTGAGAACGACGAATACATTTACATTGCACTCAGACAAGAGCGTTTGAAGAGCAGATACTCTTGGAGGTAGTGATGAATGTGAACACGTGGATAAATAAATTCAGATCTAGCGTTGACATCAAGTATTGAACATTGTGTTACCCGACATTAATATACGTATAAGAAGTGACTTGTGCAAATTAATTATATTTTAGTCTTTTAGATGTTTAGCGAAGTGAAGCACAATTAGACAGGTCTGGACTTTGTGAGATTGACTGATAGAATCTTTTATTACAACCAGGAAGGCTCTGCGGCCTATTTGCATGGCACGATGCATACGACGCCTTTTTTTTTTTTTTTTTTTTTTTTTTTTTTTTGTCACAGTTCAACACATGAGGTATTTTAAAGTGACTGTGCGGCTTCGTTTTTTCAGCCTCTAAAGAATACTTACATACCCGACGCCAAAGTAGAATTCTGATTAGGCTGCTAAACGCTGGTACGCATAATAAACTGATATTGTTTCAATTCTCTCCAGAACTTTCAGGTGACAGAAGTTGTTACGTTCTTTCTAAACGTTTTCACCATTGCCAATAAAATAATAATTGGTTCAGAGGAAGGGAAAGGCGCAGTATCTGTCGCACTTGCTTTGTGGCACCTGAACTGCGCCGTAACGGAAGGGAGGAAGGTGGGGGTGAAAGTGGAAAGAGAGAAAGGGGAGCCGTAGTGGAGGGCTACGGAGTAATTTCAACCACCTGAGGATCTTTAACGTGCGCTGACATCGCACAGCACGCGGACGCCACTTCGTTTTGCCTCCATCGAAACACAGCCGCCGTGATCGGGTTCGAACCCGGGAGCTCCGGCATAGTAGTCGGGCGTCTTACCACTGCACCGCCCCGGCGGGGCCCATTGCTAATATCAGGTATCACGTTCGTGCCATGAAGTATTCCTACTTTTCTGGATCGATGATTGGGTCGTCAAGATGAGGATGAACATCTTCGGGCGCAATAATACGCCACTGCAACGGGACGCTGTTTCATCACGAAATGAATGTTGCGGACTTGTGTCCTCCATCTCTTGCGCTGTTGCAGAGTCCAGGGACTATAACAAGCAACAGAAGACGAACCTCATAATTTTCTCGCAGAAGCGATGCATTATTGCCTTGGAAGTAATATTGGTCTTTGATAGCAGTTCCTACAATGAAATTTACAGCAACAGCAATTACCATCTCACTATTTCCTTCCAATAAGAAAAAAAGCAGTAAACTCTTCTCGTGATTGGCTGCAATGTAAGTGGCTGCCATGCATGAATACAGGCAGAACTTCGATGCATACTTAACTGTATCCGAGAGCAACTCTTAAAATATCGCTCACAGTGTGAGATGCTGACCATAGCAGTATCGTTTCGCAAAAGTTTTAGACCAACCAGCGTTATTTTCTTCTACAAAGAATATCAAGGTTATGCCCGACTGGGCGATGGCAACCGCGTCATGTGTGAAAGGCTGTTTTCTTGACGTAACAGACAAAGAAAGGAATAGCGGGAAAGGATTCAGCGGAAAAGGAAGCGGCAATGACATACTGATGAAGAGCTCCAGATGCTTATTGCGGCAGACATATCTACGCCTCGAGAGGGGAAAACATCGACGCACTGCCTGTCACCGCGGGGGCGGGTTTCGCGTGACGCCCAAATTGCTCTCGTACTCGCTCCCTGCATTCATCAGCCGAGGAAAGGCAAAGAGCATCCTTAGAGAGGCGGCGTGTTTGCTATTATTGTTCCTGCGCTGGTCCCTTCTTGTGGAACGGCCGCGACATTCCCGATGGGGCGTTATAGTACACTCGTACATCATCCCACTTCACTGTCGGACAAATTTGCTTTTGACCTACATCGTATAAGTGACCAACTAATAAGAGAAACGCTTGTGGTGTTCAGCTTCTGCGCCATTCTGCTGCTGTATTGTTCCGCTGGCCGGCAAGAAGTTCTATGTGTCTCTCAAGTGTGCGGTACAAGTTATGGAGGACACCTCGCAACAGAAATGAATGTTGCGCGTTCTTTAGCGGAATTATATAGTCTGTAGGTCCAGCATTCGAACGCGAAAGATTTATTAATTTATTCCCTTCAGTTTGATACTTTTGTGCCGCAGGAGTTATGCGAACCGGAAAACCCGAAATTTCATTGTTAATAGCAGTCCAGTGTTACTGACGGAACATCAATTAATGATGACAGTCTATCATTTGACTTTCAAAACACCTAGTTTTTTGTATCACAGCGCTGCAAAACAAAATATCTGAGTGGAAGAAAAATTCAGTTTTATAAGGCCGTGAAGGTCTCTCAACATCCACAGTTGCTAGCTTTGCCAACTACACGCAGGTGGAAATAACACTACAGTACATGGCAGCTATAGGACAGCGGAGAGATTCTAGCACTGTACTGTACTTTATGAATCACGCCCTCTTTTTTGTCACGCAGGAAATAAAATGATGTAATTGCAGCATCGTCGAGGGCGACTCCAGCGGATCAGTAGTGACACAGATGCCTTTCTATACTTCAGATGGCAAATGCAACGCTAACGGTCCACATATCCCCATCGCCCTCAGCCAAGGAACAAAGCAGGAGGATAGAGGTGGATATTGACATAGACAACTGAGAAGTAATTTTAGCCTCAACTACTGAAACAAAAATAAAGAATAAAAGATTCAAGGAGCGCAGAGCAAGGAGTATCAGAGGCTCAACGGTTCATTATTCTCGAACATCCTGACATCTGTTTTATGTTGCGAATCCCGTGTCACGTTTATATTACGTCAGTGAAGAGGTTATAGTCACGCTTGTATTGTTTTTGTGTGGTTGGGACGATTGTAAAGAGCTGAAAATAAGGTGTCTCTTTGCGGCTCCACGCAAATATATCGATGTTAGAGATTATGAATATCAGTTTTTCCATTGCTTACGCACACATGACCGGCACGAGAGAACACCCTCACCCTATCTCAGCGGCCAGCCACCGTCTTCAAGGCAAATTCCCGCTGAACGTCTGCAGCCGAGCAGCGGAAGATTACCGATGGGCAATAACGCTCGCCTCTGTGCGAGTTACCGCGCTAAGCCTGGGTTTGAGTATCTGTGGGCTCGAATTACGTCATCGATCTGCCCTGAGGAATGCTGAGCAGGCGGGGCGGCGGGGCAGCCCCGGCTCGTCGCGTTTGAGCGACGGACAGAGAAAGAAAGAAAAGTGCAGGCCAAAGTCAATAAATGCTTAATTACGCCCACCGGCAGAATGCGGGATTGAGCGGAGATAAATATACATGCCACAGGGGGCTCAGCTGCTGCCCTCAACGAGTGAGATGGAGAAAAGAGGGAAGGGAGAAGTGAAAACACGAGAGACCTCAGTGCGAGAGAAAGCGAAGAAAAAAAGGCAGAGAAATGAAAAACCGGCAGCAGCAGCGGCGGCTACATCCGACCGGAATCTGCCGCTAATGATGCCTGCTCCGCATAATCTCGCGCGCAGTCCCCTTTTTCGCCAGCTAAGTGCCTGTAACTACGTCCGCCTGCCTCGGCATGCGCGTACACACACGTCGCTCGGATGCGTTGCAGCAGCAATGGCAGCGCTCTACTAGAGACGGTGGTGTGTGTGGCGCGCTTTCGCCGATCTCGCACTGAACTGATGCTGCCGCTTCTGCGTGCAGTGCGCGAATAAAGAGGCGTGAAAAAAACAACAACAAAAAAAAAAAAAAAACGGGGAAGAAAAAATGAAAGGTGTACGAGCGCGAATTAGTCGCTGTCGACACCTAGCTAGCGCTGTGCATTGACTCTGATGCCCTCCGAGTGGGATGAAGAAAAAGAATAAGCGAAAAGCACTCGGGCGTGTAGAGTTGAGACACGGCGGCGTCAGCGGAATGGACGGACTTTCGCTACGAGCCTTCTTTCATGCTGCTTCTCTGCCTTTCGAATCTTACATTTTCAGTTCGCTGTGTCTGTTTTGCTCCTTTATATTTTTACCCTTGGGCGGTCTAGATATCTCACCATTCTGGGTAAACAGACGAGTTCTTTTTTGTTTCTTGTCTTTCACTTTCAGCTGGGCGCACCCCTGATTTTAGGTTGTGTGCGCGCTATCCTATTATTTTCATTTGCAGAACTCAACATGCTCTTTCTGCTATACCTAACAGGCAGTTAATATATATGACCTAACATCATTGACAGACAGGAAAAGGAAGAATCGTTATTCAGTACCAACTTTGCCAAGCTGCAGCCTTAAATAACAGACAACGTCTCTGAGTTTATTATTACTTAGATGCTATAAAAAGCTCCATGGGGAAGAAAGTAACGCGCGTCCTGTATCAGGCGGCTGCATCTGTCATAAAATTTAGTTATTGGCTGGAGGCAAGTGATGCCACCAGACCGGAAGAGACAAATGTAGGCTTTGGTATATCATCATTCGTTCCCTGTCGCCGCTCCTAGACATATTTGGGGGAACATATAACTACCTATCACCTAATAGATGAATCTGGTTGTGTGTAGCGGCCTGCAAGGAAAACCATGAAAGCGTGTCACTGAACCCCACCCAAAGGCATCAGCAGTTTTGAACGCTATCGCTGAATTTCTAATCAGTCCATGAAGCCACTGATACATTCAGGTGGATAGATTTCGACGCACACATATCTTCATCTGACACCCAGCTACGAACGTTATACGTACTTACATTCGTAGCGGGGTGCCAGATGGATATATGGGTGCGTCTTTCTGCATTCTAGTCTAAGGACGAAATTCGGCAGCGACACTTAAGAATGCTTTCGTAGATGACTATGAGCCATAACTATGTGTGATGTTTGTACATACTTTGCACCTCCGAGTATGTTACTTGTAAAGTTATGAGTGATGATACGTTTTGCAGTCTATATGAGTCATGTCTATGCTGAATTATGACTACATAGGACGTCGTCGCGTTTCATCATACATTGCTATACAGGTCCTCTTGCATACATTGTGGCACAGTGCACAGGCGTGGTGACGTCATGTGAATTTTGGGCCATGAACACCGCTGCCTCCGGCTTTTATGCTAATTGTATATATAATGATCATTGACTGCCTCGTATTATAGAAGCAACGCTTGATTATTTTAAAATAAAATAACTACTTACTACTATTACTGCTACTACTAGTAGTAGTAATAGTATTAGTACTACTACCACCACTACTGCTGCTGCTCTACTACTACAACTTGAGGATGGCATAAATTGATTATGACAGGTTCTGTCGGCTGGTTGTTTTAGGACGTCACTAGCTGAAGTGTTTCACTAGTCAGTAGCGCTTTTAAGTTACTGCGATCAGGTAGCATCGCATGTCTTAAATATTTTCGCAGAACGGTTGATGACAGCGATTGGGAATGCAGAGAACATCAAAATATAATAAAAGAATACAACCACTAACCATACCGCCCAATGAAGCATCAGACATTCGACACCAACAAACAAACGTCCCTTAAATTTAAGCCTAATATTGAGCAGCCTTTTTTTTTTTTTTTTTTTTTAGACCTATTCATTCAGGGTGCATCGCGAGGCGCGCAAAGCCGCATCCAGAGACAGCAAAGGAGACGTCGGTTTCTCCGCCTTCCGACCGCAGCAAACTGGTCCTTTCTTTCGCACCCAACATTTCTAATGCGTGACAACTGCGGCGGCGGCGGCGACTGACACGAGTTGGCAGGCAGGTTAGAATTCCTCGCGCAGTTCGTCCCGTCGCCTGCGCCAGCAGCGCGCTCCATCCGCCGCTCACTCATGTCGCCATCGAAGATCGCGGCTTTGAAGAAGAGGGAGCAAATGCGAACGGAATTCACGGGGGTGGACAAAAGAGCGGGCTTCGACGGCCCCCTTCTCTTTCGGGGTTGAGGAAGAAGAGGAGTGCTTGCACCGATACTTCGATAAGTTACCTCCAGACAGGAGCACGAGCAACGAAGAAAGGCTGCTCGGTCGGGCTCGGAGACTACGCTGCCCGTCAGCGGGAAGAGAAGAACAGCGCGCTTAGGATGGCTTCGAAGAAGCCTGTCTTGAGACGAACAGATAGAGAAATGTGCGAAGAAATGAGTCAAAACCAGAGTTGCTCGAAAAAGAAAACGAATTACATGCCCTGCTCTTCACAAATGTGGAACCAGCTTTTGCTGCTACCGTCCCGGAAAGGAAGAGACCGAAGGATAATGCAGAAAGTAGAAGGAAAAAAAAAAAGGCAGTACAAGAAACACAAGAGGAGACAGAAGTCGAGAGTTGTTCCTGGAGATTGCTCATGCCATCCTCTCTGGTTTCTTCACTTTAGCTTTTTCGTTTCTTAATCTAATACCATGTTCACCATCTCGTCTTAGAGCGTGTTTTTTTTTCTTTCCTTTTTTTTTTCAGGTATATTTTCTTTCCGGATGTCCTCCGCCTGTGCGCCTTTCGTTTGAAGCAGTGGTTTTACGCTCTCTCAAGAGCTCCAAAGTTGCATGCAGCGTAGGAAACGCAGAAAGCAATGTGGAAGGAAACCCAGCGGATTCCATATGCGACCCCTGAACGTTGAGCGCGCGGCGTGCGGCATAAGGCGCGCTATTTCATGCTGGCGCCACCATCACATCATCCAGACGCGAGCTCGCGACATCATGGCCTGCTTTCGGGTTAACACTTCAGGAAGGAGCGTTCCACTGCACTTTCATTCCCCCCCCCCCCCTCCATCTTTTATTTTCCTCCTTTCTCAGATCCTTTTTTTTTTATTTTTCCAAATCTGCGCTTTTCTCCGTAGAGATGTTGGTGTTGATGGAGTCGAGATTCTTTTCGTGACGGGGCCACATCTCTCGAGATATCTGTTCCCCTCTCCCCTCTTCCTCCCTCTCCTTTCACCATTTCATGCATTCTGTGCGCTGCTGTATTTCGAAAGAGCACGCTCCTTTTCGCTGTCTTGATATTTCTGATGTAGTCGCGAGGGAGAAGGAAGAAAAAAGAAAACAACGACATTTGCGAAGAAAATTTACTCGAAGAGAGACACGCGAACAGCGGCAACAAGTCCAGCGCGTAGTTTTTTCAGCGAGCTCTACGTCATGATGAATGATACCGGATGAGTTTTCAGTCTTCTGCCTAGAGGATAATAACCTGAAAGGAATTTACAGCGAAACACATTTCCAGCATCGTTGGCTTCTTGTCGATCATGAACTATGCGTCGCAGGAACATTCTGCTTTCGAGTTCAACAAGCAGAAATATTATTGCTATGTTCAGTGAATGGACGACCGACAGCCTGTGAGGGCTGAAGATTTCTTACGTCGCCCCGTTTTCAAATGGGAGCTTGCTAATTGATGGTTCAGTTATTGATCTCAGCCGTCAGTCAATGCGATTGTAACCCAGAGTACAAATCAAAGAAGGACTAATCACAGGGCAAGACTATATGCGCGTCAAGAATTCAAGATCAATACTGTGAGTCAAGAAAACATTGTCAATCGAAAATCCAGCCCTTTAAGTCAAGGTATGACTTTGTAACCTGAAAATGAGCGAAATGTTAGCAGATTAATTATACCTATTGCTAAATAAATGCCGTTGAACCGCCCCCTATCCTCCTCTACGGCACTACCTCCTCCCTATCTCTCTCACACACACACACACACACACACACACACACACACACACACACACACACACACACACACACACACACACACACACACACACACACACACACACACACACACACACACACACACACACACACACACACACACACACACACACACACACACACACACACACACACACACACACACACACACACACACACACACACACACACACACACACACACACACACACACACACACACACACACACACACACACACACACACACACACACACACACACACACACACACACACACACACACACACACACACACACACACACACACACACACACACACACACACACACACACACACACACACACACACACACACACACACACACACACACACACACACACACACACACACACACACACACACACACACACACACACACACACACACACACACACACACACACACACACACACACACACACACACACACACACACACACACACACACACACACACACACACACACACACACACACACACACACACACACACACACACACACACACACACACACACACACACACACACACACACGCGCGCGCGCGCGCGCGCGCGCGCGCGCGCGTCCTTGTCTGTGGATTAGCTAGTATGGTAGACCCCCTCCCACCCCACCCCTTTTCTCCTTTTTATTTCTCTTTCCGCAGTATTACCTTTTTTTTTGCCATATCGTTTAAGCCCCTTATGCTTTAGGCGATGCGGGCTGCACAACATTATTGTTATTTCTTTTTAATTGCCCACATTAAATTAAGTCAATACGTATGTAGTATAAAAGGTGTTTCAAATGTGCTTCGATGCACTGCATATAGCCGCAACAAGAAAGTGAATTTATGAGGAAGGACTACCTGAGCAACCCCCCCCCCCCCCCTCTCTTCTTCCATTCGTTCCTTTTTTTTTTTCTTGCCGAAATGGACGCATGTGAAAATTTGTAGAAACGTCGCCTTTCAAACCGAATATTTTGCAAAGAATAAAAGCCGCCAGATGGGCCAAAAACCGGTCTTGATCGACTCTGGAGGTTCCCTGACCGATGAGCGGAAACCGTTTTCTGAACTGAGTACAAGGAACAAATTCTCTAGAGGGACAGTATGGCCGACCCCTTTTTTCCTGTCCGCCAGTCGAATAGACATTTCACGCCTTCTCTATGAAGCTGAGCACGTTTCATGTTTATTATCATTACGGCGACCGGTTATTACGAAGACCGGTTAGATGAAAGAACTCAGTCCCCTAGGGGGTCTACGGTTATTTCCTGAAGAGGAAGTGCAGATTACCGATGCGTGACAAAATCGAGTTCTACATTCAATACGTTGCTTCAAGCTGATGTGAGTGGTCATTGAATTGGGAGCTTTACATGGAAGGGCGGAGGGGAACACATTGGGAACCGGATACGCCCGCTCAGCTTTGCATAGCAACATGAAAGAATCGTAGATCGCTCCGGTTGGGGTGCCGCAGCAAGCTCTATCGGGAGGAAGTCTCATGAAAGGTGAACTCCTGAGAGTTGATGCGCCGGTAGTGCAGAGGGCTGGAATCACAGCAGGTTAAACTTCCTATCGTCGCAGGATAAATCGATTAGAATAAATAATGCAGGAGTAGTCAACTATAATTTTAGAACCTAAGCTGGAAAAGGCACACAGAAAAGACAAAATAGATAAATAAAGATGCGTGAAAGAAATTCAAACGGCCCGGTCGCCTAGGGGAAGCACAGCAGTGCATTCGGAGCCTGGTGCATGCACCGGTGACCGCTGCGGACGGCGTTCCAGTCCCGCTTTCTCAGGAACAAGCCAGACGCTCAGATGCTCCAGTGCGATAGAGGTCGTCAGAGGCATAGAGTAGAGGGGATTAAGGTTACTGATGGTAACTTAGCAACCGTCGTGTCCGAGCCTTTTCAAAGCGCGCTGAATAAATTTTCACGAAAGCCAGTCTGAGGATCTACGCAGCATAGCTTCACAGATTGCTTCAGGCTAGTGAGTCGAGAGCGACCGAAGCTGCTGCAAACAAAAAAGTTTGAGTGATCACATCCTCGTCTTTGCTAAATTTGATTAGTGTCAGACGTAATACAACGAGCGATTATGTATCAGAACGGCTATTTGTTTTTGATTATATTTTATTTTGATTTAAAGCCTGTTTGCTTTGCGGCTTCACCATCGCGCTAATATTTATGCCAATGGCAAGAATGCGGCATGGCGACCACTGCACGAAGTATTGCGGTTCAGAAAGATAGTTATATTCCTCTTTTGAAAGATGTCTGTTTCATCCTGCGGCTTGAAAGTAAAAGTGGTCGCCTCCTTTTATATCCTCTTGCTCTACTGACTGCTTACTGCTACGTGCACCAAACAAAAGGAAATCCAAAGGAGGTAACCAGAAAAAACAAAGCGAATTTCACGAGTTTTCGCCAATGAAAATCAGTCTCTCCATTCGCGCTTATTCTTTCAGTGCTGAAGTCGCCTAACGGTATTTATCATTCATTCCAGGGCGAGTACCAGAACGCATAGGGAGTTCACGGATACCCTTTAGTCAGGATGCTGACCTGCGGCTCCTAAGCAAACCTGCTGGCTGCTCTAAGCTAAGCTAAGGACAGCAGTTATTGACAGGAATGTTGACTCCAGGTTCCGTATGCCTTAAAAGGTGTAAGATCACGGCATTATGTTTTTAGAACATGGGATCGCTGGTCAAACTTTCGCTGAAGGCGAAACACGCATTTCAGTTGAAGGAGAGCTACAGCAGAAGCTCTCGGCTAGCGATCTTGACCACGGCTGTTGTAGATATCCGTCCTAAGCGCTCCACTTCTTGTGTCCCATTACACTTGCGGCGTGAAAAAAAAAAAAAAAAAAAAAAAAAAGCAATGCTGTATTTCCGGACTTTATGATGCAGGTAATTTTCTGGGAGACGTTAAAAAAAAAAAAAAGAACCTTTGAAAAGGTCGAAGTTACTGGTAAAACCGACCATTGAAGCGTGGCTTCCATGAACTGCTGGAAATTCGCAGCTCCCTGCTTTTGTTTCTTTTTGTCATTTCAGTTCTTTTCTGCGCAACAGTCGGGGCCCTTTGTCTAAACGCTGATACCGCCGTGAGTTTCCTTTCCCACACCCTTTACACGCATCGCGAGCCGCACATCTCGTCTCGAGGAAGGAGACGCGGCCGCGCCGGTTGCGTCACGGGGCGCGCGCTTTTCGAGCCGCGGCGGCAGATGCGGTGCTTCCCACGCTTCTGCGGCGGTCCTTAATGTATGGCAGGTCCGCCGCGCAATCCGGCGGCAGCGTCGACAACGGCTCAGTTTCTCGTCGTGCGGTACCACATGTCCCGTGCAGGAGAGCAGAGAACGCCCTCCTTTCCCATCCCTAGTGTGAGACCTCGTGCTCTCCCAGCGCTTTTTCACAACTCGTCTCTGTTACGCTAGGATATCGCGACGGTCTTCATGGCGTCCGCAGAGCGCGCAGTTTGCGGGGTGGTTTGAAGAATATTGCTTAATCCGTGTGTTGGAGGTACGCGGTGCACTTTAACGTAAATAATTCGATATAACTGGTTTACATGAGAAGCACTGCCCGCGTTCGGTGCCACTACGTTAACGTAAATAATTCGACATAACTGGTTTCTAGAGAAGCCCTGCACGCGTTCAGTACCGCTACGCGTCATTTCCATGCAAGAAGGGAATGATCCGTTGTTACGAAATGATAATCGAAAGGCAAAATTATAAGCGAAAATGAGTTTGATTCCTCTGGCTTCCATTATGAAATAAATAATTCAAACGTTGAGTTTGCTTGCAACTGCAAGCAAACTCTTGTTACCAACTTGTTACCATCTTGTTACCAACTGGTGCTGTTGTTTCTTTATGGTCTTTAGTGTCACACCGCCTTCTTCTTCTTCATCATCATCATCATCCTCCTCCTCATCATCATCATCGTCATCCTCATCATCAGCCTGACTATACCCACTGCAGGGAGAAGGCTTCTCCCATATTTCTCCACTTAACCCGGTTCTGTACTAGCTGTATCCACTGTGCTAGCAGTACACCACCTTAGCCGCGTTTAATCGAAGGCGGTTAGTGGATACGTTTCAGGTCGAGCCAATCCTGTTAGAATCTGCTTGGTGCACCTCGAGCTGAAGTTAAAGCCCGTGTGAAATAATGTCATGTGAGAACGTAAACTGAAGTGTGGCTCCTCAAGAGGGATCCCTAGCGAAAAAACCGTATGAGTCACAATAAGCTCACACAGATTTCTCCTAAAGACTCATACTAAACTCATACAAATCTCATACAGTCATATATTTCTCACTCGTTGAATGATATTTGTATGAGATTATATGAGATTTATACGAGCTTAGTGGGAGTTTAGTATGAGAAATCTCTATGAGGTTATTGTGACTCATAGGGTTTTTTCGCTGGGCGATATGTCCTTCCTGTTATTCAATGGCTATATTGCAGTGCGTAATTGTAGTGTCTGATGCTAGAGCTCAATGACAGCATTTATGACATATTTCTTTTGCCTCACTGTTGTTTAGTCTTTATTATTCTTTTTTTTTTTTTTTCATCTACGGCGACTTTTTTGACCTCATGTATTTTTCTGTGCCGTTCCTGAGCAGCCAGCCTTGTAAATTTCTGTTGCAAGTCCCTATAATTAAGCTTTCGTACTTTATTACGTCGTGGCAACCCCGTTGTGAAACAGATGCACCACACGATATTTGAGTAATCCATTGATTTGCGTGATGACATGATTAAGTGACAATCAAAAATTTAGTTTCCTCATTGATAATCAGCACGGTTTTGTCCAATTTCTTGCTCTAAACTACTTTAAAATTGTAGCGATATATCAGAGGAATAAACGCGTACATCTTTAAAACTAAACTAGACCAAGTTGGATATGCAGCCGCTTCAAGCGCAGCCGAAAGCCCCTTGATACTGTGTGTCATTGTCAAAAGAACTGCTGTTGCGCAACTCCAGAAGAAAGCAGAAGAGCATTCGTCCACGACGCAGCAAAAAGTAAAGTTTTACGCCCGTTATTACGGTTGATGTCCGCGAATTTTCAGCGACAGCACTTGAAGGTGACCCTTTTTTTTTGCCCTCTCCGTCTGCATTCAATATCCTTAAAGAGCGAACATGAACCGGCGCGTTCTGCGGGGCTCTCCTGTTATGCGTGACACCTATTATTAGCGAGCCCGTCGCGGTGGCTCGAAGCCTACGGTGTTCACCTAGTCTTTGTGCATTCGCGGTTCAAATCCCGGCTACGGCGGCTGTACTTCGATGAAGGCGAATTGTATACCTTGTGTGCTGCGCAATGTCAGCGCACCTTAATCGATCTCAGGTGGTCTAAATATATCCCAACTCCTTCACTGGGGCGTCCATCAGAGGCCATGATTTGCTTCAGCACGTTAAACCCCATGTCATCATCATCATCATCAGCCTGACTATACCCACTGCAGGGCGAAGGCCTCTCCCATATTTCTCCACTTAACCCGGTTCTGTGCTAGCTGCATCCACTTGACCCCTGCGAACTTCTTAATCTCATCCCCCCACCTAACTTTCTGCCGCCCCCCGCTACGCTTTCCTTCCATTAGAATCCAGTTTGTTACCCTAAGCGACCATCGGTTATCCTCTCTTCGCACTACATGTCCTGCCCATGCCCATTTCTTCTTCTTAATTTCCACTAGAATGTCGGTAACTTGAGTTATTTCTCTGACCCACTCTTCCCGTTTCCTATCTCTTAATGTTACCCCTACCATTTTTCGTTCCATAGCCCTCTGGGTTGTCCTCAACTTAAGTAGAACTCTCTTGGTTAGCCTCCACGTTTCAGCGCCATAGGCGAGTACAGGCTTGTACTCCCCATGTGACTGACCACTATTAGAAGACTCCGGTTTAGCGGTGCCCTGGAAGCCTCATGTGCGGCGTCCGGTTCTCTGCAAACGAACTGGCGGTGCCGCCAGCCTGGTCTCGGTCCCTGCTTTTCCCTTTTCCCACGACTCCGGCTCAGCTATGAGGGAGGAAAGGCGGCCGTTTCACACGTGGATAGGCCCGAGTGATTCAAGACCCTGCCCTAACCCCCTTCCAACCGCATCCCCGGAGCGGCGAGACCCTGCGATCTGGCAGCAGCCCCTGATTGTAAACTGGCTGCACGTACCCGGCGAGCCGCAAGAGGAGCCACCGCCAGGCCTCATAAACAAGACGGCGGCGCTAAGGGCCTCACCCCCACCATTACGCACCGTTCCCGAGGAAAGGAAGGAAGACAGGGCCACGGGCGCCGCACCGGAGCAGAGTGGACTGCTCGCAGAGACAAAGAACCCGCGGCCGTATACGATCGAAAAGACAGCCCCTAATCTCGAGGTGGCGTCGTCGTCCCTAGCAAGGAGATAGAAGCGGGGAGGAGTGTAAGGCACCGCAGGAAGAAGCCGCATCTATAAGAGCCGCCGCACCGCAGCCCGAACCCGGACCGACCGGAGGAGGATTTATGGAGCGTGCTGCGGGGTTATGGTGACCGCGTATCGACGGCCATGTTTATGCGATTCTCTCTCTCTCTCTCTTTCGCATGCGCGCGCTACCAAAACCAGAGTGGCGCGTCTTCCCATGGCCGTTCAAGCCTTCCGAGACGACGATAGGAGCAGGGGCGGTGAGGGGGGAACCGGAGCGCGGGGTTCAGACTCGGCGCAAAGCTGGCGGCAAAGGTTGATGAAGAGAGAAAGAAGGAAGGCTGGCCAAGGGCCGGCGATAAGACGCTCGCGGGTCCCCCTCTCGCTCCCGATCTCCCGAGCCATACTTAACCCCTCCTAGTCTCCTTCGCGCGCCTCCACTATCGGTTCCCCACGGTCTTGTCTTGCCGCACCTCCTTTCTCCTCCTTCCAACAACACTGCCATCTCCTGTTGCTGGGACGCTTCTCTCCCCTCTTCCGTGGCTGATCGGCTCTCGAAGAACACATTCGGTTTTGCATCTGCTTCACCCGCCCTTCTCCTCTCTTTGGGTGATGCGAGCATATACCACGCGAGAACGCTCTGGAAGCTATCCGTGACGGCAGGCGCCTTCGGAGCTGCCAGCGATGCTTTCTTTCTTCTCTCTACCTTAGGACCTCCTCTCTATCTCTCTCTAGTTTAGCTATTTGACTTTCAGTGTTTGCTTGGGCTATTCTTCACACTATCGTTCTCACGCGTTCTTTCATCCATAAGCTCGCTGTTTATCATTCTAGGGCGCGAATTTAATGCGAAGTGCAGTTGCGCTGCAGCTGCTGTGATTTTGTTTGTCTCTCTTCTTTTTTTTTTTTTCTTTTTCCGCGCAGCGTTGACCACTGCTGGCTCCCGTTTTCGTCGCCCTCTATCAAGCATGCACTTTCATCCGACGGGCCTTCCGGCGTGGTACCTTCTATAAAGGGAAATTTACCAGAATGTACTCAAACTATAAACTGCCGACATGATCTTTTTTTAGATGTAGGTAACATAAATTGGAAACGTAGCCTCCAGATCACAGGGTTCCTCTACTTATTGTTAAAGTTACTTTTGTATGCGCAGTTGGGAATATGTACTAACCAAAGTAGTTTTGAATTTTCGCGCTGAATGACGGCATTAGTGTAAAGAAAGACAATATTGAAAGGAAATAAATTATCTGGAAGTCCCCAAGCTCAGATTTAATGAGGGTAGCCCGAAAAGAAAAAAAATGTTCTGCTCGCCACATGCATGAACTAGCTTTCTTACGATGCACGAACGTCTGCTTTTCTGCGACACCTTAATGCACAGGTGCTATTTTATTTTTGTAGTGTGTAAATACGATTAAACACGGTCAGACCCAGCCACGAATCTTGTGTGAAGCCCGTTGGCCTTAGGGGGAAATAAGAAAAAGCGTCACAGTGGAGCAGATTCGGACCCAGAAATGTCTCCTGGAAAGAAAGCACGGAACTCCGTAGCTGATAATCTCGCTCTTCTTGCTGCCCTTCCAGCTTAAGTGCTGTGTATTGCATGCAGTCCTCTCCATCAACTTTCATCCGTGCCCAACGGATCCAAACACACCGCTGTCGTATTGCCCTCCTAAGTTGCTTAAAGCTGAGGGACTGTTTGGCTGATGAATTTGGCCTACCCCCAAGATTTGGGTGGTCCGCCTCCAAAAACTGATTTTGCATAATTCGAAAATTAAAATTCAAAAAGTGCGCACACTCACGCTCAAAGCAAACTTAGCCACCCTCAAAGGATACTGGCCTGCCCTCGAAATTAGGTCAGAGAGTGATTAAATGGGAATAGACAGTCTAGATTTAGAGGCCTTTTGCACGGTATATATACTACGTTGGTTGGTAGTTTCAAACCATCTGTCATTTATTTTTTCACGCCTGGAACACGGATCATGGCACCGACACTTTCGGCATTCGATGACTGTTGCTTACTTTTTTTTTCCTTTCTTTTTTTTTTTCTCAGCGCTTGCAAAATGCGAAAGCATGGTTCATGATTTTCTCTGAACATCGTATGGTTGCGGAATACATGTGGTGCGATCATTTTTTCAGCATAAGGACGGTCGCAGGCCACACGTAGTAAGCTCTCGTGAGGAAATGTTCGAAAGGACTGCGATGTGGACAGTATTTGCCTCAAATGGGAATGGTGCGCCATTGGGATGTGTCCCAGGTGCTCAAAGTTGTAACACTGTTCCTTTTCTCGGATTATCCAAGCAAGGGGTGAAAACTAACGAGGCGCTGGTAGGGTATCGTCATACAGATGGTATGAGCTGTTCATTCCACCGCGAACAACGCAGTCGTTCGGTTAACCGGCACGAATGTGAGGTTCCTGAATGTAGATGCAACCGCTAATTTTTCACGCCTGCTTATTACAAACTCTCGTCCAAAAGACTCTTTCCAGTTGACTTGACCACGTATGCTTCCTTTTCTTTTCTTTTTTTTTCTGCACCTGTAACCTTGACGCATAGGAAACACGTGAGATGTACAATTGGCAGCCCGTAGAACACCGTTAAAGATACCGTACGGTCTTTCGTTTTTACTGGACGATTGCACAGCAGGAAACAATAAATTAGTCTGACTTGTTGAAGGGCGGTCATTCAGCAAGGTGAGATAAAGGTACGAATGTAACAATGCCCTTGGGCTGTCTATGCAGTATAAGAAAAGTATGCTTAGACTCCTTGAAGGGATTCATCGGAACATGAATGAGCTGCTAGATTACCTATATAAAGGGAAAATAGAAATCGCCTCTGAATAAGAAGGTAAGGCTTGGAGGATCACGCATGATGTATGAATGGATGGTAGAGCACCGGTCTGATGCGCAGAACTGCCAGCGGCAGATACAGCCCTCGGAGAGACTCCGTTCAAATGATGAAAAACGCAGCTGAACAGGCAACAATAATGTGTATCATGTGTACAGACCAACTAGCTCAACATTTCACTGTATTATTGCAACTCGTTCAAGACGACATTCTTCACATTCTCAACATTTAAGTCAAGAAACCGCACGAAGAAAGACACCTCATCTTTACTCCCAACAACGACAGAAGACATCAGCAGCAAGGATGATTAATCATTGGAAAAAAAGAAGTACCGGATGAGCTCCTTATTTCTATATTTTTAGCATACGTCGGAGGCACCTTGCTATGTTCTGAATAACACATTTAAGAGTCAAACATATTGCTCATGTAGAAAAGAAGCTGGAGAATCTAAACGAGCAAGCCGTTTTTCTGTTTTTTTTTTTTTTCATGCATTGGTTACTTCTGATGCCAGAGAGGGGGAAAAAAGGAAGTTTCTTGCGTGTTTTTGTACTTTACTGCCGCCTTTTCACAGGCGGTCTAGTTTTAGCCTTTCTTTCGCTTTAGCCTGGCGCGCCTATCTCAGCCGGCCAGCGAACCATTTGCAACTCCGAGCCGCAAAACCTTCCTAAGGACCAGAGGCTATAGAGAGAAAGAGAGAGAGGGAGAGAAGAAACTGCGCTAATGGTATCGAAGATTTCGAAACAGCAAAGTGCAAAAAGAGAGCCGAACATTGCAGAATTCAAAATCACAAACGACTGGCGAGGAAAAGGAAATAAATGAAAGAGGAATAGCAAACACCGGCCACAGTGCACGAATGGTTTGATTCCTGACGTATGCGGAGCAACGGGAGCCGTGTGCTCGATGTTGGCCTGGCGGCGTCGGCGCTTCCTGAAATTGATTCTAAACGAGAATGCAGGGTGGACACGAAACAAAACGCGTGAAGTAAAAAGACCAAAATCGGGCGCTGCTCAATCTTTTCATAAATGCGCGCTTTTCATATTGCGTGGCGGTTGTGATTCGGCCTCGCATATACGTTCTAAAAGGAAGATATTCCCCTCTGATTCTCTTCCCTCTTCGTTTCAATTTTTTTTCCTCCTCAATTTTTCTTCTCATGCTTTGGGGGAACAAGTCAAGATGTGCATATTTCGCAACCTGCGGCCTTAACCATTAGCTACAACCGCAGAGCAGGCCCAAATTGACTCGCATGCAGCGGTCGTGTTTTTGGGTCCGTCAGCCAGAGTCTTATAAGGTGCGCATTTAGCGACGTTGCCAGATTTTTTTAGACATGGGGAACGCGTCTCAAGTGCTGAAGTTCTTCAGGCTTCCACGCATTTTACACCTAGCGAAATATTAAAAAAAAAAAAGAGAGCAAACGAAGCGTCATTTTTGATTTACTGGCAAAAAGCTAGACCATAGCTGGGCTACTATTAAGGAAATGAAGAAAACATATGCCAATTTTTTGTTCACTACGATCTGTGTTACTTTTTTTTTTTATTTTCATTCTGGCTGGAAGTGACTCGAACGCGACACGAAGGGACTAAAATGACTTGATTCCTTTGACCAGAAGCGTAGGAAAAGGGGAGTGGGTGAAGAGAAATGGTGGTGCTCAGAAGTCAGTATTTCGCAAAGGAAATAAAAATAACTAAGGCGCTCTTTGACTTATAGAGAGTGAAGAAACGATCCGGAGAGCCCTGCATGGCGGTGCTCGAGCACGTTCGCAGCTCTTATCTCTTAAACTTCTCTCCGGACTGAGGATTCAGAGTAAACGCACGAAAGAAACGGACTTACGAATGCAGCGACAAATATAGCAACACAGAACAAAATGGTTTTGTATGCATATAAGAACGCCGGTGCTACGTTGAACATTTCTGGCTGCAGACGATGACAAGCTTTTTTTTTTTTGTCTGCTGCACTGTAGTTAGCCTGCTTGTCGGCCTAACTGTTTTGCATTGAGAGTATTCTCGCTTGGGAGAGTCTTTGGGACAGCGCCATGTACCTACCTACTGGCAAGCCGCTCTCTTCCGGACGCAGAGAGATGTATTTGTGGGTCCCCACGCGGCCATCAATCGGTGAACGAAGATGGCGACCGACATCTCATTGTTTCAGAGACAAAGGGGAAGAGACGCATAAATACAGCGCTATAGCAATGCAAGAGCTCGACCGCCTCTTTCATCCTTACTTCGCTTTGATTTGCCGATACATGTCATCGCCTCGCGACTGAGGTCAGCGAGAACACTTCCTGCGTTCGAGAGCGAAAGGCTAAGCAGCTTGAAAGCGCAAGCCTTGGATAAGCAGCTGGCGTGTACACGTCTCAATGACGTGCTTGATATATACGCTTGTGGGAGGGGTCGGATCATTTTGTATAGGCAAAAGTTCAGTAATTGATGTAACAAGTAGGGAAGAGCTCACTTGGTGCGCGCACGTCAGAATTAGGTGCAAGCAGTATGATGACAAGCAAAAGCGATTAGAGTCGAATACGGGTTGCAGTATACTTTTTGATTTCTGTTCTAAGCAGATTTACTTTTAGTGAGTCTTCAGAGTGGTGGTTTCGAAGTCACGTGGGCAAGTAAGAACAGTACCGGTTGCGGAGTGGGAGCTAAGCGTACTTTTTTTTGTACCCCCGCCTCTGTGCAACAGTGGCTCGCTCAAGTGCTGGCCCTAAGGACGGGGGTTCAATCCCTGCTACGTTTTGATGCAGGCCAAACGCAAACCTGGTCGAAATTTCTGGAGTTCTCCACTATATGGCGTCCGTCATAGTCTATGTCGTTTGTGATGTTGAACTCATAAACAAATCGAAACCGATCTTTTCTCCACCGCCGATACGTTTACTCTGATTGCACCGGAGGTCTTGTCTAAGGGCTTAATATCGGAGGAAAAAAAAAAAAAAAACCATTATGCGTTTGCATATTTTATGAAGCTTGAAAACTCTGTTACTGACACTGCATTTTAGGGAGCGTACAGTTTCCCTGTATTCGGGAAAGCGTTGTTTAACATTCGACCTTTTTCGTTATGGTCAACTTCGTCAGGCATTCTTGCTTGTTATGGTGACGTACTACGATTTGAACTTAAGTTTCAATGGCCTCCTGATGAAAGTAGTCTCATAAGCTCGGCTCAAATAAAGTGTTAAGCAAACACCTCAAGTAGCTGCTGATTTCTGACAGTAGCTGGTCATCACAGACAAACGCACTCGCGAGAAAAACGAAAATAAATGTGCAAAAATGCGCATACAAAAGTAAACTAATAGCAGTGTCGTTAGCCTATGGCATGCGTAACGTTAAACACTCTCGATATATACGCGTCTAGGAGAAACTATAACTTATTTTTACAATAATACAAGCAAACGTTTTTTTTTATAAAAGGCTGCCCGCATACGAAGCTGTGGAGAACCGCTCCGTCGTGTTCTATAATACGACGATTCAAGCAGGTGGTTGCGTCGTAGAGCACAAAGCTGTGCGGCGCTACAGTTGCGCGTCAATTTCAAACGAGATAGTAAGGCGTAAGTTACGGTACGCCGGTATAAAGTGCCACCATCGCGCAAACCGACTTGCTGCGCACGGCATCGGGCAGTTTCACGTATTATTATTATCATCATCATCAAACAATTTGCGTCTGCTTTACTAATAAGTACACTTTTCACTGCTCCGAGCCACAAAACCAATCAGTCGTCTCGTCTAAGAGCATCATCGTGTTCTAGAAGCAGGAAGGAAGCAAGCGATCAGGCATCAATTACAGGAGGCACTCATGCAGCTGCACAGTAATTAGCGCTTAATCAAAGTCGAAGCACGCTGGCTTTCCCGCTTTCGAGAAAAAAAAAAAAAAGCTTCGTACTGCTCGCAAGAACGTTCCCTTCAGTGCGCCTACCAGAACCTCAAATGCAGTATACAGTCAGCATATGGCGCCGCATTTAGTACCTCAAGTAACGAGTCAGAAACACCTCAAGATTGGCCGAGTGACTTCACACTAACTTTGTGTTTTGAAAACACGTTATTTTTTCTTTCTTGTATTTCTGTTCATATACAATGCTATAAATAGCGCACAAAAAATAGCGCTACTAACATGTAAATCAAACAAATGAAATCTAATTTCCCACAAGCTGTTTCCTGTGATTGTCAGCTTCTCCCGCGATCACGGCTTACAGCGCCTACGGTCCACCATCCACAAATATGCCGAAACACTAACCTCCATCCGCTGTCGGTGTGTCAGTTGTAAGGGCCCGTTTAGTCAAACCAGACCCCAGTCATCACGGAGCAATCGGCATCGTAGTTCCTCAAGCCGCCCACGTTGTCGCTGCGACGGGCGCACGAAGACGGCGGCACCTATTGTGTACGAACGACGACACTTCCCGCATACCTGGGAGAACGGGCGCGAGCGCGGCGTCCCGAAACGCACCTGACGCTTGGCAGACGCGAACGAGAGGGCTGAATGCGAACGGAAGAAAGACCCTCTTACAGTCGGTGCTGAAGGCACTCGGGTTCGGGCACTCACGTTGTGTCCGGACAATGAGCCCATCGAGAACCAGATTTCCCCAGCGCGCACCCATCCACGCGGGATGCATCTTCTTCCCCAATCGGGAACGTGCAAGAAGCAGAGCGCGGCGAAGCGCTTACCGGCGTCGACTCCGAGCAGCAGCAGTCGCGGCGGCAGGCCCTGGCTGCTACGCCACGGCAGCGACGGCGAGACCGTTTGAGGCGAAGGAGGGCCCCGGGCGTCAAGCAACGGATACCGGCGGCGGTCGAAACGGCGCCAGCAGCAGCACAGCGGCACACGCAGCCCTCCCGGTCCATGCCCGATCTGAACTCCGGTCCGGCTAAGATGGCCGCCGCTCCGCGAGACCGGGATGGCGCATGCGCCGTGGATGCTGTCCGCCGACTCGCGCTGCTATCTTCCCGCAAGGGGGCGAGGGGGAGCAATATGGTGGGCGCGGCGCTCTTGCTCACCGACTCGCCGTGCCATCGATCGCTTTCGCGCGGACCGCAGAGCGCGCGCGTGCGCCGCGCCAGAGGAGTTCTTGGCCGGGACGCGAGGCGGCGGCGCGCGTCCCGTCATCAAAGATGCATGACTCGCTGTTGGCTCCACAGCCGCGACCCCCTAGCAGCGTTGCTGCCAATTGGGATGGCCAGCCACGACGCGGGATCCCTCCTTCTTCTTCGCCCAAACGAGCAGCGCCGCTGATGCTGCCGCCGCTCTTCTTACTGCCCCTTGGCGAAAAGCCCGGCGCGCGTCGCGCTCCGACGCAACGCGTGGGAAGCGCGCAGTAGTGCGAACAAAGGTCACGTTGCGTCCACGGCTACCCTGATGAGTTTAGGGTTGCGCACGCGGGCAGGTAACCTTCAAAGCAGCGCCGTGCGGCCTGACGGGGCTCATCCGTCCCTTGTTCGGCAGCGCAAATTCCGCGAGAACTCTTCTTCGCACTCCACTGCGCTTTCTTATGAGCTAATTCCAAAGGTTTTGTGCCGTTGCCGGGATAGAGTTAATTCCTCTGACAACCGTGGCTTGGAGCGCAGTTTGGAAAAGGGTTTCGGAATAACCGATGTAATGATGGTGGAAAGTTTTAAGAGTAGTTTCCCCTCCTCGGGAACTCGACAGAACCATCTTCCTTATGATGTTTTTTTTACTTGTGATAGAGGAGCTGTTTAGAACTTGGATATTGGATATTACACTCCTCTATTAAAAAAAAAAATTTGAACGCACGTAGTGGAAACGCTTCGCTGTAATAGCAGTAAGAATAAATGGGGTTGAGATTCTTGCTTCCTTGAACCCAAAAGCCGCGCCTTGGTGAATATAATCCTTTTATAACACTAAGAAACGAAATAGACTGTCTTCAGGATTTTAAAGCGACATCAGTGAGCTTTTCTTCTTTTTCTTGAGCATGCTGATTCTGGGACGCAGTCCGGCTAAAAGCACAGCGACTTAGGTCCACCTTCAGAAGCGCAGGACGGATATACACCATTCGCTCCCAAATTGATCGATGAAGGAGAGATGTTCCAGGGACATGCCGAACGGCGGCAGCTGTTGAACCAGTTTCGAAGGATGATGAAAGACGCCGCGAAAGCGAGAAAAATGACCAGCCGGGAATGCACGCTCATAGCTGAACGCCATTCGCATTATCCTATGCCTCTTGAACAGCAAGAAGGCCTAGATGTAGGCGCCCGTTACTCCGACAAGCGATAGCGATGTACAGGACTTTCTGCTTGTCTTCGTTGCTCTTCCTCTCTCCAATTTTACGATTTGCACTTGCATCCTGTATTCACGGGTAAAAGAAATGAAAATGGCACCGATTTATGTTCCTCTCCTGTAATAGGTGGTTTGGGTGTGGTTCAGCGTTATTATGTATGTATTTGGGTTTTGTATACGAAAAAAAAAAAATGGCGTTTATAAGTGTTCATATTCGTATAGATATCCATACTTAAATGGCAAATGGGGGGGGGGGGGGGGGGTTCTTTTTGATAGTTTTGTTATAATGTACGGTACACAATGCAACCAATGAAACGCTCTGGAAAGGCTTCATCGGAGGCACGTTGAACTAGGGGGGTCACCATGTTTGATCAAATAGCCGTCTCGTTAGAGGTCGGAAAGCTTGCTGGAATGAGGTAGGTAGTGCTGGCGGAGTATACGACTCACTGGAGACCACTGAGAGAGATATTTGTCCTACAGTGGGCTTATTCTGGCTGATCGCGATTATGATTTACACGGGCAAAACAATCGGTGCAATATCTAAGCGTGACCGAGTTCAGTGTAAATGTGATTTGGTTTTGTTCGAGAGCGAAGCAGAATATGTACAGGCTGAACTTTATACTGCGCTGCTGTTCTGACTAATTTATGCATTCATTCGGTGGTGCTAGTTTAAACAATTTTCCTATGGATACTATTTTCCTGTATAGCGATAACGCACTGCGCCGTTGATTTGACGAGATAGTACGTATGACGCAAAGACACAAATAGGCTATTCGCTCTTTGGATGTGTAAAGATGAAATGAGCGACGGGTGGTTAGATGAGACACTTCGAGAGCCAGAAGCCCAGTATTCTAAGGAGTCAGCGCCTGGGAAGGCAGCGTCCATATTCAGCTTGGCAGCAAGTGTTACCGAATAAGTCCAATTCGTTCAAGAACTTGATGGGCTGCTTAAATGAAGCGGGTGTCACGTATACTAAATAGAACTTAAGGATCGCATTTTTGTTTATTCGTTTATTGTCTACCGAAACGTTGGCTTCCTGCCTCGTACATCTTGATAATGAATTTAGCTGAAGTCCTGAAACTTCCGCAGTAGTTTTTATTGAAGCCTCATTAACTGACCACAATTTTTATCGCATACCAGAGACTGCTCTATATTAAACGACCAGCGGTATGCCAGTGAATGAAATTGCGATCTCTCGGTACAGTTTTTCTACTAATCTTGCTTTTTATGTCTGGGTGAATTTACGTCTTCCCTCTATGGTACGCTTTTTTCTGTCTTCCTTTCTTAATAATCTACCAAGGTATTCACAATACCTTATCAAGCTACGAACGCAGCTGAAATACCGAATGTGAGCTAAAAGTTCAAGAATACTATAAAGAAGTGTATACGGCCCAAGCTACCTCCCATATTTTGTACATACAGTTAGATATATGAACCTTGGATTCACATTCCAGATTTTGGTTCTGAGTAAGCCAGAAAGCTTTTTACACCATGTGCTGCATTACTTGCATTCGGGATTAGATACGTAGAGAAAAGAAATGCAGGTTAGCAAAGCTGGTCATGTCTGATGAAAAAGGCCGACTGTATTGAGATCAGATTTTAATCATTATACAGTTCTACGCCATGAGCATTTCGCCGGGCGCAGATAATTGACAAAAACTCCAGGGTTTTGACAAGAAAGAAAAACAAGATTATCTGTGCTTTTAATATTGGCTTTCGCTTCTCTCGCTCTCCTTTCTTATAGCCCATTATTATATGTGTAAATACAGGCAGCTACCGTATAACCCTGATATGGGACCGCTGGGCGAGGGGCGTTTTTTACTTATACTTTATTTTCGTGCTTATTTCCTGCAGGCGAGATCCTCGAGCGCAGCTTCTGTACTCGAAATCCTTCCTCACTACGCTTCTTTCCTCTATTTAGCCTTATAAATCGCCATGCTCAAAAGCTACCCCTTTTATTGCCGACTGGAGCTAATATGAAGTGCCCAGAAAACAGGCGGCAGCCTCCGCTGTCTTTATTTTTTCTTCATATTTGTTGCCGTTATTTTCGAAAAACCACTGCTGGCAGTCGACTTCGATGTTCATCATGAAAGACCCGATATTACCTAGCACGTTGCCTTGTAGAAACCAAACGAAAGCTTGTACTCTCTGTAAACTTGTGTTTAAATGATAACACTGTCAGTAGGTTCTCACTGTCGTACTCGAGAAAATCTGGAAATATAGGGTTGGCCGTCCTCTTAATTTATTTGCATTATAATATGTATTCGTGCTTAATCCCCAAATCTAATCGCCGTGGTCACCCAATGGTAACGGTGATCAAGAAGTCTCTGCGGGCCTCAAATGCAACCGCGGGAAGGTCTCGATGCTGCGCATTACGTGAGACGCTCCCGCAGTACATCGCTTTAATAAGCCTAATGACAATTTAGTATTCGTAATTAAACAAACTGACAATCACCGATTGCAAAATCATCCCTGGACAGACCGCAATGCGGTATAATATTGATTGCTTAGAAGAAGCATCAGAAAAAATTTGGTATGTGGTATGTGGCTTTTAACGTCCCAAAGCGACTCAGACTATGAGAGACGCCGTAGTGGAGGACTCCGGAAATTTCGACCACCTGGGGTTCTTTAACGTGCACTGACATCGCGCCCTGATTAAGCAATTTCCTAAATGTAAAAACAAGAACGACGCCATTGTTTCCTCCAACATGCACCAAAGTTGGCGCTCAATTATGATCGTACGATTTAGCAAAACGCTCTTTTACACAACTGCAAAGAAAGTGACGAGCCACCTACTGCTCTAAGAAGCGTTACAAGAATTAATGACTTCTGTTTTTGTACACGACTGTTTGTAACCATGCCTATTTAGTACCGAGTACGAGAAAAAATGGACCTGTTTCACTTCGTAGCCTTCGTAACTCTTCACAGGTGTCAAAAACACACCTTAGATACAAACAGAAAACATAGAGCAGATGCACTCACGCAGTGGCTAAGATAAAGCTCAATCCCCACTCTCGCTCCCACTTTGCGTCGTACCATGGGCGTGGCGTGAACAAGGCTCTTTACGTAAGCGGCCACCGAAGCAGCACGAGTGTAGGGTGCTCGGGAGAGGCACGACTTGAACTCGCGCCCGCCCGCGGCGCTGCTCCGTCTATCCAAGGAGTGTTCCCGAGGCTTGCGTAATCGAACGCACGCACGCACTTCGCAACGTAGCTACCAGGACCCTTTTGCGAACGGAACTAGGTGAAAAGAGGGCGAGGGAATGAGGGGGTTCTGATGCGCCGATGAGGAGCGGCGGGCACCACAATAACCGCGGTTGCGCTTCGTTTGGCCTCCCCTTTTGCGTGCGAGAGGCTGTTCCTTTGCCTCCATCCCTCACGCTCGCACCGGCGGTTCCCACTTCTCCACTGCTGCTGCCGGGGCCATTGTACTGGCTCCTTTCAGCGTTGGATTGGTCATCTTTTCCTCCCTACCGTGCGCACCTTTCCTTCCATCGCCCACCCTCCTCTCCGGCGGCAGGGACGAACGACGACATCTGTGCGCTGGCCGCCCCGCGCGGAGCGGAACCCAGCCTGGCAGCAACAGTGGTGGCGATGCCGAGTTCTCGTTTTCCTTTTCTTCGTGCGCGGAGCGCGCTTTCAGCGTCTCCGCGCTCGTCTTTCATCCCCGCGGCAGACGTGACGCACCGCGTTTTGCTTTCTTGCTCGATGAAACTTTTTTTTTTTTCTTTGATGTTTCGGCCAATTCTTTCCTACCTACGCGTTTGTTCCCGGCCACCCCGACTGTGTATCTTCCTTTTACTCCTCGCTCGTCCAAGCCTACCTTTCTTCGGGAGTGGTCGGTGTGCGAGGGAGAAAATCGAGGGCCGCTCGAGCGATCCACCAATCGAAACGACCTTTTGAGAGTGGATTATTTAAATGTAGCCGTGCTACCCTCTGTCGGATGACACGCCAGATCTCGCTGGTCGGATTCCGCGGATTCCTGAGTTGATGGTCCCGCTGACTTTGTGGCATTATGAAAAAAAAAAAAAAAAAAAAGTAAACAAAGAAAGAAGCTAAAGACGGAGATGGATGTTACTAATGGATAGCGATTACTAAGGATGTGCTTACCGAAGCAATATAGGCCGCCAGTGCACAGCGGCTGTCGCGCTCTGATTTTAGGGTAAGCGAGAATGCGTCCAATGGAAAGATTCTTCCTGAGGAGTGTACGAGTCAACTTTATACTGTCAGCCGGCCTGGACTTCACTTTTTCAGATAGTTTTTTTATGGTGTGTCCGTTGTTTCAGAAAGATAGCTACGACAAATGGTAATCAACCAAAGCAAGAAAGAGAAAACAAATATTAGAAAAGCTTATATGTCAGCCACATTAACGGAAGTTACGCTGACTACTATAGCATACGAAAACAATGAAGAGGAAGAAATGGTTAATAGCGATGGCCACTGACATGAACACCAAAGTGGTGCAGCTACAACCCTAGTGAAATGAAGGCACTATATGGAAACAGTTCGGTACGCGAAAAGCTACTCATAGCTGCCATCGGTCAGTAAAGGAATATTGCCATGCTCATAATTCAAAAATTTTACCCTGCGTAAGTTATGTCTAATTTAGGTGATAAAAAATGAAGGCAGAAACAAATGAAACAAAATCTGGAGCCTGAAATGCTATGTTGCTTTTAATCATGAAGCAGCCTGCCATAAAGCAAAGGCATGCAAGCGAACAGTCGCGGTGATGACATGCTGATCTTGTATTGAAAGACTTTTCCGTTAATGCATCAGCGTATCCAGTTACAATATGATTTTCTTGTGTACTGCGGCGGCATCAATACTTTTTTTTTTTTTTTTTTTGTGGTTAGAATGTTGACTAGACGTGGCTGTTACGTGCTAGGAATAAAGTGCTAACAGGGTCATGGATAAGGCGAGCCTTGTCCTTCTTTTACGCATCGTGTGCTGATTAACCAGCCGTGGCAATTAGTAAAGAAAAATTGCATTTTTTTTTATCGTGAGGTCAAGTACGGGTAAATTTTATGACTGCATGACCGTTCAGAATTGATAAGCGTGTCTGTCAGTGCAATCACTCATCATTCTCTTGGTAAAGCGTTCTCAAGAACGCTACAGTTGCGTATTTCACTCCGAGTAGACCTCTAAAAACTTGCGTAGAGAAAGATTTTAAAGGGGAAAGGAAAGAAGAGCAATATGTACGGCTGAAATAGAGATACGAGCAGCCACACAGCTTGGAACTTTGTTTCTATAGGAGCTTTTAGGACGCAACCATGACTGGTTTGAAGCCGCCTCTGAAAGCTTTATGATTTTGTTTATGGTTAATTTTGTTTTGGTTATGAATCTCAAAGCGACTCCGTCTGTGAGAGACGCCGTAGTGGAGGCTTCCGGAAATTTCGGCCATTGGGAGGCCTTTAATGTGCTGACCGAGCGCAGCCTCTGTGTCTATGGTTCATTTACCCTCGCCTCTTTCATGCTCATCTTTTCATCCCTTGCACTTTTTCTGTTATGGCGCAGTCAGTGCTGTGCGATGTCAGTGCACGTTAAAGATCCCCAGGTGGTCGAAATTACTCCGTAGCCCTCCACTACGGCTCCTCTTTCTCTCTTTCCACTTTCACTCTCACCTTCCTCTCTTCCCTTACGGCGCGGTGGCGGTGTCCACAGAAAACAAGTGAGACAGTTACCGTGCCTTTCCTTTCCTATAAATAAATCAGTAATTTTTTATGGCGCAGTCAGTTCCCCTTACCATACCCGCTCATTGCGGAAGAGTAGCTGCGCCTTTCGCTTTTTTTGAAAATCTTTTCCTATTGTTCTCTGCACGTGCATGGAAATCTGCGGAACCACTCAGTTCTGTCCAGAAGTTATTTAGCTGAAATATAAAATTTACCACTTGTGATTTCGGCCGTGACAGATTTATCAATGATTAAACGCCTGTGCAGAAGTCCGCTTGGCTCCTTCAGGGCTGAGTGCACAAGAGAGCCCTGCGCGCAGAGAATCATCCTTCGCGAAAGTAAACATATTTAACTGAGATTGCTGTTCAAATATTGCTATGAACACATGCACGCTGGATGAACCGCGAGTAAATAAAGTACATTTTGATGCAAGCCATTTTCCCTCTTCTCTGATCCTCTGCACCACTGTTCACGCACGGCTTAAGCTTATTAAAATCACAAATTTAGAACTAATACCTTTCTTAAACTAACATTAGTGATGAATTACTTTGGCCAATCAGCACTGGCGCATTAGAATAAAAAAAGAAGCATTCGGTCTTTGCTATCTGTTCTTGCACAGTGTGCTTTTGTTTTCGTGGGAAAATATTTCTTGTAACAATAACCTAGCGTCGAAGATGTAGGCTTTGAGATTTGGAATTAATCTGGGATTTAAAAATAATTTTGAAATATGACAAAAACGGTGTCACTTTGTAATTCCATCCGTCCTGCGGTCTCCGCCTGGAGATTATTGGAAGCTTTTCTAACTCTCTCGATCCCTTATTGAAAACTCTCTTCGACAGCCGATATTGCCTATGCCCGTGCTTATGGGAAATGCCGAACTATATCGATACGAGATTTGGCGGTATCGAGAGTAAAACGGAGAGTTGAGCTAGTTGGTGCACATATCTTTAAACTACAGCGCAACGGACGAAGGAGAAGCGAGTACAGCGAGGACAGCGCTGTTCTCGTCTACTCGCTTGTTCTTCGTCCGTTGCGCTGTGTGTTTAAGAAAGGTATCGAGAGTCTATCACCGTGCAGGAAGCCTTACAATAGTATGGAGTTTCCTTTTCTTTGTGGGCCATTCCTGGTGAAACTTTAGATTAATGAGCGCATGACGACAAATAACGAAACTATGGCCAAATCTTCACCCGTGATCACTTTCCCAGCCTTGTTGGCTTCTTAAATTCGGCTCTCTCTCTTTCTTTGAGCTTCTTGAGAAACTCGTGGCTAGAGCTCATATCTCCAACTCGTTCATATTCTGAAGTCGATACAACAATTTCTGAACTACTATACGGCTGGGAGAGAAACAGCGGGACCATCTAAGCATCATTTTTTTTCTCAGCGCATGATATGAAGTGTGTTACCAATAATAAGAACAACATCATTAAAGTTGAATTGAAATGCGTCACTTCAGCATTAGACAGATGCTGTCAGTGAGGTATAGAGTCTAAAAACCTTCCTTTCGAAAACTGAAGGAAGCTAAACACATCCAGGCTCAAGCTGAACATTTTTTTGGTTAAGAAGTACCCTTTCCTGGCAGAATTCGCATCCTGTTTCTTTAACCGGCAAATCTCTGACTCGCTTTCGTAACTAAGTATAACGGTGGTATCAAACAAACCACTCGGCAGACACTTGGTTTACAAAGCTCGCTTCTATTTTAGTCACATGCACGACCGCCTGAAAACGGCCTTCGGGTTGCGACGCGTCGCCAACAAGACTCGGGTATTGAAAACCGTGGTAGCATGCCTGAAGAGAGATTTGCGCAAGAGATTGAGTCTTATGCAGAGAAATTTGCGCGAACCGCAAAATAAACTTGAATTTGCGGTCGCCGACGCCCACACGTGTCGAGCAGACAGCTTCTCACCTCTAAGCCCTCACACCTGTTGCCCGTAAAGCGGCGAACAATGCTAACGGCTGGATTGGGTTTCGGCGCGAACGATAATCCGCACGTTACACTGCTCAAGACAAAAATAGAAAAAGGAACTCTAAAGCGCACACACTTCGACTCTCTGTTACCGAGTCATATTTATTGCCTGTCTTACCTATGCACCTGGACATTCAGGAAAACTATACCTTTAACAATGATTAATAAACTCCATGTATTTAGCGGTACTGCGGTATAGCTGACTCTCAAGTAAAGTGATACCAGCCTTGACGAAGCGAACGATGAGTTTAGAGATTATCTCGACATCGTCAACTCCCTGAGCTTCATTTCTTAATTATTCTTTTTCAAGTGAACATCCCCCCAAGAAAACTGGATAATATACTTGGCGGACACCTCCCATAAAATAATTTGTAACTTAGCAGTGTGATCGTAGTTTAAGAAATTGTTTAGTGTCACATTCATGCAGCCAATGAAAACGAACAAAATTTTACTGGTGCATAACGGAATTTGAATGTCATCTGATAGACAAGAATTGTACATGCCAATTCAATCAAATTGAGTAGAAGAATTCAGGGCTGTGGTTAAGCGAGGGATGCATCAAGAAGAACGAGTATCTATTTGCAAAATGAATTTATTGTTGGCGCTTGAATCATTATAGCACGATTTAAAACAGATCCCCAGGTGGTCGAAATTACTCCGTAGCCCTCCACTACGGCTCCTCTTTCTCTCTTTCCACTTTCATTCCCACCCTCCTCCCTTCCCCTACGGCGCGGTTCGGGTGTCCACAGAGCAAGTGTGACAGTTACTGCGCCTTTCCTTTCCTGGGAACCAATTAATTAATTTAATATAGGGCTGGTAGCAGCAGAACTGAAGTCCGGAATTCTTTGTATTTTTCAGAAAATGTCAGGGCACAGATGCAATTCACTCGTCCGTTTTCAGCATATTGGGTGCGTAAGTAAAGCTTTACGTTATTTTATTTTCGTGGCTACATCTTTCTGGCATCATACTTTTTCTCAGCATTGATATTAAATCCTGTGCTGTTGTGTTGAAGCCCGCAGTATTAGGACGGAAACTAACATGTCGACTGAAACTAAGTCCTCTATATTGAGGTAGAATTAGGACAGTATTCGAGAGCAGTGTAGCCTAATGCGTAATAGTTGTTCAGTTATGATAATTCTCTTCGAATACAACAGCGGGTCAGGACTAAATTAGCGAAGGAACGATTCCTTACTTAAGTCTATCCAAGTTACAAGCAATCTGCGATACTACGTAAAATAATGTTAAGTAACTCACCTCGTTTCGAGGAGGAAGTGTAGTTGGGGCTGGCAGCATCCACAGCTGTTACGAGGCGTGATGTTGACGTTTGGGCGTGCCCACCCTTGAGTCATGCCTGCGCCATCAGTGAGCTTCCCTCGTCGGTCAGTCCTTGTTTACTGCTGTTTTAGTGCAAGTGAGCATATGCCAGATTAGAACACACTACTCTGGGCTTCTTTAAGTCAGCTTGCTTGAGTGTCCATATACTGAGCCCTCCCGATAAAAAGTTATGACCGCTAAAGCCTGGTTATAGTTCACAGTCTTCTCCTCTGAACGCTTTTAACTAGCGGCTTAAACATGCGCAAGGCATATTGCACTGTCGTTAACAACCGAAAACTATCTCTACTAAGCGCAGGGTCGGCCTTCGAAGTCGCTTGTTGCCTCACGACAATGTTCCATCAGACCCGGCTCCCCGAAGGGAGGTGGTGAAGGTCTCCCGACGATCATCGCACTAAACTTGGGTTTAAGCGTCTTGAACAGATATTCTGTCAAAAACAGCACTGAAAAGCGCGGGCGGTAGGTTTGCAGGTAGTCTTTAAATCTAAGTTCCTTTCTCCACTGCAGAGTTCCTCCTCGCACCGATTTCCACGTAGTTCACGGCGGCATTTCCTTCTCTATCACGCAGAAAGTTTCTTCGACGTCACCAAACGGTCACTTCCGTCTCCAGAGAGATGCCTGTGTCTTCCCTCTTGGACCTTTCTCTTCGCGCGGGCCGACAGTTTGGACGAGCGAACAAGCGTCGTCGTCTTCGAATGGAATTGCGGGGTCGTCTCAGCCGAGCATCGACATCGTCCAGATGAGACAGACGGGGGGCCGACAGGTCGACAACCTCGCGGCCAGCGCGCTCGCAGACGCTCTGGTGTCTGAGCCGCGGGAGCGAAGCCGTCCGGGGGCCCTCTCCCGCGCCTCTCGTCAGATCTGGAGAGGAGGAGGCGGGATCGCGAACAACGCGTTCCGCCGCACACTGGTCTCCATGGCGACCGCCTTATTATGCTAATGCCAGTCAATACAGGGAGCACAGAGCTCTCCCTGTTCATTCCCTTCTCGTGCTCACTTCTTCGTTCCTCTTCCAGGCCCTTTATTTCTTTCTTTCATTCTCTTCTTCCCACGAGTTTCCTTTCCGACGTGCATTCTTGCGTTTTCTGTCAGCAAAAAGGACAAAGAGGGGACGAAGAGCGCGCGAGGAGAAAGGACGGGGGCGATGAGTTTGGATACTGGGCTCGACGCGTCTTGAAGCTGCGTGGATGGTGTTCACGGTCTGTTCGTGCTCCGCGCGTCGGCTGGAGGTCGGTCCTCCTCCGTCTAGCTGGCCGCCACCTCCTCCTGTGCGGGGAGCTTGATTCGGTTACGCAGAGTCTCTTTCGCTCCTGTCTTTAGCCCCGGGCGTCGGCAAACAAGAGCCGAAGCCTCGCCCAAAGGAGCCTACCGCGGTCGGTCACAAAGTAGGCGGCTTGCCGGAAGCATCGAGTCAGCGACGCAGCCGGTGTTTAAACCAGCGCATCGTGCTGGTGCCTGCGGAATCTGTTTATATGGAGGGGAGCCTCGGCAAGTCCGAGGAATCTTTTGTGCGAACAGCATAATGGGGGAAGCGTCTTACCCTCTCACCTGTTTTTTTTTTTTTTTCTTCTGTCGTCACCGGTGTCGCAGAAGTGAGGGCTGTGAAACCAGCACGCCTTGACGAGTTCGTTAACATCCCCATATTTCCATTTGGAGAGTTTGTGAGCTACCTAGCTAGGGTCAAGTAGCGACGAGTGGTCATTACATGTGTCATCTTCTTTTTCTCGCTGTCTGCTTTAAAACGAGTCCTGCGTGCTGTTACAGTAAGGAGAACTACGTTCACCTGTTGAAAATTTAGAACACAGGAATGAAACAGAGTATAACATATTAAACTAGGAAAGAAATAGAAACACAAGAAATATGTACGCAGAACAGGTCTGGACTAACAACTTAGGTTTACTCGAAAAAACAGTCGGCCAAGGAACCAAATGACACATGCGTATCAAACGTTATCAAAGGAAAGCAAGCTACCAGTGGGTGCTCTGTCTAGCATACCAACAAGTTCTTTAATTGTGCGACTCGTGTCATATAGGATTCCCCTCTCTTGTGGTAGATTGTATACGCGTCAAACATGCAGATACGTGCACCTAAACAGGTGAACTAGAACACTGCACGGGCCTGATTTTGCAGCCGGTGCCCGGTCCGGGCCCATCACTTAAAGCTCGAGCCCAGTCCTTGCCCGTGACTCTAAGCCCGGGCATGGCCCGGGCCCTACCTGACATAAAACAGGCCCGAACTGGGCCCGCGCTACGAAAACTCGGCCCGACCTAGGTCTGGCAGTCAGTCCGTGCGGACTCCTTAAAAATGCACAGCTAAGGCGAAAAAAAAAACAAAAACGCGTAACGATTTTTATTCAATCATAAATCACCTAGTCCTGATTGACATGCAATGCTATATAACAGAGTCCACATCCGGAATAACGCGAAACAAAAATTTTAAGCACATAGAAAAAAGATTTTCAAAAGACTGCATGAAGTACTTCACGAGTATAGAAAACTGGGCGAGTTGGATTGGACTCAGCTTAAAGCAGCGCGAAACACAAGACAAAAGCACTTGTGTCTTCTCCTGTTCTTTTGTTTTGTGTTTCGCGCTGCTTTAAGATGAAGTACTTTACCGAAAGAGCGCTAGACTGCACTAACAAGGCTTTTATTTGGGCATTTTATTTGCTAGGATTGGACGTAGGGGCTATCGCATGAGGAGGTGTCCAACTACCTTCCATATGTGTCTTCAACGTGTGCTAGCCACTATGTCCGAAAAGAGATTATAACAAATTTACCAATAATATTTTATATGCTAAGAGCCGTGATTAAATCTCTCTGATGTCTCAATTGCTGCATTAGCGATGGTAGGTACGCGTTTCACATCTTGTTTCCTTTGATCATGACTGCATTTCATGTGCCATGTGTTTTTAATTTTGCACTATGAGTGTACTTTTGATCTAAGCAAAGCATTCCTATCTTAGTCCTGCATAGGACTTATAGTACAGATGGGTAAATAAATATCACTGCTTAAATGGTACATAACAACAAATCAAGATGGGAGAAAAATGTGAAATTATTCTTCTGAGTAGTACCCCAGAAGCAAGTACTTGATCAAGAAATTTCTGGCATGCCACTTTAGTTAAACTGTTGTGCTCATGCACGTTTAGAGCTATGGAATACAGGGATTTTAAATATGCCTCATTATTTATTAATTAGCTCTTGAGGAAAGTTTTTTGATTATTCATGGACAAAGAGACTGTCTCTGGCAACTATGCCACAGGAACCTGTGTAATCAAGGGCAGGAAAAAAAATCTACGGAGTCTTGTGCAGCAATATTCTATTGAAAAGCTCTATTGAAAGCTATTGAAGCTGCTCTCCGCATCTTTATGGAGACGAAAAGAAACGTCCGTTTATTTTGCATAAATATCATCATCATCATCATCACCATCATCATCATCATCATCATCATAAGCCTGATTATATCCACTGCAGGGCGAAGGCCTCTCCCATATTTCTCCATTTCACCCGGTTCTGTCTTAGCTGCACCCACTTGACCCCTGCGAAACATATGTTTTGAGTAACTGAAGATTCCTAAGCAATACGCTCTTACTCAATGGCGTTTGTCATAGCGTAGATAGCTTTTTTTTTTTTTTCGAAATGGGGGAGAGGGGGGGGGAGGGGGGCTATGTGAAGACGGCCGACTGCTGAGAAGTCGATTAAGGGTCCTTCTCGAGTGGAGCTTATGAGGCTTGTTGGCGGTAAAACGAAATGATAAAAGAGTGCTTTCTGCTAGATACGACGAAGTGTGCTCACTGATGGCTGAACAATCCCAAGATAGCCGTGTTGTGTACTTCAGTAGAGGCGTTCTCATGGAAACGCAAGGCACGCTGCGAGATTTTGCGTGTTTTCTTTCTAACGTATTCGTTTGTGTTGTTGAATGCGGAGAGGCGTGCGCAGTCAGTTACTTGGACAAACCACCGAGTGCAGCTGATTAAACTCGGCATACAAATAAGCTTTCTGTCATTCGCCATTAACAAATGTGCTATTAAGGGTTTATTCATAAACCACTTCAATGATTTTAGGGCCGGAATTCCTTCATTTCCGAAAGAAGCAGTGCACAGTTTGCCAAGGCCCGGCCTGGACCCGCACATTCAAGCCCGTACCCGGCCCAGGCCTACAATTTCAAGCCCGAGCCCGGCACGGGCCTAGCAAAGCAGCAAATTTTAGGCCCGGCCCGGCGTGCGTACTGGGCCGGGACCGGGCTTTCGGGCCGGCCCGGACCCGTGCAGTGCTCTAACGTGAACTCACTGAAAAATGCGTCAGACTAAAATAAGCTCCTTCGTCACTGCAGAGGATGCGAAAACCGTGTTCCTGATTTCGACAATATTTCTGTTATCGGAAAAGGAAAATAGCAGACGGAAAGGGAGATTGTGGAGGTCTAACAACATTAGGATGCAAGACAGGGACAAGTGCATTAGTGCACCGTCACTATTAATCACCAATAAATAAGTTAGATTATTAAGCAACAGTGTGCGCACGTAGTTAGTAAGCGACATAAGTGAGGCTTTGCGTGTCTATGATTGCCAGCATCTTCGCAATACTGTGTTGACTCGACAATTACTGGTCTTCTTGTGAGCGTTTGATACGTATGTGTCATTTGGTTACTTAGCCGACCATTTCTTCGAGTAAATCCAGTTGTTAGTTCAACGTTGTCCCGTGTACTTCTTTTCTTGTGTTTCTATGTCTTTCGCTGGTTCTATATGCTAGATTCGCACCAACCAGCCCAAATGGTCACCATGTTAAATAACATAGAGATTGGGCTCAGAATCAGCAGAAAAGGTCAGAAGCATCCTGCCCCATGTCATGCCAAGTTTTTGCTAAGGTCGAGTAAATGTGCCTTTTTTTTTTTTTTTTTTCACTTGCTCGATGTGAGCAGGAGCGACACTGAACTGAATGAAAAAGAGCTGTTCGCAGAACATGAACAAAATTGAGTTCTTTTAACCACTATAGCAGGTGAAGAATGCCTGCCTCTGAAACAGGAAGAACACCCCTAGAAGGAAAGTAAGAAGCTAAGCGCTCAGAGAAGACACGAGCAAACTCAGCCGCGCATCCGATTCCGCGTTTAAAAAGGATAAAAAGTCGTCTGAGAAAGTAATTATGCCTCTAAGACTGCAGTCTTTTTTGTTCATTTTGCAGCAATATGTCAAGTACGCTTAGCATTTCAGCTGCCTTTATTCGCGAAAAAAAGAGACTTGCCAGATAGCTTTTTCGAAACGATGAGATCGACAGAGAGCAGCAAGACGAGGGCGTACCTCTTTCGATGAAGCTTTCAGCTCAGGAAAGAGCGAAAGAGAGGGGCAAAAATCTGAGGCGCATGGTAATGGGAGTGAGACAGGAACAGCGCGCGTTCGGTTGCCAGTGAGAAAGCCACAGATGTCGCCGAGCTGTTTCTCCGGCCGCGCCCGTGCTCTCGCCTTCTTTCTACGCCACTGGATTTCTTTCTGTCTCCCTCTTTCCTGTTCGTTTTTGCTTTTGCATCGTCGTCTTTCGTTGCTGTTTAGGTCCCGTTTCTCTCCCGTCCGCATGAGATTGCGGGCTTGCTGAATTGGGAAAGGAGTGGGCGAGGCGAGAGGGGGTGCGATAGAGACGCACCTCTCCAACTCAACTCCCCTGTAAGAGCTCCCTCACGTGCCCTCCGCCTCTCCTTCCGAACCTCCAAGCCGCGCCGGGTGCAATCACATGGAGCGAGTGACTGGCTCACGCGAGAATCCACCGCCCGACGGCATGTTGGGGACGCAGGATGGGGAGGAAAGGTAGAGCGGCGCGGTGCTGCTCCCGCGCAACGTGCGCCGCGACGTCGCGCGAAACAAAACCAGGCCAGAGCGGGGATGAAAAGAAGGAAAAGAGAAAAGCCTATCGCCCTTGTTCTCTCTCTCTCTCTCCCGTCTTCCTTTTCCCCCAGCAGTTTTCAAAGCACATGCAGGGGCATGGAACACGCGGCGCACCGGGGCGATCGTTTTGATTCAGAAGCTCCCTTCTTTTCCTCTAATGCCCTTTTGTCTCGCTTTGATCGCGTGCGGATCGGGATGCGATGAAGATAGAGGGAAAGAGGGAGAAAGAAATATATGGCAGAGATTGAGCCGGAGTGAGAACGGAAGAAAGCAAACTGCGTGGGTAACGGAGGGAATAATGTCGATGGAGAAGCGAGTGCCGTGGCATGTTGTGCAAGAAGGAGCCGGTGGATGAATTTATTTACTTTTTTTTTTTATTTCTCCATTCGTGTTCTGTACTACCCGCCGTCTTGTACGAGCGCCACTCAGTCGGTTCGCGGCGTGTCACGAAACTCTCGCTGCTGCCTAGTGGCGGCGACCGCTTGCTGTGCCTTTAGTTCAACGCAACGACTGTGACGAGTGCTGCTGCTGCTGTTGCTGCTGCTGTTACTGGTTCCGCGACCGTGTGTGCCGACCTCTGTTTCCTTTTTTTTTTCTTCCTCCTATTTACGCGACACCTCGCATTGCTGCCGCTCTAACTTGTACGGTTTTGTTTCGGTTTACCTACCGAATCTACTCCCCTTCTTCTCCCTCGCATACTGCGTGACGATTCATTCGAGCCGTGATGATTCTTCGAAAAGCTCATCTCGGATTTCTTCCAGTGCTTTCTTCCATTGAAAACGTAGCTCAGTGTTTCGCTTACGCCGCCTCTATTGTCAGCGCTTTTGCTGTTTTCTGTACTTCGGGCTAAGTGTTTTGTCCTCAGTTTTGTGCCGGTCGGTTTTATTGAAAGTTAATAAAGAAAGAAGAACCACACGAAATCCGCTTTTGTTTCTAAGGCTGCTCTCTGAATGGAGAAATTATTGCTGCGGCTGCTTGTCTCCCCTTCTACCCGACTTTGTTCCTTTGGAACACGAATCTCTTTCGCCGCCGAAACAATGGAAACCATGCGGCATTCTCTCTTCCTTCGTGCTCTCTCTCTCTCTCTCTCTCTCTCTCTCTCCCCCCCCCCCCCCCTTTCTCTCTCTGAGAGTATCGCTTGAGTTTGTCTTCCATCGGTTAAGTTTTCTTTTCATTTAGGTTTGCGCAGCATCGAAGCAAGGATATCTCTTCCGCGCGATTTTGTTCGCATCCCCGAGCTGTGGAATGCGTTTAGGCGCCTCTTACGCTGAAAGCAGAGGATAATTAATGCCCGACATTTAGGCGGTTTGTTCGGAGCGCTATCGCGGCGAGGAGCCGGTTACCATTACGGATGTAAAGCATCGACAGATGTCGCCTTTGAAATTACCCCCTATTCCGTCCTGTTAAGCACTTTCTCCGCCTCCTGAGTGAGCTTGTTTTGGTGCGCGTCTGAAGGAAATTTGTGGTGTCGCTGGGCGTGTTTTCCGGAGAAAACATTTACGAGTCTGCTTAAATGGAAGAGGAAATTGAAAAGCCGGGAAACATTTGCTTCTTGAACATTTTTTTAAAAACAGGAAGGGCTTTTTCAAATTAAATGGCGGAACGACTGTAGCACTGGTTATTCTCGCAAAAACCTTTTACTTTGCAACAAATTATAAGGCAATATGACGCGGAAAGCCTGTAGCGCATCGAAGCGAGTTTTAAATCATTGGAGGTCCAAAAAGAAGAAAGATTTTGGATGCAAGGGGGAAAATGTTTATGAAAAAAAAAATGCACTAGGGATGTCTCATTATTTAAACGAAGGAAGTTTAGGAAGCCCATTGTGGAAGCAGCCCCACGCGTAAGATTTGTTGAGAAATCTGTTGCTGTGTTGAGAGGGTGGTTCGGGATCATTCAGTACAAAATTGGGGGCAAAGAAAACATTCGTTGCCTTATTTTTCTTCGCTGAGCTCAACTTGTTTATATTGGGTACTTCTCTGAAGTTGTTAACAGTTGCTTTAGAAGTCTGTCTGTCTCAAAAAGCTGCACGACTATACATAGCGAAAATGGTAGAACTTCCGGTGGAGATATCTGACAAGGCACGAACAATTTCTGCCAAATTTAATCGTGATATCAGGCCGTATTTGTTTTACTCTTTGTAGTAAGGAAATCTGGAAGCGCTTTATGGCGTAAGCGGCAGTGATGTCACATGCAACGTGTGGTTTTTTTTGAAAAAGTGTAAGGGCTGCATACTTTATCGGAATGCACCACACAGAAACTATGGAAATGCGTGAAATGGCAATCGCACTTTTCTGACATGTATGTTTTGCAAAAAGAAAATAAATTCGCTTTATAAAGCGGCTGAGTGAGTAGAAAACTATTTTGACAAAAAAAAAAAAAAAAAAAAAATTCTCCCAGGTGGGTGGTGCCCTCAGTCCTGGGCTACAGTGGCCCTTGCCGTCTTAATCAGCTTGAGCTGGTCATCAGACGTCAAACAAGACAACATAGCACATGAGAACACAATTCTTTTATTGAGGAAGTCTTTAACGTAGTTGCACATTCTCTGCCCGCAATCTAGGTTGTTGAGCCCTTCTAACACTGCCCTACTCCTCCTTGATCTGCAGGAGTCTCCTTTGTATTTTTAACTGTGCAGGTGTTATTCCTTTCACGAACGCTAAGCCAGGACAAGAATCTCGGTTGATGCTCATCCCTACTCTCGTCGGCTGAGTGTTGTCTGTGATGACGCTGAGCCTTCGGCGACCGGCTTCACTCTCTAGGTCCTTACTTTTGTGGTGTCTGTAACACAGCCCCAGCTTTTGTGCCAAGCATTGAAGTCCGCGAAGATGACAAGACCCTTCTTGCCGGCTGATTCTACTGCCTTGTGTGTCAAATGCTTATGTGGCAAATATGCCATCCTTTTGTAACCTTCTGCAGTCAACAGAACCTCAGCACTCATCCCTACAAACAACGAGAGCCGCAGCGAACTTGAATTATGTCAGTCGCGCACGATCAGATGCCCTTAATGAAAGCTATCTAAGTGCGCGTCGAGCTACAATTCGATCTCAACTTGGATTAAGAAGTAGCCATTGCCGCAGCAATAAGTACAGAAGTAAATCAATACAATTTGACATTCACCCAGCACGACGTTATCCTGTAACCGCGGCGGCCTGTATAGCGTTTTGATAACTTGGGGGAACTGCAGCTTGGTTCTGCTAATGCCCGCGAAGAAACACCGCCCCATGATCTTTAGGCGAATATTAATCTCGCATTCGTGAATTGAACCTAGACGTAGCAAATATATGCATATGAATGCGGAAATAAAAGAAAATATGTAATAAAATGTCTGTCATGGTTTCATTCCATTCAATACGCACGTATATGAGATCGCAATCAAGAAGGTGCACCTTAAATATAATAAAAAAATTTCACCTCGTATCTTCTCGTGTTGTAATGAAGTTTATCGCAGGGAGGGTTCTTTGCTGCTCGTGCCGCTCTTACCGTGCCTTACAGTGCATGCGCAGAAGTTTAGAAGTGTGTGTGCAATATCAGGCCGACGCCATGTACAGTATTTCGTTATTGATTGGAGGTTGCCAATGTACACCTTTACAGTAAGATATTGATGTTAATTCCCCCGGCTTTCTGGATACAACAAGGCTACTAAAATAGCCGTTCTGCAAACTTCCCATGGCCATATATCGCTATTTTGGTTTGGTTTGTGGGGTTTAACGTCCCAAAGAGACTCAGCTTATGCGGACCGGACGCCGTAGTGGAGGGCTCCGGAAAATGCGACCACCCGGGTTTCTTGAACGTACATTGACATCGCACAGTACATGGCGCCTTGCTTTTCATCCCCATCGAAAAGCGGCAGCCGCTGCCGGGATTCATCCCACATCCTTGGACACAGCAGCCGAGCCCCTTAACCACTGAACCACCGCGGCGGGAGCCATCTATAATTGGTGATTTGAATAATACCATAGCTCTCTATTTGTATTATAGGCAATAAGACGATGACATTGCCTGGAGGAATAATGCCACTGAGTCTTCCGTTAAACCGTCACTTCAACTACGCAGACTAGTCCTGCTGCTGGTACTTTGTCTTTGCTACTTGGTATTTTGCTGCTGATACCTTTGTCTTGCAATTACTACTTCCTTTATAACGACTATGATGACTGCATGACTTCAGGAAATCGTGCCTTGTACAACCTTCACGGTAAAGTTAATCAATAGGAGAGTAACGAGCGGGACATTCGATCGCGTAACCGGGTGATGTATGCCGTGCGCGAGTTGTCTTCCTTGGGCCGGGAAACAATTTCCTACCCTGCGCGCTTGACAAGCTGTTCCCCATCTCACATCCCGAGTGCTTTTTGCATAGTCCCGCGGCTCTTTGAAATAAAATTATTAATTTATTAATTTATTATGTATATTAATTTGCGGTTAATCTTGGAGTTACGCGAGAGCAATCTGCATGGCTACCATCCATACCATCAATCAGGTGGTAGAAAAATGCTCGGAATATAACCAGCCTCTATACATAGCATTCATTGATTACGAAAAAGCATTTGATTCTGTTGAAACTTTGGCGGTGATGCAGGCATCGCGAAATCAGGGAGTAGACGAGCCGTACGTGAAAGTGCTGGAAGATATATATATAGTGGCTGCACAGCAACCATAGTTCTGCATAAAGAAAGTAACAAAATTCCCATAAAGAAAGGTGTTAGGCAAGGAGACACAATCTCCCCAGTACTATTCACAGCTTGCTTAGAGGAAGTATTCAGATACTTGGAATGGGAGCAGTTAGGAATAAGGGTAGATGGAGAATACCTCAGTAATCTTCGATTTGCTGATGACATTGCCTTGCTAAGCAACTCGGGGGATGAACTGCAAATAATGATTGATGACCTAGACAGGAAAAGTAGAAAGGTAGGCTTGAAAATAAATATGCAGAAGACTAAGGTAATGTTCAACAGCCTCGGGAAGGAACAGCAGTTTACATTAGGTAGCGAAGTACTTGAAGTAGTAGGCGAATATGTCTACTTAGGACAGGTAGTATCCGCAGATCCGGACCATGAAAAGGAAATAACAAGAAGAATAAGACTGGGATGGAGCGCATTTGGCAAGCACTGGCAGATTATGACTAGCAGCTTCCCGGTATCGCTCAAGAGGAAAGTATACAACAGTTGCATCTTACCTGTACTCACCTATGGGGCTGAAACGTGGCGGCTAACCAAGGGAGTTCTACTTAAGTTGAGGACAACCCAGAGGGCTATGGAACGAAAAATGGTAGGGGTACGTAACATTAAGAGATAGGAAGCGTGCAGACTGGGTCAGAGAAATAACTCAAGTTACCGACATTCTAGTGGAAATTAAGAAGAAGAAATGGGCATGGGCAGGACATGTAGTGCGAAGAGAGGATAACCGATGGTCGCTTAGGATAACAAACTGGATTCCAAGGGAAGGAAAGCGTAGCAGGGGGCGGCAGAAAGTTAGGTGGGCGGATGAGGTTAATAAGTTCGCAGGGGTCAAGTGGATGCAGCTAGCACAGAACCGGGTTAAGTGGAGAAATATGGGAGAGGCCTTCGCCCTGCAGTGGGTACAGTCAGGCTGATGATGATGATGATGATGATGAATCTGGATGGCTACGATTAGGTTCGGCTTGAAAATAAGGTCATTTGTTTTGTACACAGTAGCTTGATCTATGGTTTCAGCTTTTTTATGTCATCACGTCATGTATGAGCACCCCTTCCCTCACTCATTCGGGTGTAGAAGACTTCTTATGGTATGACATCGTCTCTATGTTGAACTTCGAGGCACACTTCCTTCACAACGTTCGAACGAACCTTCTGTCCTAGCAACTCGCTGTTGTCGTTCGCCTCTACCAACTACCGAGTTATTGGTCTTCTTCTTCTTTTTCTTCTTCTTTCTCTTCTTCTCCTTCTTTTCCTCCTCCTCCTCCTTCTTCTTCTTCTTCTTACGGACAGGCACGCACAGGCATGGGCAGGTACGGTGAAATGGCGAGACTGTGGCCAATGTAGCTCTCGGTAGAAAAAACCAACTTTTTGTGTGGTTTATTTTCTACGAACAACTGGGCCACAAACAGCTATAAATGAGTGCCAAACTCCGATGCCTCTTGCGTAGAGGCACGCAACTGACAGCATGCTCACTGCGGGGCTGATTGTTTTCCATACTTTATTTATTTCTTCAGTTCTGCAGTTCTTTTTCTATCGATTAGATTTTTTGAAATTCCAGCAAGAGCCACGTCGAGGTCGTTTGAGAGAGGGATGCTGCTACTTACCTGCTAGGCAGATGTGCTGGACGAAGAAGCCATCCTTGGAGGGTATTATATTACACGTGTGAGGAGCAAAGTTGTTTGCGCAACATTCACAGAAAGAAGCTACAAGCTACAGCGCTACAATTGTTGGAAGAAAGAGTGCTCTCAGATGCCTGTTATGCCCGCTTTAAAGGGCAGCTGAAGGGGTTTCAGATTTTGACAAACTTGCCGATAACGAATGCCAAGCCTTTTTGTACTAGGATTTGAATTGCCGATGTAATCGCCGAATAAAAATAGCGTAGGCGTTCAGACTTTTCCGCAGTGCAGCGCGCCGGTCTGTGGCCGCAGCAATGAAGTTTCAAGCGAAGAAATGGCTGTAAAGCGAGAAAACCAACGCCTCTGAATTGTTAACTCATGAAGAGCATAGGACGACGCACGACAGCACGTGGGCAAAGCGAGGGTAAATCTGAAAATTGGGCAATAATGACGTCATTGCGAGTTTTTCTGCACTACTCCGGTGCATTAAGTAGGACAATTAACTAACAAACATTTAATCTGTGATTACATCATAATTTTAAATGCTGGCGCAAAACCAGTTGACATGCTCTACCTACAAACTTAGTGCACTTTAATTGCTGCATCTCCTGTAGTTGTAAAAAAATCACTGTAGCTTTTTTTTTCTGTAAGCACTATAAGAAGAGTGTGCGTAGAATTAATGTATTATGTGCCTGAGGTGTTCACAGTAAAAATGAAAAAAAAAACACAAAATAAAAAACCCTGAAGTTTTCTTCTCAGCGCGACCTACGATCCTCTCGGCATTCATGCCAAAAGGCAGGTCTACAGTAACGGTGATGAAGGGCGAAAGCGCCCTGCTCTTGTTCGGGAGCACCCGCAACGCGTTTACTCCGTGCGCGCATGGGTCGTACGCGGAAGTGCTGTTGTAATTTTGCCACATGCTATTCTCGCCCGCTGTGACAAAGAGTACGGCATGTGGGAGAAAAAAATGAAGTTTATTTATAGTGGCCAAGTGGAAGTAAAGAAGGATGGTTATGATGTGATGGCGGGACTTTCCATACAACTCTGCATACAAGATCTACAGCATTGTACTTGGGAACACTGTCTCACACACGGTTTCAGGATATTTTATACTTACATTTGTATGGCTATATTTTGTTTACTTTTCTTGTTTGCGTACTTGAAGTTATCGGTCGCACTCATCTGTGGGGAAGCGCTAAGCGCTTGTGTTTCTGCTTTCGCTGAGAAATGAGGCAATTGTAGTCATTGCTGTTACAATCACCAATGTTATTTTCGCCTTGCACTTACAACTATATTCTTACTATAGCAGCCAAAAATGTATAACCAGGAACATGACGCTTGTATTTTTCATTTTTGTTCTTTAACCTCTGTTCTATTATTTTTGTAACCACTCCCCTCTGAAATGCCCCTGGTCTTGAGGGTAATAAATAAATAAATAAATAAATAAATAAATAAATAAATAAATAAATAAATAAATAAATAAATAAATAAATAAATAAATAAATAAATAAATAAATAAATAAATAAATAAATAAATAAATAAATAAATAAATAAATAAATAAATAAATAAATAAATAAATAAATAAATAAATAAATAAGTAAATAAATAAATAAATAAATAAGTAAATAAATAAATAAATAAATAAATAAATAAATAAATAAATAAATAAATAAATAAATAAATAAATAAATAAATAAATAAATAAATAAATAAATAAATAAATAAATAAATAAATAAACAAATAAATAAATAAATAAATAAATAAAATGAGGAAATGAGGAAAGGAACACGAGCTGCAGCAAAGCGGCGGCGCACGCGCACTCCACGCGATATTCTTTTTTTTTTTTTTGTTTCCGGTCAGCCCCATGTAGACCACAGCAGCTATTGTTACCAGAATCAGTACAGCTACAGAACCGCTCTACTTGCTTCATCCTTCCAAGCTACTCACAGTACTCCAGCATATCCACCTTAAAGCTTCAACTGTGGACGCGTTTTAAAAAAGCTGTTAGCCTCCTGAAATGATACCCATGGCGCAGCAGATTCCTTTGGAATAAAAGATAAATGAATGAGGGTTTCATTTACTCGCTTCTTGTCACTGATAGTTAAGTATCAGCCTTTACTGCAGGCATTTTCACCGTTCACCCCGTGATCATTCAACCAGCACATCGAATATCTCGCGCAGGCCATTCTAAGAGCGCCATCCCGCATCGCGGCCGCACTGCTACATTCCAGAAGTCGTTTTTTGTGTACATAGCTCACGAATGGAATTACCTTCCCAGCACTTTTGAGCTAATCCCTGATCCTTACTTCATTGCTAATCGCTGTTCAAGCCCCACACCTCATGTAATGCCCCACCCGGGGACACTTGAGGTTCAAATAAATAATAATAAATAAACAAATGGGTGAAACAGTTAGACATTGCGAAGTGCTTTTGTAATAAGAAGTGCGTTGTGATGCCTGCTTTCACTCGAATCTCGATTACGATACGACAATGTTATGCGGGGTCATGGACAAGTGGCACTGACGATCGCCATCAACGGGGCGATTGTTTTAATTTCCTGGCTTGAGTGGCTTCGACGTCGTCATCGGCGCAGCCGGATTCGGTGGGCAGAATTAGGGCGACAGTAGCACCTGGCCGACCTAGGCCGCAAAATTCTACTCGGCCTGGGCTAATCTTCCGTGGTAACACGGAACACTGACGTCTCGCACAATTTGATGAACGGCAGCGTAGGGACCCTGATTCTCTTCTCACGCTACCGTGTGAGAGAAGCTTAAAATTGAAGCTTACGTCAACCCCAAATTTTGTTGCACGTTGAGAAAACTATCCGGTAGGGTCACGAAAATAAAGAGACAAGGAAAAAGCCTGAACGAGCGGAACTGAACTAACGCTTTTCTCATTCGAAAACGTAGTGCTAACATACTGTGCGACACTACAGTCGGGTTAATGCGTTTAACTGCACTCTCATTCGCTTTCATAAAATTCTTCTGATTTACCGCTAGCTGTCTTTTGCATATTCCAGAAGCTGAAGTAATTTCGCTATGATTCGTATTTAGGAAGTTTATCCGACGGCTGCAGGTGATGCTTTGCAGGAAGCACTGCGGCTGGGCTGTTGACAGAACGGATGCACGCTTCTCGCTCACACGTGAGGTTTTCTGCGACATAAAGAGCTAGTTTTAAAATACGCATTACCAACTATTGTAATCGTCTGAGTCAGTTGCTTTTAGTTTTAAAACCAATTCAAAGCTTTGAAGCCACCACCGATTGAAGATACGGACATGCCGTGGCGCCATCTCTGTGCAGCGTCCGCGTGATGATGGAATGGGGATGATGTATCTCGCTCTTCTACTTTCCTGCACGTCACAGGCCGTTAACTTTCAGCGTTTAATGGCTTACTGGTACAGCTTACAGTTAATATAAATCTTGGCTTTATCGCAACAAAACTTCTTACCGAATGAAGTAGCTGCCTCATAATAACAGGAAAAATTTTATCGGCCTCTAAAACGGTGCAGCGAATAAAATACCCCGTAGCTGCTGTTGCGCCATTATGGACAACATTGAAGCTGCTACAGTCAGAGGTGAATGGCTACTAGGTCCCAGAATAAAAAAAAAAAGTAATTTTTACGTTGATGTGTGAACGTATGCAGAGCTCCCGTCATACGAGTGGAGAACAAACTACAAGCGGGCTATTTAGTTTCCGTTTCTGGAAACAGTTTCACTGAACTGTGAGGAAGACGATACCGGGTCTTGGACAATACAGAGCAACATTTAAATTCTTAAACTGTGCAGTTGTGTTTCAGCCAGCTCCTCTGCATCGGCTGCTACTTAATGACCACAACCATAACCAGCTTGTCGAAGGCTGCATGACCGTACTCATGCTCTTTGGAATGCGCGTTGCATATACGACGTTACAGACTCGCTTTTTTTTTATCATTCAGAAGAACACAGTACAAGTGGCTCGCTTTCGATTTGTGCGGCAGCTTTTATAATGCCTGCCTGGGCTTACTATTTCATGTATGAGTTCTGGGTTATCTTTAGGGAAGGTTCATCGGAAGAAGTAAAATATTTTTACGCGCTGAAACCACTATTTGTTACAGGTGGGGAATGTCAGCGCCACATACTGACCTTAAAACGTGTTGTACCGGCGACGACTTAGTTATGATTTGATAAATCTATGTGCAGCAGATAGTTACGTGTTTGATGTGGTAAAATAGAATAAACGATGGCAAATATTGAGCGTTTCATTAAACTAAGCAAATCATACTTTTGCAGGACAACAAAAAATGGGACACGTTGATAATAGTTCATGCCATTAAAAAGAACGCTTCACAATGAGACAGTGAGACAGTGAAGGAGGCAAACAGAACAGGACAAGCCTGTGTCCTGTGTGCCTCCCATATGTGTCTTTCTATTTTTTCTTATCTCCTGTGCCGAACATAAATCATACTGTTATTCATGGCTTTCATAATAATTAGGAAAATCGGTGCGGGATCATCAAAGGCAATGTCTTGCATTGTCATGAGTTAGGGACACACCTATGCATGCTGGTATATTAGGACGTTGTGCTATTGCCCGGAACCATGTTCTATAGCGAGTCAAGATGCTTGCTGCACTCCCTGTGTTGAGTTTAAAACAATGATTTCGAATCATACAGTGCATAACTTTACTGTAAAAGAGATGCACGCAGGTTTAGAACGTATTTCATACATTACTTCGGCAACTGAAACAGCTTCAGTGTGGAAGGACTGCAATAAGAGCTATACCTCAACTTTAAGAATACATCCAGTAATAACATGCGTTGTGGGTCCAGTTAAACCATACTGAGAGTTCTTTTAGTGCAAAGAAGAATGGCTAAGAAACAGACAAGAACAGGGAATCGCACTGTACTGTATTTCTTGTCCGTTCTGTGGCGTCTTTTTTTTTTTACACTAAAGAAAGTGTTTTAGCAAGAGGTAAAATTAAGGTGATAGTAATATCAAATTTGTAAGCCAGCATATTTCTTAAATCCATAAATATAGAAGTAGGTAGCCGGCCGTGTACTATTTATTGTACCATAGACGTCAGAATGTCTAAACGATTGTTGTTGTTTTTTTCTCAAGTTTTTAGTATCCAGTCAATGCCGGAGTTCTACATAAACTCTTTGAAATCTTGGTGAGCTTGAATACATAAACGACTACTGATTCCTTCACAGAGGGACCTCCATACAAAATGTTAGCTTTAGCGGGAATGTCAGAAAAGGTAAAACACAAACAAGAAAGTCTGGCTGCTACAGGAGGGCACCAGGCAATTAGTGGCAGACATTGGGAACTGAGTGGGTCCTCCCATCTAGAAAGCAACATGGAATAGGGGCGAAGTGCACGATACTTCGCTGGCTTATCCCAAAAGCTAAAGAAGCGGAGTTCTAAATCCATAACTTCCTGATTACACGAAAGTGAACTTAGTGAAATAGGGTTTTAGCCGCACGCCACCTAATACACACACCAGGAAGATGCTGCGTATAAGAGTGGGCTGAACAGTAAGCAGTCCCAAACAGCAAAATGCGAAGCCGGGCACCCTTCTCAGGCACACGTCGGACGCCAATGGCATGTTTGGCGACCTCTGTTCCTATGATTGACCGTGCATACTATGGCGAGGCGTGTAACGTTACGCCGCGCCTGTTGACCCTCTCTCTTCGACCCTCGGCCGAGGCCGTTGTACGCGCTTCCAGTAAGGAAGAGCGTATAAGCCATCTGCTTTGTCTCTTCAAGAGGAACGCAATTAGTGTCCTGCTGTGGACAACGACTGGCGTCGGCTGCTGACAATATCGGGCTGGCCAATTGCCCCCATCTGCTCCTGTCTGTCGGCCCACTAGTTCGGCTGCTGAAGAAGAGCCTGCGTTTTGGCGAGGCCCTGAACAGGCTACCTAAGTACGCCGGTATACGATGATATGTTTGTCGGAAGTTGAAAATGGTGATTGAAAAACACAATTACAGATGATCAATGCGATTCACGCGGCTGTGTACGCGTCAGGATTAAAATATCCGCAAAGATTTTTTGCAGTCTCAATTCGCGTTCACTACTGGCCTGTGGTATCGACAGGCTTCTGGACAAGTCTGGGTGGGCGGAGCATAACGGAGGTTGGACGAAGGAGGGTGGTCGTTCTACCTACGGTGTCTTATTTTCTTCTTGGTTTTCATTATTAACCATTCTGTCTTCTTCCGGCATTTTGACTGTAACATGGGTTAAGTATTCGTCTTACTCCTTTGGTTCAACATGCGCTGATTCCATCTTTCATCAAGGTTTTCGCTAAATGTGACTTTTACCTTATATCCGTGTCTTCGGTCTCCTCGCTTCATTAAAGAAGGGTGAATCGGTAGATTTCGACTCTCTCCGTTTGCCCCTGTCAAGCGAGGCAGGTGACTATTCCAAGTGTTAAACCGTGTGTCAAACCGTTTCCGCATGTCAGGTGGGTGGTCACATCTAATAGACGGCGGTCGTTTTCTCTAGAGTCGTCTAATGCTCGCGCATAACAATTAAATCCACTTAGTTAAAAAATGCAGCGGAATTACATGGAGAGGAGGGACGGAGGCTGCAGCGAAAATGAAACTGGCTGTTTCTCTGGCATGTCCCAAATTCATTCTTGATGCATACCGTTGATGGCTGCTCTAGAAGCTGCATCTACAAGAAGGATCTATACCAATACAAAACTATTTTGAATATATATTCTTCCGCGTATGAGTTATAGGAGAAGCTGCATCTACAAGAAGAATCTATACCAATACAAAACTATATTGAATATATATTCTTCCGCATATAAGTTGTAGGAGAAAGGAGAAGCGGAAGACGTGAGGAAGGACTATTGAATACATATTGCGACATGTGAGGAAGGAGGAGGCACCTTTTAATGTTCACTGGGTACGATATCCTGGAAGCGGCTAATATCGTTTGCTATTAAAGCCCACGAATTGTACCGAGCGCCACTTCTTCATTGCCGTTTTTTTCTTCTTCTCTTTTTTTTATCCTTTTCTGCAAGGCTACCCTAAATAAAATTCAGTTCTAATGCGACAGTACTGACTATCAGATAAGTGCCCAGGCTTGCTTTAAAAATAGTTCGGATTTCACATGGGAAGCTTCGACGAGCTTCGTTTTTCTGTATGTTTGCAATACACCTGTATACTGGGTGTTTTGAAATTATTCAGTACAAGCTTACTTCTCGACAGCTGCGAAATATGTGTCTGTATGGCCTCTTTAAGCGGATTGTGCGGCAAGGCGGACATTATACACGTCACAGAGCCTAACGATTAGACTATTGTTTACTAAAATTACCTTTTATTTTTAAAGACACAGTGTTATACTTGGAATCTGAAGGCTGTAAACATCAAATGTGAGTTTTTCATATTTTATTTTTTTTTTCCTGATTGGTCATGTGGCTTCAAATGTCGAACATCAGAAATGCGCATCTGAAAGCGCGTTGAGGTGGCTTTCACGCTTCGCACATTTACAAAACGGAGCCACTGTTCGTAGTATATTGTAGATAAAATGATATAAGCTTCTACATCATCGAATACACAAACAGTGTCTGTCTCATGCTAAAATTGCAAAAGACGCCTTTTTATATGTGCGACCCGTGAAAAAGAGCCGGCTGAATGCATTTTTGAATGCGTACATTTGGCGCACGACATTTTTAGCCACACCGCCAATTAACGGAATATTAAAAAAGAGCTCATCTTTGGTGGACGCACTCTTAAAATCTGCAATTTATTATTATTTTTTTTTGTTTAACAAGCATACAATAGTTGATTAGCTAATTTTGCCAAAAATCGTAGGAAGACGAATAGACTGAAGTGCGTAGAGGATCCTAGGCTGCCTAACTGATTATTACTGCTTCTCTATTTTTAGCCGTGACAATATTAATCAGAGAAATAACTGATTCGACTTATTAAAAGTCTGTTCAGGCTCTATAATGTTCATATTGTCCGCCTTGCTTTAGAACGCGCCTTAGCGGACTGCACTGACTTATCTCGTATAGTTTAGAAGAGACAGATTTGAATTGAATAATTTGAAACATCCATTATTTCAAGCAACCTCACTCTTTCTCCTCAAATATCCTCCCACGGGGCCCTTAAGTAACTGCGAACTGATAAAGATGTAGTCTTTTCCTCTTCTTGAGAATTCGTCAATGAAACATAGCGATCTTTTTTTGTGACTCTCGATTCTGAGAGTGACATTGTCGGATTGACGAGTCGTCAAAATGAAAAAGAAATTTCTTTTCAATTTCATGAGTATTTGCGACAGACTGTCATGTGAAAAGCGCGATAACTGAAATTAAACGTCCCCATGCACTTCCATTTTCACTAGAAAGCTAACCTAAAAACCGAGGTATTATTTAGTCAAGGGTAACTGACTTGTAACTAATGAATGAAAAAAGTAACCCAGACTTACTAGGTGCTGATGTCACAAATATTCCTTCTTTCCCTGAAACTACAGCAGAAAGTAGATTATATTTTGTTCCGAGCTCTGAGCGCTGCTCTTTGAGCTGCCTAGAGTGTATGGGGTACACGTTATCTGTATAACTATCTCTCCATTTCTCAACCCTGGGATGCAGGCTGAAGCAAATAACAAATTTGCACCTTGAGAAGTGCGCGTTCTCATCTCTCCTGCGGCTCTCTTCATAGTGTTTAGCCGTGTTTATTTTCGCTCTTTCTTATAAATGGCCCAGGCCTGATCTTGAGCAGTGAAAAATTGACCCCGGAGCAGGTGGTTCTGAAGTGCGCTTGAAAAAGTGGGTCTTGATGCACGCGCGGCTCCTCATCCTGCTCCTTCGTATTTCTGTTTTTTCCCCTCTGCGTGCGGCGACGCTTCTTGTAGTTTTTTTTTCTTTATTTCTCTGCGGGTTGTACTTTGGGCTTGTTTTAGAAACCGGGGGCGCCTGTGGCTTAGTGGCTGCTATAAAAGTACGCAGACATGGACGAAGCAGTCTCAATATTAGTTCCTTTGGACACTGAAAAAGTGGCGAGCTTGTCGCCCATCGGTCATTAATGCGCCATGACGTCACCCAGTACAATACCCCCGTCAAAAAGGTTATAGTGTCGCGAAAACTTCAAAATTGTATTTTTTTTTTTAAACAGCCGCCGGCGTGCAGCCTTATCACTGTGATTCTGGCACGCGTATCAATTCTGTGTTCTTTGTTTGTTAATGTCTATGGCCTTGTCACCACTACGTGACAATAGATTTTTTTTTTTTTTTCCCGGAAAAGGATCTTCATCGAAGGTCATCAGAGCCAACCGCGATTGGCTGTGTTCAGCGTGAAAGGAAAAGGATTGAATATTTAAAGGGGCTTGAAGACGATGACTTGGTAGGCTCGTTGTTTTCAATTATTAACTAGAAACAAGGGATTAAGTTGATATTTAGCTCTGGTAACTTAAAACGCGGCCAGGTAATGAAGCTTACGCGCACCAAAGAAGGTGAAATTACAATAAATTAATAAATAAATCGTAACGTCGGTACTTAACCGTATAAGAATATATTTTTCTGCTGGTGGCCAAGTACGTTCTGAATTTTTCATTGCTTGAAGGAATTCGCGGGCACGGCGACGCCATAATATAGCACAATTCCAGACATTTTCGTACAATGATAAGTGAAATATCCCTGAGTAGTCAACACATGATTTCCAACTCATTAATAAATCTAAATTCATTTACTAAAGTACATTTTCTGATATCTCATAATTATCATCATTTTCAGCAGTACCCGCTTTTTCTTGTTGTGTTGAGTTTCCAGAGGGCAACTTAGCCTCTGTGATGATGGTAGTTCATTATTTAAAAACGAGAAACTGATTCGTCCTTGCACGCACCAATACGATGCATACTTCTGAGTGACTGCTATCAGCTCCTCTGCAGAGAAAGGATAAAGCGCAACTAGGATCGGCTGACATACGTGTTGTGGCTAATGCGTTTTGAGCGTGAACGAAGTCGCTCGTGGAAGCTTCGGTCCCGTATTGTTCATTTTAGAAGGGCCAACATTACTCCAGTATTGCAGCACCTCTTCAGCATCCTCTCTGGCAGTGTACAACTTCTTTTTGATTTACGGTACGCACTTTGCACCTTTTGGTGCAGGTATCTGGTGCCATACATATGACATCGTGATGCGTGGTTCAGAACGCTGGTCATGGTTTAGGACGTCCGAGGAGGCGAGCCGCAGGGCGATGACAGCGGATGCCGATGGCAGTCAGAGCGAGAGAGTGTGTGTGTGAGAGAGAGAGAGAGAGAGAGAGAGAGAGAGAGAGAGAGAGAGAGAGAGAGAGAGAGAGAGAGAGAGAGAGAGAGAGAGAAAACCTTTTAAATAAAAGCAGAGAATATAACCGGCGTTTAGAACTCGCTGATATGCTACTCTGATTGAAAAGGGAATTAGGGAAAGGGAGGCGGAAATACAGCAGTGGGGAAAATAACAGAAATGATGAAGGGGAAGATAAAATGGGGGCCATTAAATGCGTAATGAGCACTTCGGGGAGTAATGTTATAACATGGAAGGATGAAATGCATAGTCCACAGATGGACTGACGAGGTTCACAGCGTAAAAAAAAGTGCCTAAGGATGATATGCAAGAGAAATTAGACCTTGTCGAGGTGCCCAATGTCATTTAAATGCCCAGATAAAAAGTTGTTTGCATGTCTCTGTTGGCTAGGGCGTGCTAAGCATCCGCTGGCTTGAAAGTTCTGCATTTCTCAACCGAGGCCTCGGAACGCCGCCGCTCGCGGTTCTAGGAGATCGACGACGACAATTTGAATGTGTCATTACCGCTATTATTCCCCCCTCCTCCGTCAGAAGAAATTAAGCACCGTCTTGATGCTTGAAGTAAGAGAACTGGTTGGCAGCACTGAACGGGATTGCCGAAGAACTCTATACCTCTCGTGATAACACTTCAGGCAGACCACACGGGGAACCTCAGAGTGAGAAGATCGCCAGGACTTCTGGAAATATCGGGAATGACCTCGTAGTGAAGTTCGCCCATTGCCTGGTCGCTCGGTTCGGTCCGAAGTAGCGGTGCAAGAGTTTTTCGTTTAGTCTTAGATGCCGAATGGATAAGCGCACCCACACTGGGTCTGCAGGTGCTTAATGTGCGTCATGATGGGGGCGACTTTATAGCGATCGGTTGTTGGTCCTGAATTAGCAAGTTGGCCAGGGGGCGATCCACTTGGCCGTTCCAGGAATACGTAGGCTTCAGGGTGTATAGGGTGGAGTCGTGCAGATGTGGAAACACTGCGCCGAGTGCATGGTCGTCATTTCTTGGCCGTAAACGACCTGGAACAGGGCAATGCTTGTTGTTTCTTGTTCGGCCGTATTGTAGGTGAAGTCGACATGCCGCGTTTTGCGCTGAAAATCGATCCAAATTGAGAGCAAGTCGAAGAAGCGCCCTGTTCAATTTTTTTTTTTTGTCGAACCGTTATTTTGAGGTCTGCGTGATGTTATTCGGCGGTGGTCTGTATGGCTGTGAACTAGGATCTGTTGCAGCAGCTCAGCTGGGAATGCAGTGCACCTGTCGATGTTTAGATTCTGAGCCGCACAAAGGTGGAGCATATTTCCGCGCGCCAAGACCATGACGAGCAGATAGTGTCAAAATTATGTAAATATCATGGCTTGTCGCGTCGGTTTAGTTCTAAAAGATGCTTTTCAGCTTAGCACGTTGCCTAATTCTATGCTTTATTGCACTATACTTTGTCATTATTTCTAAGATAGTAAACTAATTAAAAGTGTAAAAACCTGTATAATTCAATAATTGAGACCGGAGAAAAGGAAAGGCAAATTTTCGGATGCTGTACTTATAATCTGAGGAGCGCATTGCTTTAATTACTGAAGAAATACCTTGACGAAGAAATATATGCAGTCTTGTGACTTCAGATTGAAAATTTTCTTTTACCCAGTATTCAACTTTCCTCTCGTCATTCATGCGAGAATAGTTTTAGGATTCCACGATGGGAGCGAAATATTTTTTCTTGTCTCCAGAATTACCGAGAACATGGCGTGCATCGTTAGTTCGCTTTTAGCAGACATCTGTACTGAGTTCGCGACGTCGGCCTCCCTTTTTGCCACTTTTTCCGGTTGCGTGAAAGACCTCCGAAAGATGTAGACGTCTGTGGCTCAATTTCTTCACAGCGAAGCCGGCTGTCGAAACGTACGAATATGAAAAGGAACACCATCGTTTACAGGCCCTGTAAATAAAACTAAACGGAGGAAAGAAAAGTAAGCAAAATATGCAAAGTGCTAAACCTGCGAGAGAAACCAACGTAACGGAAACGTCATTAAGTCACGTGCCATGGGCGGGGCTTCTTAATGGCTTGGGGGCGGCGTCTACGGTTCAGAACGCGCGTTTTTCTTTCACACACATGGCGTGTGCCGTCGCGAAATGACTGTTGGTCCTCACAAACTCTGTGCTTCAGCGGAAAGGCAGCTGCATCGAACGAGACGCACATACATGAAGCATCAGGCAACGATAGGAATAAAAAAAAAATCGGAAACCAGTAAGAACATTACAAACAGGTGAGTAGATTGCAAGTAAAGGAGTCGTACGTAAAGCAAAGCTTGTTTTACGCGACTTGTACAACTCGTGCGCCGAACAGACGGAGGAAGAAGAGGAGGAACGTCTCTCTCCGCTTCATTTTCCCGTGTGCCGCTCGTGCCGATTTCTCTCCCCGCATACGCACTCTCTTTCCCCTGGTCCCTAAAAAAGTCAACGGGATAAATGTAGCCCAGGCAGCGGAGTAAAGCATACACGGCGGGCTCCCGCCCTCAGGTGTACCGCAATAGGCGCCCTGCGAAGCTGACTCCACCTCAAGGCACTCAGGTGATGTCATCCGGACGGCCAATCAGAGGAGAGGCATCTTTTTTCCCCTCTCCCAAGTCGTTAAAGGTAATGTTTCACGAAACAGCTTACGGCCGCCGCGGCCGGAGGGTTATGCCATATAAATACACCGGGAGCTGGCTCTTGCACGGCTCGCGCGCGCTACACCGCTACACGGACGCGTTCGCCCTGAGGCTGTTGCTGCTGCCGCTCGCGCCGTGAAGGGAGCCGTCTAGCGAACGAGAGCCGAGAAAGAGCGGGTGAGGAGGGTGTAGTGAAGAAAAGGGAGAAAGAAAAAGCGAATGACGGCTGCAAATGCGGGGTTACTGCGCGCAGAGATTGTGCGGTGAGATTTCAAAGCGAGAGCTGGTGCCGACAACAGTTTTTTCAGTCGGCGATGTCGAATTGTGGCCCAACGCCTCTCTTCCGTATCTACCGCCAGATGCTTGTACAGATTATGTTCTTTCTTCTGGCGCGGAGGGGAGAGAAAATTAAAGGAGAAGAGTCGAGGAAATATCGTCACTTCGACAATAATGTCAAGTCGAAGTTCCTTGCAGCTTTATTTTCTTCTTTCGAGCTCCTCAGGTCTTTGTGCCCGTTACGCCGGCAATGATGCTTTACAGCTAGCTTTGGGGGGGAAGGTGCGTTCACTCTTATTTAAAGCACCAGCAGGGTTGAAAATTTAGAAATTTTAACAAACTTGTAGTGACCCAGACATATGTGAACATACAGATTTCAGCAGACTTGGTGTTTATTAGTTTCAAACATGGCTACTTTACAAAAACACCACTCACGGGGATTTATAATGTGAAGGGGACATGCTAGGGCTAATGTTAGCTGCATGATCAGATCTGATTCTGAAACTCGTATAGGCAGCTCAGAAAAATTACTGATTTTCTGGTATTAGTCGAAAAGGTTCCATAGTGAACTTCGGATTTTACACTGAACAGAAAATGGACTTCAGATAACTATAATATTGGCTACTGATGTTATGCAAACTATATTGACGGGATAACGCTGATCGGCTCATGTAAGGAATTTCATTCACGAAAGAAAGTTTAACGGAGACCAGAGAGAAGGAGTTCAAGAAATGGATTCAGAGCAAGAAACTGTGATTTTCTGTGCACTTCTACTCTTGATTGCTACATATATAGTTTCCTGAAATAACCCGCGGTTGTTCGCTACATTTCGTTTACAAACATTGAATCTTTGCCCGAGCAGAAATTTTCTTTTGTGTATGTATGTATGTATGTATGTATGTATGTATGTATGTATGTATGTATGTATGTATGTATGTATGTATGTATGTATGTATGTATGTATGTATGTATGTATGTATGTATGTATGTATGTATGTATGTATGTATGTATGTATGTATGTATGTATGTATGTATGTATGTATGTATGTATGTATGTATGTATGTATGTATGTATGTATGTATGTATGCATGTATGTATGTATGTATGTATGTATGTATGTATGTATGTATGTATGTATGTATGTGATTCAGTCGCAGGAATTGGGAAGAAAGTATGAGGGACCTTAACCTCACTTGATGAGCTTGCGCTTATTTGTGTAGCAGAGGAGAAAAGGGAGAACGGGGAAGAAATTGGAAGTCACAAAGAAAATGAAATATGGGGAGAAACACACAGACCGCGTTAATGAAAAAAAATTGTGCAGAATTGGCACAACGTATTTTGCGCAAGTTGACGACCAGAAGGGACGGAGAGCGTCCAAGAGGCTCTTTAATAAAGAAGGCCACCGGGTCTATCGTTGTAAGAATTCTGCACAGCCACAGAGCAGGGGCTGACAAAAGGAATTGTGCTCGTAAAGTACGCTGCACGTTCTATGTCTTAACTTGGAAACCCGTTCACTATTGTGATCTAATAACCAAATTTCTGCCGGTCGTATGTTTCAGCAGTCTGATCTATTGGCTGTTTTTGTTCATTTTTGACTCTAATTTACATTTAAAGGATGAAATGTTCCGTTAAGAATGACTTTGGTTCGTCATCTAGGTGTAGCATATATATTAAGCATGTGCGCATCCCTATTTTATAATCACTACCAAGCTATTTCTCTATGCCACTTATGGGCCGCACAATTTATTCCTCTTGGGTTGCGTATCTGCGTAGTACACACGGAGTGAACCTTGGTGTTGCACAGCGGCAGCTTGGCCCACTAACAGTATTCATATCACCGCTTCGAACGAGAGTGCGCGTCGACACTCAGCCCAGAGAACCCCTGGGGATAGAGGAGGGGACGTGGCGGACTCATCGGGCCTGCTCGAGCGGCTGAAAGCGATGTAGCTCTCGGCGGCGTGCCGCGTTTAGTCGCGTTCCCGTACCCACTGTCCATGCACGGCTGGCTCGCCGCGGATGGCGTCCGGTCGGCAGTTCTGGAGAGGCGGCAGCGGCGGTCCCCGGCTGGCCGGTGTTAGTTCTCTCGTCGCCACCTCGGACTCGGAACACAATTAGGAGCCTCTGTTGACAAACACCCTTGTTGGACAGCGGAGGCGGGGGTTGCTTGCAGCGGTGGCGCACTTCGCTCAGGTCGTTGGCGGGGAAAACCGGCCCGAGAGCCATTCCGAGTCGTGGCCCCCAATTTATCGGGCAGCGGTGGTGACTGCCCAAGATGCTTCTTCTTGCGAAGGGAACCGGGACGAGTGCAAAGGCACGACAGGAAGGCGAGTGCGAGAGCGGGTTAAACAGGAGGTCGGGGGGAGAGGGGGTTTTTGGGACCACGCAAGGTTAGAAGAGTGCTGGAGGTCGGTGGCGGGTAGTGGCTGGCAGTAAGGGGTGGCAAATTCAATTAAAGTGCCCAAGCCCCGGGCGGCATTACCATAACGCCGCCTCAAACCACGCGCGTCGCGTTCTGTCTTTCGCGCGGATTCTTTCGAGGGGCTGTGTTCCTTTGCTCGAAACGACATCTGCTATCCCATAGTATAGAAAAAGGCAAATGGGAAAAGAGAATGCTTTGGAATTATTATTGCGAAAGCAATACTACGCTAGGTCTATAAGCGCTCGTCGTTGCTTGCCGTGCCCGTGTCTTGATTTAAGAAGAAGAAGAAGAAGAAGAAGAAGAAGAAGGAGAAGAAGAAGAAGAAGAAGAAGAAGAAGAAGAAGAAGAAGAAGAAGAAGAAGAAGAAGAAGAAGAAGAAGAAGAAGGAGAAGAAGAAGAAGAAGAAGAAGAAGAAGAAGAAGAAGAAGAAGAAGAAGAAGAAGAACGCTTGGTCATCAGTCGCTAATGCTTTCGCTCCATATTCGGTTCAGCTGCGTTGAACCCTTCTCATTTTTGTTTCTCGAGACTGGCCGAGTTTTTCTTTCTTTGTAAAAAAACTAAATAAGCAGAAGCGCTATATAGATGCGACGCATTCTTTAGTTCTTTGTAAAGGGGGAGGAAGGCGTTGAGCGATCCGCCCTCTAATTTGCGCGCTTAGGAATTGCAAGAAATGTAAAAGGATTTTTATTACAGATGCGCATACACATGACACATGAACACAATATACAGTCGATTCACTTACATTTATGCGTTCTATGCTATTGGGTAGAGAAGCGCAGACGCGCAACTCAGCTGTCAAAAAATGTTTGCTTTGTAACCTTATCGTCGTGTATTGATTTTCAGTATAGGATGGCTGAAAAATATAAAAGTGGTAATAGAAACGTTCTTTGAGTGCGTGGGATGAGTTGTATAGATACCTCACCAAATAAAAGCGTAATAAAATGCCTGGAATTGAGCGACATGCGCAAGCTGCAGCCGTAGTAAAGGAATGGAGTCAAGGAATCGGCCCTGGTATTCCCTGTTGCGCAGTGGTTTGGACCATATCCTATTCCCCGCAGTACCCTCTTCCCCCAGCACTGATTCAAAAAAAAAAAAAAAAAAAAAAAAAAAAAAAAAAAAAAAGGGGAGTACAGAGGACACAAGCGTACAAGGCTGGACTCGGAGTATTGACGAGATCAGCGGTAGCTCCGTACAGCGACGAACACATTAACTAAAAACGATGCGAAACGCTTCACTTTTTTCTTTTGGTGTTCATCTTCTTTTGGTGTTCGATTGCGGTATAGTAGCTACGCAGAAGTTAATGGTAAATTGCCATTTTAGATCAGATGGTGGAATCTAGTATGTGCACGCAGAATATCAGCGGATATACGCGTGGTAATTCTGCACCAACACCAAACAAAAAGCCTGTGCATTGGACGGCCCGAGTTGCAAAAGATTCTGCGTGTTCCTTCACTCTGAGCACTAGGTAGTACACATCTGTGGGAATATAAAAGTGAACAATTATGGGGGATATTCAAGATTCACTCTTAAGGGTATGCCGCTATCGCGTTAATGTCACCTGTCTGCCCCTTGCGATTTCGCTTTCGCACACGTGTAGTTTGGTTCGGTTAACGGGGTTTAACGTACCAAAGCGATTGACGGCACGCATGCAGTGTCTGCTCGCTTAATTACCAATACTTCAACTTGTGCCTCTGACGTCTCGCGCATTCTTATTAGCATACACTCCTAAGCTACCACTTTATTCAGCTGCCGGTTGTATAGGTTGCTGGACGAGCACCCAGCATAGATATGAAAACCCGTTTTAACTAACTTGACGAACATGCCTGCAAATCCTTGAAATAGCTTGCCTGACTCGGAATCCAAGAGCCCTGACATGAAGATTACCATCCCACCCTCCCACCACAGGTGAGCAACTCAAATTGACCGCTCCTCCTAACATTGTGACGTCATGTTCTATCGTTACGTCACGCAGCCCATCAGCGAATCAGGGCTCGGCCATGTCATCAGCCAACTACCACCTGGTAGAGAGAGCCATGCCCGTGATATTTCGCTCCCAATGTCGACGCCGGAATTTCTGCAGAACGGAGCTTTTAACCTTATCACATTCAAAAAGTTTCTACATGCTGCACATCGTTCTTAAATGTTATTTCACTTAAACTCGTTACGATAAAGTCGTAGGTTAGCGCATATAGTAGATGTACATAATAGACGTAAATGCCCGCTTTAACCAAGCCGTACGAAGATGCCTGCATGACCTACCGGGAGTATAGTCCTAGAGTGTTGGATTCCAATCTCACCGTTCCTTTTCAAAGGCGTAACCCCAGTTAGCAGCGCCTGCCAACTCACCCATGTCATGTGATCTCGTGACGTCACACGACGCGACTGACGGTGTGCGCTCGTCCATGCCACCTGGCAGCTATCGTTTTCCGGAGCCAATTTTGTGATATTTCGCTCACAACACCGCGATATTATTGAACAGGGGTTTATTTAAAGCTGTCACGTTAAAACAAAGGTATTCAGGTTTCGGGGGTGATTTCCTAGTTCATCTCGCGCAGGTGGTTTGAGGCGACGTTATGCGGCTTCTTGCAAAGGTTGACGAATATAAACTTATCCACCTGGGCATAGAACCATCACAGAACGACTCGTAGTTATCGAGCATGAGTGCACGCGATATTTCTAATTTAGGGACATCAAGAGGAAATGCAATTAGTTTTAAGAATAAATTTATGAAGCAGCGTTTGTTTTTAAATTCGGGGCTATTTAAGGGAAAATAGAAAAATGCAGTGCCATGTGGCTGGTAGGAACCGATCCTATGATGACTACGTTATACTTGCAACGCTCCACCGCCTGAGCTGTACTGGGGTTGTGGTCGCGCCATCTACTTTCGAAAGCACCTATGTCAGCGGTTGCGTAGTGCTGAGTGCATTCATCGGCACCATTTCGCGTGGCCGGAAGCTTCACGGCACTCATGCATGCGTTACGTCAACAGCTACCCAGGAGCGCGTCTTAAGTCGACTGGCGGGACAGCTTGAGAGCTCTATGTTCCTAAAATGACGGATCCGCTCAACTTTAATTCCCCTGCTAGCTCATTTTCTTTCTTACTCCGTCGTTACATACTTTCCCATCCTTCCTTCGACTTCCTTCTTTCCTCGGGCCTTCACCAGTCTTCATCGCAGCGTGCTTTTCAGTCCGGTGGCGGAGAACCCGCGACGATTCCTTGCGGCCGCCGTTTCGAGAGTGAGGCACGACATGTCGACGAGTTTGCGCTTACACGTATTCGACGCGGCTAATTAAAACTACCGTCATTAATCATCGGCTCGAGCAGAGCGGCACCGAGGGAAACCGGCGGCTTCCCGAATAGGGCTGAGCTGTCCCCGCCGCCGCCGCGAAGCGCTGCCGCTCGCGTAATCCCGCTTCCCTCGTGGGTTGCTGAGTCCCATCTCGCGGCCGTCCGGAGGGCGTACTTTAAGCTCCCGTGGGGAAAGTCTTCCCCAGCAGCAACCCCTTTCATCCCCTCGTCTCTCCCTACACTCCTCCACTGTGAGGCGACACTCTCGCCTGTGTTCTGGCACGGAATCTTCGCATTTTTACATCTACGGCTTTTTGTCACTTTGAATGCGTTCTCGAAGATGGCTTTCGCCCCTTCTTCGCCGAAGTCGTAACGCTTACTGGCGCGCTTGTGAAAACTATACGTTATAGGAAAAGGATCCTTAGAGGTTGTACTTACCGGATTTCACTTCCGTCTTCCTCCTCCCTCAGTGTGTGGAGTAGCAGGCCTGGCTAACAGCCGGCTGGCCACTCCCCCTTGCGTTTGATTAATTTACTTCCTCACGCTCGCGAGAGAGACGAGATTAGTCTTACATATATGCTATAGACTGAAACTTGTAGTAATTGTTTTGTTGACAGACTTTTAAGTTGCTGTAATTCAACCAACATAAAAACAGTTTTACTGCATTTTTGATGAATTATTCAATACATATAATAGAGAAAGTGTCTACTTGAATTGGAATATGCCTGCTCACACGATGAACTTCAGATTAGGGTGAGGTGGCTCTAAAAGATGTTAACAATCAGTGCAATCGTTTGCATGGGACTTCAGTCAAATATATTACGCGAGAAGGAAGCAAACAAGAGGAATGATCGGCACAATGAAGCAGTAGGAATAGAGAAAAGTAAAGCGCTGGAACACGGTTACTTAGCGCGTCTACACAGAGTAATGCTTGTAATGTTCTTTCCCAAACTTTTTAATGTTGAATGGAATTCGCGAATTTCTCTAATCATTTCCAACTGGAAGAACTTTTCCAAGAAACTCGATCACACTTAGGACAGGGGACCTGACTTCTCCAGCTATCTGAGTATTCCTGCACGAGCGGAAAAAATCTTGAATGCAATTTTCAACTTTGCTCAGATAATACGCGCTTTTTGGATTCTGTGTGCGAAGTTTTTCTCTGACTACACGGGTGGCAGCTCACCTGGTAGCTGAACGTCATCAGGTGCGCTTTGATTAGTCTGCAAAGTGTCCCACGATGATGTCCAACAGCCTAACATCATACTGCAGGCAGATAGCGTCTAACGGGATAAAATTATAGCGGTAAAGATATGGGATTCATTAGGCTTTATGTCCACCAAGTACACTGCCCGGTGCCACGCGTGCAGACGGCCTCCACTGTTTCGGAAGTTTCGTCCACTTTCTTCAGGAGTAAGCGAGTTTCATCCGATTTGAGACGAGGAGGCCGAAAATCAAATGGGGAACGACAGGTTGGGAAGGGAAGCAAGTCTCCACCAAAAATCGTGCAGAGCTCTGTAAATGCCTTCATTTCGCCACTCCCCGACACAACGACGACGTGGCTGCACAAGCGCGGTACCGAAGTTTCGTCAACCGTAGGTGCTAACGCGTTTCTTAATAACCTGCGAGGAGGGATTCGGGCGCAGCGAAAATGCGGTCGGAGCCGATGCTCGGCAGCCCTGCTTATCCCCTTCTTCCTCGCGACTTTTCCTGTTCCCCAGCACGGGAGCACGCTGGCTGTAATTACCGACGCTCTTCCCATCGCTTTCCCTCGACGTCGTCCGGCGGCGACCGCATGTACCGCGACCGCGTTTCTTTATTGAGACTCAGAGTAATGAATCGTGATTAAATTTGATGAAAAAAACTGCTGCCCCATGCAAACATGGCGCGGCTGCCGAAAATTGCCTCTTTCCTGGCGCGGTCGTGTTTAAGAGTGGCCGAGGGAAGAGAAATGAATGGCGGCTGTCGTAGGGCGGCGAAGCGGCTGTTTTGGAGAGCGCCTGAACGTCAACCCCCCCCCCCCCCCCCCTCCCCTCCTTCTCCTCGTTGGTGCTCTCTGGTCTCGGCGCGTGAAGTATTGTAACAATTGCGAAGCGCAAGTGGCCGACCCGGCCGAAAGAGAGGTGCCACCGAGGGAGCGTAGGGATGGGTAATAGCCCGATGCGTCTGAAAGGAAGTATTCCTAAATGAGCGAGCCATTCGTTCGGAGATGTCTGCTGGTGGTGCTGTACCGCAGTCCGCGAAAGGCGAGAAATGCTTGCCAGAATATCCAGGAAAGTGTTTACCGAGATGCTGAATTAAATGATCATTATGCAGAAGCTGTAGCTTCAAGTCTCTTCCTCTTCCTTGTAAACGTACGTTCTCGGGCAGCGTACTTTGTGCACCAGTACCTCATATATGGGCACGATGTACTCAATATTGAGACGCTATATATGAGCACATATTTCCAAAAAAATTCAAAAGTTGCTCCAAGGCTCGGCCCGAGCCAAAGCCAAAGACTATATTATTTTAGGTAGATCGTTAAAACAATAATTCGACATTTTATTGTATTTTATTCACGTTTGTGACGGGTTATCAAGAAGCACGTGTATTAGGCGACTTTGCCTTTTGACCCGCTACCTCTCCTTAACATTTCCTATCAATTAATAATTTATGCTGTCGGGTACTCATTCAAAAGGATGATATACCGCCAAGTACTGTTTAACATCAATGTCACAGCCCTCACGAGACCCACTAAGATTTTGTGCTTTATGGAAACAAAAATTATTGTTTATTTTTGCACACAAAACAACATTGTTTTCTCAAGGTACGGAAAGCTTACCGTCGATTTTTTTCTTTAAATAGGGATGAACGAGAGGGGGGGCTACAGTGTCGTACGAAATAAAAATAGCTGTGGTTTAGCTTGTGGTTAAACCTGGGTTTACGCGAGAGCAATCTGCATGGCTACGCTTAGGTTCGACTTGAAAGTAAAGACATGGCTTTTGTGCATAGTAGTTTACTTTGTGATTCCAGCTTTATTTATGCCAATGGGGGATCACTTGACGTATGAGCACCCCTTGCCTCTCGTCGTTGACCATTCTCATTCGGGTGTAGAAGACTTCTAGTGGTATGACATCGTCCCTACGTCGAACTCTGGGACACACCACCCTCACAACGATCGAACGAACGTTCTGTCCTAGCAACTCGCTGTTGTCGTTCGCCTCTACCAACTAGAGAGTTATCTGTCTTCTTCTTCGCTCTTCGGACAGGCACGGCTAAAATGCGAGATTGCGACCAATGTAGCTCTCGCTGCGAAAATAGAATATTGCTTAATTAGGACTCTTTAATGAAATTATTACCTCTCTCTCTCTCTCTCTCTCTCTCTCTCAGTAATATTGAGTGATTACGGGAGGGTGAATTTGGGCCAACTTCAGCACAAATGTGGGCACAGCTAATAGATGTTGAAACGACAGGGAATGAGAATGACTTTAGTGACTAGGGCCACCAGACTGATTTTAGTGACTAAAACAAGCAGCTTTTCATTTTGGCATAGACGACCTCATGGGCCAATGAAAAAGCTAGGCCAGTAGCGGTGGTGCCCCCACAGCGTCGCTGTAGTTCAATTTCGTAGAAATACAAAATCCATTAAGCGGCTTCTGTGCGCTGTCAACGGACGCAGGTAGCGAACTCAAGTCACCCACAGTGGTACCTTTTTAGCCCAAAAGCCGCTTTGGCACACAAAATTCATTACGCCTGCCCGGTGTTTATTTTGTTTTATTGCATGCATATGCTGTTTGTTTTTTGTTTTTAAAATGGCGTTTGCTTATATATGCTAATACGTAGCGTGTCCTGCCCGCGTGGCAGGCGCTAAGCGTCCAGAAATAAAAATAATTTAACAAGCGGCTAAATTTCTCCTTCCGTTGAACTAATTTTGGACAAAACCAAATTTGATTCTATCAGGCACGTTCTCGCTGTTGCTTATAGCGCGTGAACCGTTTCAGAAAAACGACATGACTTATTGTTTCATTGTAGGTTTATAAAAGCGAGTGTATTCATACCAGATTGATCGACCAAGCTTGGTGCATCAGGAAATCTTCAGCTGCACTCTACCGCTGTATTGACTTCCTTGCATTTCGTGGATTCATATTTAAGTAGAACTAGCGTGCGGGCAAGTTGGTTAGATAAATCTGATTACTTCTGGCGCTGCATTGACCATCACATTTACACATACACAAAAGATTACAAGATGACCACACCGATGATACGCACATTACTAACATGGCTATTTATTTGTGGTATGAAGAAGAAGAAAACATGACAAATAAAAAGAAAAGGAAGTGTACAATAAGAAGAGGAAGAAAACATGGAGAAATTCAGAGGAAAAATGTCGAAGGAAAAATAAAACGAAAGCTATAATTAAACAAAGAAAAAATGTGCCCTCTATCTTCTTGTCCTATTGTCCAGACGAAGCATTAGCAATTCCTTCTTTCTGAGCGCTTCTGACGGTGCACTCACGAATTCCCCACCTGACCCGAAATCATTTTGAAGGCTTCAGTAACCTCTCGCTTCAAAGTATCTTGGGCCTGAGCCAGCACCTTGTTTTCCGTGAACCTGGCCACATAATGTTTCACACTTGGATCATGTTCAGTGCCATCCATTCCATACCGAGAGCAGTGGGTTGCTAAGTTCCCCGCAGCCGACAATGATTCCCACGCATTCCGGTGCTCCATTAAGATCTCACTGAGGCAGCGGCTAGTCTGCCCTACATACGCCTTTCCACATGTCAGATTAAACTTACGTATACCGCTCCTTCGCAGCAATTGACAAAGCGCTCCTTAAGCAGCACGCTGAAGTCTTCCTTGGACTCACTCATTCCGTTCACCTTCCTGCACATACTCTTTAACTTGTTCGGTTCAGATAGCACAACCCTCATATCAAACCGGTTCGCGATCTTCTTAAGACGATGTGAAATGCCGTCTAAATAGGGCAGAGCACCAAACCTGTCTCCTCTACCAGCTCTCTTTACGCTCTCTTGCCCGAGGTCGCATGACCACACAGCTTTCAGCTTCAGATACCAAAATGGCTATTAGGGCATCCACTCCTATTCAACCTCTCCATCAGTAGATTGACAGGGTCTTCCATCAAGTGCGGAAACGGCTTGATCACGCATGCCGTAAACACGAGATAGCAAACCCCCTCTTGGCCAACTTTGCATGGTCTGAGTCGTAAGGAAGAAGGCCTTTTACCCCCTTGTGATCTGTAAAACCAGCACGTATGATCTTCATTAAGCACTGGCCTTATATTTAAATACAGAACGCACACATGCAGTATTTGTGTGTTATGTGTTGGCAGACCTTATTTTGTAAACGAAGTGATTGACGCATAGTGGCCATGAAATTTGCGGTTATATATATGGATTCCATCGATTTATTGCATTAAAAGAGAACACACAATTCAGAAATGCTTTTATATGCATACGATGCGAAAACGTCACAGATGACAGTTCTTAATTATGCGCATCCAGATGGAATGAAGGGGGGGGGGGGGGGGGGGGGGTCGGTATTCCAGTTTGAAGTTACCAGGCAGATGTACCGTACCAGACGTGTGTTGTTCGATTTGCCAGAACCTGTGACCACTGCGGAGGTGGTACGAACAGTAAAAAAGAAATCGGCGCCAAACGACATGCTTCCCATCAATTCGCCGCCCCTTATTGTCTCACAGCTCCTTACTTGCATAGGAGATAACGCTTGGATGGGAGCCACCAAAACGCATCAAAATTTTGTCAATTAAATTTGCAAACTACAAACTAAGTGCTACTAAGGAGGCTAGCAGGAGTAACGTCTTATTAACAACACAAGAACACAAAAAATATAGCTTACAGCTGAAAAAAAAAAAAGATTTCGTTGAACCTTCCGTCAAGTGTGGAACAGTCGTTGCCATTCCGTTTGTCGAAAATGCACCTTTATCAAATATTCGAACCTGGTACACGTACCAAAGGGCAGATAAATTAAAGGAGCTAGGTTCTAGAACGACCACTGATGCCGCGCTTTGGCTGTTTTGGCTTGTTGCACGGAGCTGCCCCGTTTTACACCAGTTATCAAAGTGTTATTGCTCAATGGTCGTGCAGCTTCCATAAAATGGCTTCTCCTTCACATGGCCAGAGACGCGGCTTCAGCCGGCCTCACTTGTTAATTAATCTATCCATTAATTGGCTCGTGACTGAAAGATTCTGCCTTGACCTTTTTAATTCCTTTAAGTTCGAAAGGGGCGTGCCTAAACTTACGCATGACCCTCATGACCCCTTGACAACTGACGCTAAAACTCGTGTTTCAGCACTTCTTCTCTTTCACCTTTGGTTTCTGTAGTAATACCCGCGACAAAAAATAGCCGCGCCTTAGCTCTGCTAAGCCTGGTTATGCGTGCGAAAGCTTTATGATGCTTGGTTATGTTGTCTTACTAAGCACGGCTAGATCCTTTGCATGTGGCGCATGCGTTCGGAACGCAGAGTCTTGGGTACCCACTCGGGGAAATCTGTCTCTAGCGTGGGATACATCGAAGCACTCACCGCCGTCAAGCCATTCTTGTGCCGCAACCGTTTACACACGCTGGACACAAATCCAAACGGTTTGCGCGTAAAGTGAATCTCGAAGCATAGTTTGCCAGCCGAACGTTGTGGCTGTCTGTCATGCGTTCCGCGCTCCGCGTACTTGCCGTTTCATTCACGCTGGATACCTCTTCGTCCGCCGCCGAAGCCGAAGTCGCGATGGAGATATAAGCAGCAGCAGCTGCCTGAAAAGCTCTTCGCTGCCGCCTTTAGGCATCCTTCACCCGCTGTTGAGCCAGTCGACGCTCACGTTCTTCGTCGGTCACTGCCGCTAGCTTCGCACGTTTACCGTCCCTACCTATTGCTAAATATTTAACATGGCTAGCGATGTCAGCCGGAAGGCCAGACTGAGCCTGTCGTCTACGGGGCCATCCCGACGGCTTAGACGGTCCCGATTTACTCGTTTCATCGATAATGAGAAACTACGAAGCGCTAATGTCAACGTGCGCTCTTATATATTGCGTTATGTGAAGTGATTTACTTCAGGCGTTAATACATACTTGAGGGGTGGCGGGGAAGGCTAGTAAGCTTGACGAGGCCTGTCTCCTTGGTACAGAAATATGGCGTATGACAAATGTAGAAAGTGATTTAACATGTGCAAATGGGACATACAAATATTACATTTTCAAATTTCCATATATTCTCCAGGATGTAAAAAAGTTATGCAAAGGTTTATACCGGCTAAACCTAAGTAGCCAAAGTGAAAGCTGGTTTTGCTTAACCCGCCTCTCCGTCTCTGTGCGACAGCCTCTCGGCGAGCTACGTTCACTGGATCGTGACTGCTGCTGTTAACACGGCAACAAAGTCACTTTATACCTATCGGCGAGGCAATGTCGAGAGCTGTTGTAATGTGGCGGCACTTGCGGACAGGAGACGGCTTCGGCAGAGCTGTTACCAGTGATGTCATGGCTATCACGTGAGTAGGCAGAGACGAGCGCGCGGCTCCGGCGGTGAGGGCTGAGTGACGTCATGCCTGTCAAATGTTTCTCCTTGGTTCAAAGTCAACATTACTCGGTCCGCGAAGAAGCAAAGGAAAGCTGTAGTAAAGCTTTCGCTTGCAAAAAACAAAAACAAAACAAACAATTCAACGCCGCTGAACCAAATGTGGACCGAAAGCTTTCGCTGTGTGTGACCGATCGTTACTTCGAATACAACCAGCGTTCCGTCGACGGTAGCAAAGGGCACAGCCATTGTATGCAAAACCAACTTTGATGCACTACGATTGCCTTGCCGGCATACGCTTTTCCGTGCCACTCGCTCAGCTCTCCGAGGCTGCCCGCGCATTTATGCGCAGAGCAGAAGCTACACTCCTTCTTTCGCCGGCGCGTGCATCTGCTGGGATGCCGCTACCTTCCCCCGCCTCTCTAATGCGGAAAGAAGGAAACGGAGTACCCTATTACCTTCAAAAAAATTCACGCGTCGCATAATTTAAACTGGCCCTCATGGCATGTGCGAACTGGTAGCAGAGGCCAGGACCCTTTTGCATGGGCAAAAATTGTTTTCTTATCCCCGGTGCAGGAAGCGGAACATTATTCGAAATTACTTAGCAGCCCTCCACTATGGCTCCTCTTTCCTCTTTCCACTTTTACTCCCACCTTCCTCTCTTCACTTGCGGTGCGGTACAGGTGTGCGCAGAAAAAAGCGTGACAGATACAGCACCTTTACTTTCTTGCAAACCAATTTTGGTTTGTCGGGTTTAATATTCAAAGCGACTCAGACTACAAGAGACGTCGTAGTGGAGGCCTCCATAAATGTCGACCACCTGGGGGGGGGGGGGGGGGGGGGGGTTCCTTAACTTGTACTGACATCACACAGCACACGGGCGCCACAGACACAGCTAAAGCACGCCAATGCAGGTAGGTCTGGCGCAGTTAAACGTTTTTCTATCTAACCAATTCTTCAAGAACAGCCATCCAATGCGGCTGCTCTGTTTGTGATCGATATACCTTTGCAACGTAAGTTACACTTTCAATAAAACTTTCACTGGCAGAACGAGCAACCCTGTCGGCATGTCTCACTGCCATTCTTGTCCTCCGCAGACTGTGGAGGCCCAGGAGCATGAACATATTAATACAGTGTGCCATCTTCGCTCACCGCAGGTAAAAAAATCTGATTCCTGAAGGGGTAATTGGTAGTTACATTTAAAGTCTTCGCTGTAAAATGTCCATTCCATGCTAAGACGGGTGGGGTGTCCCACAGGGGTGGCGTAGTAAAGCCTGATTTCATTGTTACTGCGCCACCCCGGCGGGACACCCTGCCCATCTTGGCATGGAATGTCTAGTTAGGCACTAAGAAGCGGGCGCAATAGACGCCCATGAATGATCATGTTTGGCGGCGTGGTCACATGCGGTTCATACGGAAGCAAAATCAAGAAATTAAAAAACGACAAAAAGAAAATAATGCCCCATGCGGTTAAGCTTGTGCCGCTATGCATCCAACATTTCTTCTCGAGGTGTTCAGCAGCAGTTTTTGGAGGCATTCGGCAAATGACGAAGCTATCTTCTTTTGTGAGATTGGCCTTTAGTCCACTGAAAAAGCTCTTTCATCAGGCGGGACCTTCATGTCAGTCACGGTACTTTGCCAAGCGGTGCCGTAAGCATTCGTCGGCAAAAATCTGACTCAGAATTCGCCAACCTTGTGCACAACTCGAGTGCGCTTCGCCGCTGATTCGACGCGCTTGTTAACTGGTGCGACGGGGAGCAGGGTAAAGGAACCAATAGGCAGCCGAAGTGGCTCCCGCAATGAGCGAAGTATTGGTACTGTTTCTGAGTGCTGTGTCGGTTGCTGCAAATTTCCTCCGAGGTTCAGGCCGAATATTCACCAACTGGCATTCCTCCTCAACGCGAGCTCTGTCGCAGTGCTACAAATCTAAGCTTCAAGCTGCCAGCCACTACAGGATGTTCCGTGAGTAGGAACCGGCGCGCACGTCACTACTTGGATGACTCTGTTACGCTCTTAAGGCCTCGTACATTCCTCGATGATGATGTTGTAAAGTCAAGATTGATGTCTCTTTTTGTGCACTCTACGCCTCTTTGTTCGCGGAGCTAACGCATACTGCGCCCTTTTCAGCGAGGTGACTCGAAGCATGCGTACGTAATTAACCAACACTGAGAAGGTTTCGCGAAACGAAAGAAAGGGCGCCAGGAAGACAGTCAGCCCAATTCGCATTTGTATTTTTGACAGGCAAATTTTTGGTTGAGTGTGCTGACAGAGCAAGAGCTAATAAACATTTGCTTTTTTTGCAGCCTACAGTTAATCAGGGATGTTGCTCCCCTAGGTAAGATCTGCAAAGAGAACTTGGGCTAAGAAAGCCGCTGGGAAATCAAGCACTGTGAACCAGGTTCCCTTTTAGTTTCACATATATTTTTTCTAGCTTGAATATCTGTGTCCACTGTGTCTCTTCCTTTCCAACGTCTTATTATGCTATGCTCACCAGAAGAACTTTGTGCTTGCACGCGTTATTTGAAATTGCAAGCGTACTGAGAACAGTGAATGTACGAGAACGAAAAACAGATTTTATTTGATGCAGCTCAAGGGTTCTTCATGCTGGAGGAACGATGCATCCGTCTAGGGAGCATAGTATCGAAGGGCAAATTTTTTATTCACAATAGAAAAAGGTAAATTGCGCTTTATGATTGAAGTGGGTATGGGAGACAGTGCGGCAAAGTAACCATGTTCACCCTCTAAAACTAGCAGATAATTATAACTTTATTACGAGTGCTACCGCCTACGTCTTTTGTTACCGACATAAGCAATCGTTGATCATAAGTACAGAGGGTGTATTTTTTAACTGGTTTTTTTAACTCGTTATTTTAAAATCGGCGAGAGATACGTCGGTACTGTTTATACACGTGGATTGTATTTTAAGGCGGACATTATGTACAGGGTGGTCCAGTCCACTCTTGAACCGAAAGCGTGAGCAGGTGGTCGTTCTCTTCCAAGGGCTATTGCGTCCGACACTATCGTGGATTGAAGCGATACGGTAGGCCTGGCAAAGCACCACCTGTATGCCTGCGCAACTTTTCATCGAAGCGTGGCCGTGTCGGACGCCGTGGCGCTGTGAAGACAGCGACCACCTGCTCACACGCTCCCTTTATGAGCGCACCACCGTTTACACGATAAACCTCAGTGATGAAACAAATAATTATCTAAAATTAACTTTTTTACCCTGTGGGCGATTCCTCTGCCCGAGGCATGCGCACGACAAACACACAGTGGGCCGTATAGCAAACATCCTTTATCTCACGTTAAGCACGGGCGTCGTCGAAGCTGTCCGGGGTCGTCGTCCGGGTGGCTGCGGGTCGTTTCTGTGGAGAGAGCCAGGAGCGAAGCAGGAGCGACGAGCCAGGGACCCAGAAGGACGAGACGGCGGCACGAGCCTTCCTTTATAGACCCCTCGCGCGGGACCGGTTATCCCCGAACGAGCGGGGAGAGGGAAACCGGCAGCGCGCGAGGAGCCTTGGGATAGTGGCGCGGCCGTTGAAAGCGCGGCGCGTCACGGGCCACGGGCGCTAAAGATATGTGGCGTAGGGCCCCACAACCCTTAGCTTTAATAGTTTTACAAAAAAAAAAAAAACTGAAGAAAAATTGAAATAAACTATAGAAGAAAAAATTGAAAAAAAAAGAATGAACGGAAAAGCCGAGTCCAGGTTTTAAATTTTTTTAAGCCTTAATACACTTCGAAATGACCTAACGTCAAGTCAAGAAATGTGCATTTTATCTCGCAAATTTAAAGTGTCGCTTGAATTCATAATAAATAAAAAATTACAGGAGTAATTTGATTATTTTATGCCATAGAAGAAGTTAACATCCACGACAATACTATGCCCAGCGATGCCATTTTAAAAATCACTGCAGGAAGCCAACTTTTACGGGAGAAAATGCGTATTTTTGTACATTCAGTATTCAGAAATGCATTGCCAATAAAAAAAAAAAATGTTATGAACTCGACGCAGCTTATATGTTGACAACCTTGTTATAATGTTGACAATTGAAACCAAAAGTAAAACGGTGATTAGCTATGTTTTTATAATTGATCATTTTATCACTGATCTCCATCGCATATGTCTACTGACTATCTTTCGCAGGGATTAAAACAACAATGTGCATGCAGTTAAAACAAAACATCAGGTGGTGAACCAATAGACATATTGCTATTAATTTGTCCAGGCTGGCTTCCTTGTTTCAAAAACGGCGCGGATAACTGATTAATTCAAGGATATTTCTTAAATTGAGCATCAGCTATGGACACCTTTTGTGTAAAACTGTACATCCGAGCAGCAATTGCGTCGCTAATAGAGCACTGCAAAAATGTGAGAAAGAATTTCCCTCATTTCATAAAAATAAAGGAAAGTTGGGGCCAACTTGCAACCGAGAGAACGACCTTAAAGTGACGATTTTTGCTTCAGTGGTAGCAAGAGGAGAAAACTAATGCAGCAGTTCCTGCTTTTTTTCTGTCGAATTGCGTTTGTCCGAAAAAGACGATTAAAATTAGAAAAAGAAATGAGGCATAAATATTAAGTGTCTTATTTCATCAGCCAATACATGTTAGTACAATTGAAATACATCTTTCAGTTTTTATTGCTTGAACGGAGCGCATGCTAAAGCAGAAGGCTCATTGTTCTGAGGTCAGGGCCGTGATAAGAATTTGGTTAAGAAAAATTTTCCAGGAATACGTTTTCTTCTTTTTTTTTTTACAGCGTAATAACGGTCGCAGCTAAAGACTCTACGCGATTCCTTTTTATTCAAGTGATTATATAACATTTAGTGCAACCTTACTGCTGAGCATATTAGGCGTCCTACTGAGTAGAGCGGACAAAAGAAGGGTTCATCCGGTTCTCTTCAACACTTTTCGCACTCTTAACGCTCTCATTGCGTTCCATTCTGCAGCATTCAGAATTCAGGTGCCTGGTAAAGTTTTCAGGAGACATTAAATACATTTATTTCATTCCTGCTTGAAGGCTACAGTTTGCAGATGATGCCAGGAGGTCGGAACCCTTCCCTTCGTGGCGACAAGCCTAGATTGCAAGGGAGTTATGATTTTTTGTGGATTCCATCTTTCCAGAGATGTGCGAAAGCTTTAAAACGCTATTCTGAATCTCTCTCTCTCTCTCTCTCCCTCTCTCTATCACACACACACACACACACACACACACACACACACACACACACACACACACACACACACACACACACACACACACACACACACACACACACACACACACACACACACACACACACACACACACACACACACACACACACACACACACACACACACACACACACACACACACACACGCGCGCGCGCGCGCGCGCGCACGCACACGCACGCACACACACAAACACAGGCACACACACACACGCGCACAAACACACAGAAACACACACACACACGCACGCACACACAACACACTAACACACACACGCACATACACAAACACAGGCCCACACACATACGCGCACGCACACGCACACACGCGCACAAACTCACAGAAACACACACGCACACACACACACACACACACACACACACACACACACACACACACACACACACACACACACACACACACACACACACACACACACACACACACACACACACACACACACACACACACACACACACACACACACACACACACACACACACACACACACACACACACACACACACACACACACACATACACACACACACACACACACACACATACACACACACACACGCACGCACACACACACACACTCGCTCGCGCTCGCGCAAATTTAGTAAGAGCAGTAGATGTAAATGGCTTCGCCGCGCTACAGCAGTGCACACAGTGGTGCACCCTTTACAGTGGCTACTTGGAAACCGGAGAGAATGAAAAGGGCTGCTCGAAACTCTCATGTAAATCCAGCGGGAAAAATCTCTTCAAGACCACAAAAAAAGCTTATTTGCCGGAAAAAACTGAAATGATGACATGCTGGAGACAGGCGTTGATATTTCATGTCCGCATACCGTGTTTTATTTCCTTGAAACCCTTGCATTCGGGTTTCTCCTTTTTCTTTCAAAAAACGAGATACGTAGGTAAGAAGGTCTTTTTAGGGTAACCCTACGGTAGAAATATATTAGTAATACAAAAATTGAACTAAAATTATGAACGGTACCAATATCTTTAATCAGCTTTCTAATTCCTGATTTTAGATTTCAAGATTAATTTGCGCAATCAAAGGTCTTTGACATGAAAAGCAAGGCTGGTGTATAAAATTTATGAATCAATATCGTGCTTTCTGAATTCAAATGTGGAAAATATGATTTTAAAAGCTCATTAAGCGATTGCTCCCGCGTTTCGCATAAATAAATTGATGTCCATGCACGTGGTAGCGTGATGACAATAACGAAAGTGTACCCGACATCATAAACGATGTAAATTACCTGCGTGTTTGAATTGGGGATGCCATTTTAACTATGTGCAACAGGAGGAAGCCGACCAACACAAGATTCAAAATAGACTTTTTTCTTCGTTATCTTTTATAGTATAATATGTTTTATAAATGAAATAATGAAATAATTGTAATTAAGTGAATATTGAATGAAAAAAAAAAAGAAATGAAAAAATGAGCACACTGAAAAAAAAAAAGAGCTCTAAAGGTGTCAAATGCTCACAATTCAAAGCCGATTCTTGATTATGCTAATTAAGAAACTGTACAGTGTGTAACAGGTCAATTAATGAATTCAAATAATTAAAATGACAAATGTATTCAAGGGTGTCAAACTGCTCAGAATGGAAAGCCAAAGTTTGCTGATGCTAAATATTGGCGTATGAAAATTGTAGAGAAAAGAAACGAGAAAAGTAGGAAATTAAATAGTGAAAAAGCATCGTCTCTGTTTGGGAAACGCTATCGCGTCATACTCTTTACGGTGGAGCTTAAGTGCCTCCCTAATCTTCTTATTTACCTTCAGATTGGTGGCATTGAAGAAATTTCCGAGAGCACTGTGGAATCTATACAGCAGAAATGCGAAAGCCTGAGCGATGCTGGTGCACATGGTGCGTCACGCTTGCTCTCATCATCATTATCAACTAAATAGACCGTCATTATCATTGCTAATGAAATTGTTGTCGTTATCACTAATTGCAGCTCCATTGTCATCGCTGCTGTCAACCTCACTGTACACAAGGAGAATTATGATGTGTGTTTCAATGATCCCGGGCGCGGCCTAGTTTGTTAAAGTTCTCTGCTGAGGATCCAAGGGATGAAGGTTCAATTCCCGACGGAGACCGGATTTTTATTTTTCTGATGACGTTAGTATCGGTTTCATACGATGACGTCATTTGATTGACACCTATGGTGTTAACGAAAGGACGACAGAACGTTGAGAGTATGAGTCATTAAAGGTTTTCGCCTTAATATGTTGTGGATAGATAGCTGACTGAGAGTAATATTTGTTGACAAGTGGTGTTTTACTGCGTAGCGTTTGCGATACCTGTTAGGGCAGCGTTCACTTCTTTTATTACTTTACGGTTTAGTAACCACGCGGCTGTGCCAGCTATACTTTGTAGTAACAGGTATCACAAAATGTCGCATTTATGTCATTTTGTTTTCTCAATGTCACAAGCTTCAGAAAGTTTCCTTTTGTTCTTTATTTTTGCCACCATGTGCATGAAATTCTAGTAGAGCAAGGACGTTTTAACCTTTCCCCAAAAATGATTTAAATAGGGCAACCCGGTATAATATTTAGTTAGAGCCATTGTTTAGCTTTAATTCAGATACGATCCAGCGTTTACAGATTTAGGGCTTTATATATATATATATATATATATATATATATATATATATATATATATATATATATATATATATATATATATATATATATATATATATATATATATATATATATATATATATATATATATATATATATATATATATATATATATATATATATATATATATATATATATATATATATATATATATATATATATATATATATATATATATATATATATATATATATATATATATATATATATATATATATATATATATATATATATATATATATATATATATATATATATATATATATATATATATATATATATATATATATATATATATATATATATATATATATATATATATATATATATATATATATATATATATATATATATATATATATATATATATATATATATATATATATATATATATATATATATATATATATATATATATATATATATATATATATATATATATATATATATATATATATATATATATATATATATATATATATATATATATATATATATATATATATATATATTTTTTTTTTTCAATTTTTATTTTGAAGTTAGCCTGCAGGCCATGGGAGCCGCCAGAAATACTGGTGCTCGTACACCGATGAGGACTAATTACTTATATAATAATTAGGTTTTAATGATTTACTTTACAATGAGTTTGGAAGTAGTGAAATTGAGGGCACCTTACGAGTGCATTAGATGCGTGGTGAAATGTAGGCAAAAGACTGTAGCTTCTGCAGGCGAAACTGTTTCACCTCTCTGGTTGTCTTCGATTCCAAACTGCTCGAAAAGCGAGCGGAATAAGTGACGCCGATGTTTCTGCCTTCACTAGTGGCGCAGCGTGACGTCACCCGTGATGCAGGCATCATCGCAGGCGCTATCAGCATTTATTTCTCCTCTCTACATTCTTTTTATGTATTTCATCTTTCTTTTTTTTTTTGGCTGGAACTTTCAATCTTGGTGTCTTCATACAGAGCCTCAGTAAAGGGACGTTTCATGCTGATAAACGGTATCATCTAGGGCGCCTTTTTCAAAACGCACAGTTTCATACAAATTCATTGGGAGGACTTAAAGGCTGCTAAAAGCGCATATCAGAAGAGACAATAATTTTCCTGGCCGTTTAAGGAGCACGCCTGGATGGTATCCCGGATTGAGAACAATTCGTCAATGTGATTAAACACTCTGCATGTGCATGTGTGCTTGTGTGCTTGTGTGCGATGAGTGTGTGTGTGCAATTGTGTGCACATTGTTTGCCTGCGTGCGTGTCGCGAGAGCATATAAGGTGTGCCTGCGTGTAAATATGAAGGGTACACGGAAAGATCCGTTTTTTTTTTAGAACGTGCTAGCCGGAGTCCGGCGTCTGACATTTAAGTGACTCACATGTATATCCAGAGCACCGTTGCAGGTCGGGCTAAAGGTGCCACCTTAGAGACGCCCGTTCACACATTACATAACAGGTTTTCACGTGTGCGTGTTGACGCAATTAGCATATATAGGTAAGGTCCACCTGAATGAATTCACACATTTCTCGCTCTCCACCAAAGTGAACAAGGGACGCTGGTACCTGTCCCAACCGGTTTTTCTGCAAGCTTTCAGCAGCCAATTTCGATCAGTGCGACGTCTTAAAATTTGTTGTAAGCATGACGATTCCTTGCGATTGCAAGGGACCTTACTACCAGTCGGATGTCTTCAATGTAAACGTGTCCAAGCTTGCTTCATAAGAGTGTTGTGTGTTATCGTATCTCCACCTGTCATCCCTGCAATAACTAACAACGCTCCTGGGTTTCCATCAAAAAGAGGCCCGCCGCTTTCCTCGCCAGAAATATGTCACGATCGACTGACATTCCTACCACGCCGTTGGGAAAGGAGAGAACTGAGCTGGGAGCCTCCGTAGCATCTGCCGGGCGGGTCGAGATCGGCGCACCTGTTGGCGGCATGCCCCCGGCCTCTCGGAGCTCAGAGTGAAATCTCGCTGCTCCTCCGCCCCCGTCCGAACTCCCGGCAAGCGAGCGGTGCCGATGCCTGTCACCAATACCGCCGTCACCTTCGCCGACGCGAAACGAGATTCTCTCGAGCTAGGTCGGTAGCCGCGCCACTCTGAACGCTTCAATTCTTGCCGGCGCTTGCTCACGGCGGTAGCGGCTCCCCTCCGGCCCGGGGCCGCGATTGACTGCTGGACGTGCATCGACTGCCCAAGGGGTTTTCGGCAGCTGGGACGCATGCAAACTGCTTCCGTCTCTCTTCTCTCTTCGGGCGCGTCGTGGTGTTGTCAGATGCAGGGGTAAACGTTGCTCCAACAACGTGCGAGGCCTCGGTGTCCTAGTTGGTACCTCGCGAGTGCAAAAGGAAAAAGAAAAAGCAGTGATAAAGAGCGTTTGGCGATGAAAAAAAAAAAAAAAATCAACAAAAGGGAACAGTAGATAAACGAATGCAAAAGAGGCCTCTTCAACTATTCGTCCTTTTGCGACTAGAATGCCTCGCCTGACTCGGTAGTGAGGGCAAAGAGAAAGAGTTGGAGCAGGGGAGGGATGTCAGCGTGGAAGTGTACGGGTGGCGGCGAAGGATGGGAGCATATGAACGAACCGATAGATAGAGAGAAACGAGCGGACTGTGCACGGAGGACGACCGCTCAGAGACGAGTTAGATTGTGCTCACAAATGCAGGGAGCGTGCGGCGGCCGCCTCGCTCGAATCGACGGCAGGATGAGGGAGAGGAATAAAATGAAGGCGAGACATGGGCGGCAACGATGACGACGCCGGGTTCTGAGACCCTTGCCGTGGCGTGCGCGCCCTTTAAAGAAACGAGGAGAGGAAATAGCGTTCACTTTGCCCGTTTCGTAAACCGGTGCTTTGGATGGCTTCTCGCGGATGGAATGGAGACGCCTTGCATTCGTGCCCTATTCGTCGGATCGCGTGTTACCGTGAGCCTAGGAACATCATGCGAACGCATGTTTGTCTTTCTGCTCGCGCTTTGAAGGTGACCGTTCTTATGTTTACTTTTTTTGTGTGCGTGTGTGGGCAACATGGGTTTGAAGCGAATCGGATCCGCATCATCGACGGATGCTTCTCCGTGAAGCTTAAAAAAACGAAAAGAAGGAAAACATACGAATAAAATAGGCAGCTGTTCCATTTTCTGGAAAGGACTCTGAGGGAACAAATGAGACGAGAGTTCTTTGCTTGGAAGCGTGAGTAGATGTCTTTAGCAAGCGATGGATTACCTTTCCATGAATGTGGGCCAGTGAGCTTGCATGTGCGCGCTTATCTTTTGGCACGAACTTCGGTGCAAGGTATGCGCTACAGTTCAGTTCCATTGAGTTGCTGATAAATCTTTACGTGCTCGAGGGACACTGCGAGCCGCTACTCATTACTCCGGATTTCAGTAAGCAGGTCTTTAACGTGAGTCAAAATTTCGGAACAAGGGGGTCGCTTTAATCGAATGCAAGTATCGTGCTCTGAAATGAACTGGTAAACTCGGTCTGAAAAGCCGGATACCGTAGCTGCCGGAATCGCATGCTGGATAGAGCGCCGTTAGAATACATATATCGGACCAGAGAGAATGTTTTGCTATGTAGAGAATTTTACAACAAATGGAGTGTTTCCAAAATTTCGTTTCAGCCAGCTAGATTCTTTCTACATTATTTTGATTAGCACTCCAGTTGGGGAATAACTTTGTTATTTATACGTGACGTTATATACATCCGGACTCTCCCTTAAAAACAGCAATGAAAACTTCATCTATTATCTTATGGTAGTGTTCTATCATGTTTTATTGTTCTACTTTCTTGGAAATACTGCCGAAAGGAATAATATTTCTGGCGAATTTATTGCATAGAGTGAATTTCCATGATTTGAAGTAGCTCTACAGCGACATTCTCGGGGAGTCAGATTTGTTTGTCCTCCCTGATTCTTATTAATTTTTATATTTCTTCTTTGTTTATCTGAGTCTTAGCACAAGTTATAACTACTTACGATGGTGTACAGAGAGACCACAGTATTTGCAAATATCTAAAGGATGTGATTGTAAAAATACAGACTAGTGAACTCTATGGCAAAGAAAGGTTTGGCTATTTCAATTTCTGACACTTTTTATTTTCTGTGAAAGTAATTGTTGTGAATACGTCGCTGCTTACCAGTGTTTACAGATTTAAAATTTCCCTAAAGACTATTGGAGGTTAAACAGCTAGCAGGAAAATTGTGATCTCGAGTCCCGATATCTATTTTTTTTTTCTTTTGGAGCGTGGTACCTTGGCAAATAATTACCAGTGGTTCAACCTGGTTATAACAGAAGGTGGACTGCAGTTCTTCGTGCTGGTGCTATAGGTTTTGCTATTGTGACATTGCGAGCTTCACAATCCGACTTGCTCGGATCCTGATCCATGTCTGGCAACAGAGGCTTGGCAGCCTCTTTGTACCAAGGAATCACTCGATCTCTTGACTTCCTGAATCACGTGATTCTTTGACGACGTCGCTTAAAGTCAGAGTCGAAGGCCGAGGTAAAATGTCAAAGTCACAAGTATGGCTCGACACTGAAGGTTTGAGGCCGGCTGGCAGTCGATTTAGCGTACCGAAATAAAACTCGTTTTTTTTTTATTATTAGAGTTATCGTTCTAAAAACTTTCAGTTTATGTTGTCTGGTTTCTCCTTGAGGATTTTCGAGAGAAGTGTGCTCTCCTCTTACTACATCGGCTTACAGCTTGAGGTGTGGCACAAGTGCTCTGCGGCGTTACTGAAGAAAGAAAACGTTGTTACGCAAATATCTATGGGGTCACAACTTTTGTACTCACCTCAGTGTTACAGCGATGTCTTTTTGCTTGTTTATTTCATCGAAACGTAGTAGCACCTGCGACAGCCTGCAGCCATAAACGCAGAACTAGAAGTTTTCAGCCATAACACAAACCACAGTTCACTCCTAATGAAATAGCAAAAGTCGGTGATTAAATTTTGTGAAGTATTGTAATCCACGCAAGAACGGATCTTTCAATGCGTTAGCGTTAGAAGTGTCGTCAAGGCAAAAGCTAAACGCAGTGGCCTGAATCTGTGCTACCTGCAGTCCGGCCACCTACCACGTTTTAAACACCAGAAAGCCATCTGTCATGGCTGCCAAGTTGAAAATCAGAGTTAAAGAGGAAAATCTCTTTTCTTGTGCAGAAGAGAGGCGGGATATCCGATCGAAGCACGAAAACCTCGAATATAATAAATACCTGGCGTATAAGAAAAGCCTTCAATGAGCTCCTCTTCTGCAAACAAGGCGAGTCGAAAAGGCGGGCGCTTTCTAAATTTCTCTTCGTTAACCATATTGATCGAACTGCATTCTTATAAACTTCATTTAGGTTTGACACTACCGCAGCATTTGCGACAGGCGGGATATGCTGTGTGCACACTCACCTGAACGAGGTCCTGCAATGTACGATGTGTTAATGAGTTGTAAGGACTAGCAGGTAGATATTCGAGTGCAACTGTGGTGAATGAATTAATTTGTGTCACATATGACACATGAACGATTTAATTGTCAAACAAGCATGCTTTCATACATGCTTCTGGTGCATCGAAGTAAAAGTTGCTCAACAGCAGCTTGACAAATCTCTCATATCCCCTATATACTTGACATCGCAGGGATAGAGACACAAATTACACAATTTAGTTAATGGATATATACAGTAGGACAAGAAAAGTAATTAATAGCGGTACAGGGCTGTAACAATAATGTAAATACCAAGACAAGAATAGTGGCTATTGAATATAAGTACACCACAAAATGGCACTCACACAAGCAGAACTATAAGTGCACCAGAAAAAGAAAATTATGCTTTTAAAAGAAAAGATGCGGTCACATTTTGTTGCACAACTTGAATTTTATTTAATGTATATGGCAAAGCGTGGTTAATTGCTTAAAATCAATAACTTGTGCGCGGTTGAGGAATGTGCCAGTGTTTTAGGGCGTCGTGTTTTGTAGTTGGTGCGATTTTCATGCAAGTTAGCGATATGTCGAAGCAACATATAATTTTGTCTCACCTGAGCTGTATAGGACTTGAGAATGCGAGATTCGTAAAGTTCGTTGGCTTGAATGATGTGGAATGTTGAAAAGTGGGAGCTAACGTGTGATGCACGACATACACGCAGGAGAGTATGCATCCTCACCGAATCACAACAAGGCGGTCCATTCAGTGGCGCGAGCGCTTACTTTAACGAGAATGACCGTTCCGAGTGGTGGTTCGAAACAAAGGACCGAATGATCAGTTACGAGGAAGTGACTAAGTGTTACCGCTTAGCTCGATGGAAAATGCCGCCTCCTCACCTGGCACTTAGTCGGGAGCAGGCAATCATCCTAAGGCAAATACAAACTGGGTCACTCCTCGACCAGGCAGTGCTACACGTCCTTCACCCAGACATCTACACGAGCGATATGGGCAGTGTATGTCAAGTGGGCCCGGCGGATCTACGGCACATCATGTGGAACTGTGCCAGGTTCCCGACCGAAGCTGCTTCCAAGACATACTCGCCCGAACTTCAAAGTGCTGTGCAAAGCACAGACAAGGACATTCAACTATGGGCCGTCCATCAGGCCCGGGGTTCGCTCGAAAAGCACAAGCTTCACGGCCCCCCACAAACGAGCCAAAATGAGGTAATGCAGAGTAGGGCATAACCAAGGTTCGACGCTTGGCCAGCGTCACGACGCATTAAACCGTCGTTTCCCTGCATCTCATTAAAGTTATACATACATACATACATACATACATACATACATACATACATACATACATACATACATACATACATACATACATACATACATACATACATACATACATACATACATACATACATACATACATACATACATACATACATACATACATACATACATACATACATACATACATACATACATACATACATACATACATACATACATACATACATACATACATACATACATACATACATACATACATACATACATACATACATACATATGGCTCTCATCAAAGCTTTCTTCAATCTTAGAAGTTTATTTATACAAAGAATTGTTGTATTTCCCCACATCAAGCGAGAATAATTGATAAGCGATGGAAAAGGGAAGTGAAATGTAGACACCTTGGTTTTAGTGTGTAAAGTATATTGAAATTATCTTAATACTCTTTCAGCACGAGCTAATTTAGTGGCTATCAGTTCCACAAGTCTGTTCTACAGCATGAATTCGTTAAAGAAGACACCTAAAATGTTTTGCAGTACTCACCATTGCTATGGAGCTTCTACCAAGGGCTAAGTTGAGATCTGAAGGGAGGTGGATATTCTTCGCTCTGAATATCACGGCTTTACATTTCTCATTTATACCAACGCATTTCTTCTGGAGCATGGATGCAGCTTATCCAGCATATTATTCCCTCTTTGGATTAAATAATCTGCATTTGTTGTTGAAATAAATATGCTTATGTCGTCGGCAAAAATGATATAATTCACTGCGTTGTCTATTTGCACGAAATCTTTTATGTACATGTTAAACGGTAGGAGCCCCAGTAAGCTTCCGTGGGGGAACCCGTGACTTACCGATTTACATTTTGAGTGGTAATTTCTTAGATGAACCGACTGCATGGGGTCAGTCAAGTAGTTAGAAAGCAACGTCTAGTGCACATTAGGCACATTATTTCTCATCTTTGAGACAATCAAACCCTCCGCCTTTTAAAAGAGTTGCCTTTTTAACGCGATGAAGATAAAGGCCCCGTTGCGCAGAAAATCCGGCGTTGTTGCGTTGTTGTGAACAATCGCCGGCATGGCTCTGCCAAGTGGTAGTTGGCAGGTGAAATGGCCAAGCACTAGTTCTTGGATGGGTTGTGTGACAAAGAGAGACCACATGATACGAGAAAGTTGGGAAGAGGTGCCAACTTAAGGTGGGAAGGTGGAATGGGGATCAACCTTTCAAGTCTCTTCGGTGTCGAGTCAGGCACGCTAGGCCAACCAAGCACGTTGCTACGGTTTGGTTAAAACAGGGTACTTCTATGTACGGTGGTCGCTTACGAACATTATAGCTGGATAAAGAGGTAGCTTAAGACTTTAGGCTGACAAGAATGCGCGAGATATTAGACGCAGAAATTAAGGAATAGGTAATTGAATGAACAGAGACGACCTGTCCGTGAGCGAGGAATCGCAATGAGATCCGACAGGCGGGAACCATTAGGAGCGCCTTAATTGTCCGTTTATTTTACTATACTGGAGCTAATTTTTATCTTCGTTATGTGTGCTAGGTAGGTTTACCTCAGTGTTTGCCTCTACAATGCAGAGCTCTGCCTCATGCAACAATTTAAATGCTCACTCACTCACTCATTCCCTCACTCACTCACTCACTCACTCACTCACTCACTCACTCACTCACTCACTCACTCACTCACTCACTCACTCACTCACTCACTCACTCACTCACTCACTCACTCACTCACTCACTCACTCACTCACTCACTCACTCACTCACTCACTCACTCACTCACTCACTCACTCACTCACTCACTCACTCACTCAGAGTGACTAGTAATTTACTAGTAACCTCATGCACGCCCTGTATGATTCCTTCAGTTGCGCTCACTGGCTCGCTACTCACCCTATTTAGCGATTCATTACCTGATCCATGTAAGATACCTTTTATAAGCAGCTCTATGTAGACTCGCCATTGGCCATTATCCCTCCTGGAAGCGACCAAAATTTGCAAACTGTCTAGAAGCGTCCGCAGCTTACCAGGCTGTGCGCGACAAGTGTAACCCTTTGTGCCGCCGTTTAGGTGATGAATCGGGTGCAGGAAAGCAACAGCGCGCGCCAAGAGACAAGACGTTAACGAACGAAAGAAGTGAGAGGAAAAAGGAAAGATAGGGAGAGAGTGGAAGATGAGCGGGAGCCATGTCTTTGCGCGCCTTGCTGAGATCGTCCGCCGCTAGACCCCTCAGTTGCGGACGAGCTCAGAAACCCCCGGCTCGTCGCAAATTTGTCACTGTCCTTGCATCGTAATCCTGACAAAGCGCCCTCAAGCGACGCGCCTTTTGCTCCCACTCTTCCAACTCTTGTCGCTTGCTACTTTTTGCCAAGTCGAAGGACGCGGCACTGATCTCTCTCCAGTGCTTACACGGCTTTTTTTTCTTTCTTGCTATCCTCATTCCTCTCATCCTGTTATGGCCAGCGCCCGCTTACCCGCACCCATCTCGCTGGGGCACTAAACGAAGCTAGAAACGCTGGTGGATAAGTAGTCAGGCTCAAAAATGCGAAGGCCATGGGATGTAATTGAGAACATTCTCGGGGAATTTAAAATGAGCACGGTTGCACTTTTTTTTTCCTTCTCAACCGTTTTCATATTATCGCGGTAAAGTAAAAGACCATCTAAGAGCAAGCAATCCACCTTTTTTTTATGGATTTTTTTTTTTGCGGATTTCTGACGGCTACGTCGGCTTAGTACAACGATAATAAGGATGTTCAGAAACTGCTAAATGAAAATTTCCACAGGAGCTCCTTAGTGTATGCATTTAAAACGCTCTGTGAGAATTAAAAAAAAAAAGGAAAAACGAATATTTTGTAGCGTTGGGACAGCACTTATCACGCGGGAAATAAGAAAGCGCGTCAAGAAGCTTGGGAGAGAATGCATCAAGAACACTATTCTAATTCACGTTGCCCTGTGACCGTTTTGGGCAAATAGGCGGAAGCTGGTAATATGCGGCGAGAATTTATGCCGACGAACATTCCGGGGCATGCAGAAAAAGCAACACACACACACACACACACACACACACACACACACACACACACACACACACACACACACACACACACACACACACACACACACACACACACACACACACACACACACACACACACACACACACACACACACACACACACACACACACACACACACACACACACACACACACACACACACACACACGCACACACACACACACACACACACGCACACACACGCACACACACACACACACACGCACGCACACACACACACACACACACACGCACGCACGCACGCACGCACGCACGCACGCACACACACACACACACACACACACACACACACACACACACACGCACGCACGCACACACACACGCACGCACGCACGCAGACACGCACGGAGAGGACTAAATCCTTGCCTTCCAGGACGGGATCTCCTATAAGGCTGACGTCAGAAGCTCCCCATGACCTTTTTTGCAATTATCACAAAGAGCGCCATCTAGTCATTCTCCAGCTCGGTTTGATTCTCTTATGCAAGCCGTGGTTTTCGTATCTGAAAAAGCGGTCATAATAAAAGGGCCATGGAAAGTTGTTTACTAGAGCTAGAAAATGCTCAAGAGCAATAGGTATCCATCAGCCATCTCCGCAATGCAAACATATTTATAGCTACTTTCATTAGCACAAACATATGGGCGATCAAAATGGTGCCCGTTTTCTCCTCCGTCAACTCAGCCCAAGTCTGCGTGTAAGAAAAAAAAAAGAAGAAACAGTTCGCGATGGTGCCCCAGCATTCCCTGTCCCGCCCGCGTGACTTGGTAGAGTCCAATAACCTAGGAAGCCCCAGCGACGCCATAAGGGAGCTTTGCTTATGTAGCACAAAGGAATCTATGTCACCCAAATCGGCTACGAGCGGTCGCCAGGAAAGTGCTCAAAAAAAAAAAAAGTACGCTGTAAATTCTAGGCTCCATGCAAAGGTTTCAAATTTGGCTTGAATGCTTGCAAAGACCACCTCTATAGTTTTTTTTTACAGTAGAATATTACGGAAAACCGCATTTCAAAGGCCCTTTAAAGGAATGAAAAGAACAAAGTCAAAGTAGGATGTTATTCAAATGTTGAAGGCACCGCCCCTGAACGCCTGACAACATTTGGCGAGTTTGCCGACGGTAACGCATGTAGCACTAAGCATTGGTGCTGCGCCGAATGCGAGCCAGATGAAATGAGGTATTACTGATCCTAAATGTTTTTTCTTGGATCCTCACGTTGAGTTTTTATTTCAGTTTTCTTTCCTTGCTTTCAACTTTGAAGAAAAAAAAAATACTTGGAGGAACTTGATGACTCTTAGACACTGATACCTCTCTGTACCCGTTTGCCGCATTTGAACTCATGTAGGTCTGCTTTAAGTATTTAACTAATTCTTTTGAGATCTCACATTGATTCCACGTCTTTTTGTAGGATGGGCTGTCACCATCAAATTTCTTCGTTTTTGACCCAAATGGGCGCCAATTATTGGCCCTCCGGTGATATTAGCTATTAATTATGCTTTATTAGGCGTTTTAATATAATTTGACACAAATTCTTTGTTTTTATCATTTTGTGGAGATTCACACTACGTTTTTCGGCGGGATGTGACGTAATCATCTAAGTTCTTTGTTTGAACCAAACTATAGGTCTTGACGGAATGATTAGGGGAATCCTCCAAGTGTAGTAAATAGGCGGTGGTCCCTGGTTCGCTCCCCGGACCGGGAAGAATTTTGCTTTAATTAACGGAGTTTCTGAGAAAGCTGTATAGCTTTCCTTTGTAGCCGTGTGGCTGAGCTTGGGAGGACGACAATGTGTAGTTACTCCCTTATTACAAATTTTAGGTCCGTCGGCGATCTTAATTTGTAACTACTCTAAATACATGTTCTTAATTTTTTCGGCAGAAATTTGCAGTTTCGAACCCAATTTTGACGTCTACTATTTTGACGCCTGAGCTGTTTTCACGTCCGATCACTATAACGACATCCGGCGCTATTTCGATGCAAATTTGACATTTGTGGCTCTAATTATTTATCTTATACAGTCATCCAACGTGGCTTCTAGGTAAATTTTTTTCTCCTCTATCTCATTCCATTGTTTTTCCTCCTATCTTACTCGTCCAAGCGATAGCAGGGGTAGAAACCTAATTAACTGATCCTAATGTAACGTTATACTATAATCTCTATTGATACAACCCACCCCACTGCGTTAAAAATTTAATCATTGACTTTAGATAATTTTCTAGTAATTATAGTTTTTATTGTGCATTTACACATGGCCATTGATGATAGTTTGCTAAAGTTAATGATTATTTTTATTGAAGATTCCTATTCTGACAAATGCATACACTATGGCGATTAGGCAATATATACAATCAGTATATATTGTATAATCGTCATTTTATCATTTTTCTTCCCTTGATTTTTCTCACCCCAAGGTTTTTTTGGAACTCTCTCATTTTGTTTGTAAATCGGGCTGACGATAGCTTTTTCAGAGCAGACGCAGGGGGCAAGGTTCACGCACTTGCGCTGGAGCTCACGCTCGCCTTGTGGAATTATGGGTAGTTTGCGAACTCAGTTTAAAACCCTGGACCCTGACCTGAAACTTCGGCTTCCACCCGGTCTATCCCGACGTGAACCAACTTTGCTGTGCCGCCTGTCGGTTGGTGTAGCGTTCACAAACTCTTATTAGTTTGTAATAGACATGGCTAATAGGCCTGAATATACAACCTGCGGGTGCGACGAGACTATAGGCCACATTGGTTGTGAGTGCCCCATATTCAGTGCGAAAATACAAGTGTATCTGCCGTGCGTTAGAGCATCTAGATGGACTTCCACTGACTGAAATCAAAATTCGACACTGGCCGCGGCGATCGTCGGAAGTGATGGCCTTCCAGGCACTGCTCCGCTTCATGAAAACCACGGGCCTGATAGATAGGCTGTGATTTACTGTGATGTGATGTCAGAAAAAGGAAAAGTAGAAAGGTAGGCTTGAAAATCATTATGCAGAAGACTAAGGTAATGTTCACCAGCCTCGGGAAGGAACAGCAGTTTACATTAGGTAGCTAAGCACTAGAAGTAGTAGGCGAATATGTCTACTTAGGGCAGGTAGTAACCGCAGATCCGGACCATGAAAAGGAAATAACAAGAAGGATAAGATTGGGATGCAGCGCATTTGGCAAGCACTCGCAGATTACGACTAGCAGCTTACCGGTATCGGCCAAGAGGAAAGATACTTTGTTGGGCGAGTTGGTACTTATTCATTATTGATATAAACAGCGCGAACACGAAAACAAGGGACAAGAAACACGAAAGCCACAGTACATGCGCTGACTCACAACTAAGCCTAAGCCGTTTACTGCAAGGCCCAGAAAAACAAACATGAAGAAAACGAAACAGTCACGTGAAAAACCCCTGGGTTCACCTGCTGCATAAAAATTACTTTAAAAAATCACTTAAAAAATACACTTCTTTCCTTGAAAGAGCAAGAGACGTCTTGCTGATACACTTATTGTCCGTTGAAATAAAATACGCTTCCACTATCTCTCTCGTTATCTTCTCTTTGTGGCGATATAAAATCTTAACACTGTCAAACTTAGGAGTGCATTTCTTCTTCTCCTTCTTCATTATTTCACATGACTGGCAATGGGATACTAGAAACGTTTTGTCCTTTCCAATTTCCAAGTTGTTACAGTGTTCCTGTAGTCTCTTATTTATACACCGTCCGGTTTGTCCTATATAACTGGCTCCACAAGAGAGTGGAAGCCTATACACAACACCTGTCTTGCATCCAACATAGGGGTTTCTATGTTTCACCCCACATTCTTGCTTCTTCTCTTCTCTTTCCCTTTGAACAGCCGGGCAGATCCTCTTCATCTTGAGCGGGGCGGTCAGTGCGACGTCCACATTATACCTCTTGCCTACATTTTTGAGGCCATGCGAAATCCTGTGCACATACGGTACCACGGCAACCTTCCTCTTCCTCTCACCCATGCTAGGCAGGGATTTCAGTCTGTGCGTTTTTTTAAGGTTCTTCAGTACCCGGCAGGTGTTGTGTATAGGCTTCCACTCTCTTGTGGAGCCAGTTATATAGGACAAACCGGACGGTGTATAAATAAGAGACTACAGGAACACTGTAACAACTTGGAAATTGGAAAGGACAAAACGTTTCTAGTATCCCATTGCCAGTCATGTGAAATAATGAAGAAGGAGAAGAAGAAATGCACTCCTAAGTTTGACAGTGTTAAGATTTTATATCGCCACAAAGAGAAGATAACGAGAGAGATAGTGGAAGCGTATTTTATTTCAACGGACAATAAGTGTATCAGCAAGACGTCTCTTGCTCTTTCAAGGAAAGAAGTGTATTTTTTAAGTGATTTTTTAAAGTAATTTTTATGCAGCAGGTGAACCCAGGGGTTTTTCACGTGACTGTTTCGTTTTCTTCATGTTTGTTTTTCTGGGCCTTGCAGTAAACGGCTTAGGCTTAGTTGTGAGTCAGCGCATGTACTGTGGCTTTCGTGTTTCTTGTCCCTTGTTTTCGTGTTCGCGCTGTTTATATCAATAATCAAGAGGAAAGTATACAACAGTTGCATCTTACCTGTACTCACCTATGGAGCTGAAACGTGGAGGCTAACCAAGAGGGTTCTACTTAAGTTGAGGACAACTCAGAGGGCTATGGAACGAAAAATGGTAGGGGTAACATTAGGAGATAGGAAGCGTGTAGAGTGGGCCAGAGAAATAACTCGTTACTGACATTCTAGTGGAAATTAAGAAGAAGAAATGGGCATGGGCAGGACATGTAGTGCGAAGAGAGGATAACCGATGGTTGCTCAGGGTAATAAACTGGATTCCAAGGGAAGGAAAGCGTAGCAGGGGGCGGCAGAAAGTTAGATGGGCGGATGAGGTTAAGAAGTCCGCAGGGGCCAAGTGGATGCAGCTAGCACAGAACAGGGTTAATTAGAGAAATATGGGAGAGGCCTTCGCCCTGCAGTGGGTATAGTCAGGCTGATGATGATGATGTCAGATGAGTGTGAAGTAATTTAATGTGAGGTGATATGGCTGTGATGTGGCTATGCTCACTTCACCCATCCATCCCTTACCCATCACTTTTATTTCCCCTCACCCCATTCCCTCAATGCAGGTTAGCAAACCGGTTCCTTCTTCCGGTTAACCTCCCTACTTTTTCTCTTCCTCCTCTTCTCTTCACCTTTCCTCTGACGATAGCCATTTTGCGACAATGTGGCTGCAGCTTTCTTGCGCGCCCAATCCCACTTTTTTGTACGCTTTTATATTTCAGTGTATATTTTGCTTGCAGCAACTATTTTTGTAGGACCAGCTGAAAAACCAAGCGATTGTTTTTCGATTGCAAAAACAATGACTTGGGCGCGCTAACATGAACTTCCAAAACCAGCATACGATTTGACCGAAGCGAAATAGTTACATAACACTGAATCCTTTGAATGAGAACTGAATAAGAAGAAAACTTTTTTCTTTGAATTCAAATGTTTTTATTGTAAATCCTACAAACAGCTTGTCTTACATACTTTATGAAATGAACTGGGAGGATTAATCAGGGTATTTTAAATAAATAGTGAAACGGAAAATAAATCTTCGCACTGTGTAATTGTTTGCGAGAACAGATACTATACATTCTACGAGACTACAGGGTAGAAAACGTAATGTGTTCGTCCCGTATCCTGTTATGGTGTGTGTTGCTTCGGCGCAACTTTGCAGCATTTGAAGAATAACACCACCAGTTCCTACAAGATATAATAAATAAATAAATAAATAAATAAATAAATAAATAAATAAATAAATAAATAAATAAATAAATAAATAAATAAATAAATAAATAAATAAATAAATAAATAAATAAATAAATAAATAAATAAATAAATAAATAAATAAATAAATAAATAAATAAATAAATAAATAAATAAATAAATAAATAAATAAATAAATAAATAAATAAATAAATAAACAGTTTTATGAAGTAACCAAAAAAAACTTGGAAATTAATATTACGGTAAGCAACCAAATAAATAAAACAGTAAAACAAATGAATATACACAAAATGACAAATGTTTGAAGGACGTGACTGCGTTTATAATATCTACCACAACGTTCTTTCAAAGCATTTTGCTTTCTGTTTTTGCTCGTTGAAACGCCTAGTGTGTGAGAAGCTTCGTGCCTTATCCCGAAATGTATATCACCGACCACAGTGCATTCCTACGTGACCTGTTACATTCAATGATCTTGGGCCAGAGATTTGGTATTCTTCTGCCAGCTTCATTATTTTCATTTTAAACCTCTTAATTTAAAACAAAATAGCTCTCGTCTCTGAGAGTAACTGGACACCACAGAAAGATCAAGGCTTGAGGATACCACGGACGGACGTTCGCTGTTTTAATTTGGTTCGCACGTAATGGAACGGCAAGCGTACCGTGTTCTTTGTCATATTCGGGGTGCCGTTTCGTGCCCTCCCGAGCACCCCCCACTGTGAACGCAGTTCCGGCAACACTGGACAGAAAGCAGCTAGAGAGAAAAGTTGTGGCACGGCGGTAGAAATAGGACACCCTTCACTCGACTGGCGACACATTCGCTCGCCGCTACCACTAATTACCCCATTCATCAAGAAACGAGAAAAGTTCACGATGTGGGCGCGCGAGAATTTGCAAGCCCGGCAGTGCACGCTTCATTTGCCGCCGGATTTCGCCGGCACCCGAAACATTCGTCACATCAGATTCGATCCGAGCTGCGTTTCACCATCGAGCGCCCGCTTTTAAGATTGCGGTGGGCGTGCGCTCATTTCCTGCAGACTTTTCCTGCGCTTGTACAGCTTTTGTTTACATTCTTATTTTTTTTTTCTACAAATAGGTGGAGGATTCGAAACTTCGAAAAATCTTGAAATGACATATTATTAGACATAGTTGAAGTATGGCACAGAAAGACCAAGGATTTCTTCTCGTCGGGAGCTCTGAGGTTGGATCGGGCTGTAAGATAGGTTCGGGCACACAGGTGGCATACGAAAGTACGAAAATTAAAACAAAAATACAAAAAAAAACAATGGCGAAAGATTGGACTACGCATAGCTTTGATGCCGCCTGTTTCTTAGGTTGCTTAACGCTCCTTATATTCTTTATTTATGTTAGGAGGCATTAGTCCTTTTATTTCTTCTTTTAGGAGCTTTTTTCGCGCTCTTGTAGGCAACTGAAAAAAAAAAAGAGCAAAATAAACAAAACGTTCAAATCCCAGGTCTAACAGGGAAGTAAGAATGGAGCCCTTCAGTGGCGGAATTCTGTGAAGTTCGTTTTTGAGGTATTGACGAAGTGCAGAAAAATCTCGTCATATGATTAATTAGGCTTTTCATGCCGCTGCAGTCGTCCGGAACTTACACTGCGAGCTGAAATGATCCGAGGTAATCGGGTATGGTTTAACCATACCGAACGTTTTTACGAGGAGGCAATGTACTCGAAGCTAACATTCAGTTGTCCTTAAGAATTCAAATCAACACCTGTTCTAAAGTAGGTAAGAAGCTTCCTTCCTTCCTTGTAACCATTCTAGCTGAGATGTAAGGCGTTGGTCATTGTCATCCTAATCACTATGACTACAGCCAGTGGAGGGAAAAGACCTCTCCCATAACCTTTCAATTAAGTCGGTCACGTACCAGCGACGGCCAGTTTATCCATGCCAACTTTTTAATCTCACCCGCTCACCTGACTTCCTGCCGCCCCCTGCTACGCTTGTCTTCACTGTTATCATCTGCGATCATTAGTCACCATTCCTTCGCCTTACTGTCTAGGGCCGTACCATCTTGATTTAGCGTAAAATCACAAACTGGATTTCGCTATTTGGCCAACTGTACTATCTTCCTCTCTTTTAACTTTACGCTTACAGTCTTAGAGCGCTGCTCTTTGGCGCCTGTTCCTTGGTTTCGCGGCGTTACCGTTGTCCCTCGTAACCAGCTTCACTTTCACTCCCACCTTCCTTCCTTCCCTTACGGCGCGATTCAGGTGTCCACAGAAACAAGTGCGGCAGATACTGCGCCTTTCTATTATACCCAGCTCCACTTTCACTCCCACCTTCCTCCTTTCCCTTACAGCATGACTAAGGCGTCCACAGAAGCAAGTGTGACAGATACTGCACCTTTCAATTCCTGTGAACTAATTATAAAAGGCACGCTTCAGAGCTCAAGTGGAAGACGTGACCACGCATGGTACACACTGCTAAGATAATAATTCATGAATAATGCGAGCGCCCACACCGACCTGCAGGGGAACATGGGAGTAACCGAGAATTCGCACACTTACCGAGAAACCCATCATACTTTGATATAGTTTGCTTAGATACAGCTAGTTTGATAATCCAGATCTCTAGCCGATCGTTCTTTGGCTTTCGAGGAAGTCTTTGCCCGGATCTAGCCCAGCCTGATTTTCCTTTAAAACATATATTGCTAAAAATTCGATGAGACACTTGCTAGCTTTGGCTACAGCATTTTCAAGTCAGTTTAAGATATTTGCGAAGGTTCTCGTCTGCGGCTTGTGGCATTAGTCTCTTCACCGCGCAACTTTCCTATGGGCCTCAACATTCATCTTGTTTAGCGCAAAAGGAGAGGGCATACAGTACGAAGACACGTACACCACAGGCGCTACACACAACTGATTTATTGAAGCCTAAAATACGCATATATATATATATATATATATATATATATATATATATATATATATACACACTCACTGGCCTGCGCGCACAGCCTTGCAAAGTGATCTGAGTATAGCACGCAGAAAGTGGTTACACGTGGGGCGAAAGAAATTCCATCTCTACTTTGTACAGATCAGCTGCGGTGTCACTAAAACGATCTTGACCCGCTTTTGTGACAAAAAACGCCTCCAAAGTTTTACGGGCGGGTTTTTGCATACTTCGGCCTAAAACCTTATCCCTGCGGAAACAGGGTCTACATTTGGTGCAAGCGAGGCAATGGCCAACAAGATGCGTGGCCTCCCTGTTATTTAGATCTTTTGCATACCCCCTGAGTCGGTCGCTCACGCAACGCCCCGTCTGGCCGATCTACGATTCACCACAGGATAAGGGGTACTCGTACACAATGTTCGTGGCACACCGAACAAAACGCTGTTCATGCTTCTTTTTACAGCCCTGCTTTTTGTCTTCGCAAATAATCTGGCGGCTAAGCTGAGCAAGCTTCTTGGGGGCAGAAAAAAACCATTTGCACGTTGAACCGTTGACCCACCTTCTTAAGGCTGTGGGTGCCTTTATGCATATAAGGTACAACTTCAGGCCTCTGGTTGCCCTCCAAAGTTTTTGCAGCTTTACTGCATGTCCCGGGCTCCATTTTCTTCAACAGCGTTTCAGCCACAGAAACAACAACCGATCCAGGGTAGCCGGCGGCAAAGAAAGAGCCTCTCCAATTGGTAACCAAACTCGCCTGCACCTCATGCAGACACTATCGCCGGAGCGCAGACTCTAGGCAGAGTGAAGCAATGCCTCTCTTTACTACTTTTTAATGAGCTGAGCTGTATGGCAAGATCTCTTTTTGTGCACGAAGGGAGTACGACCAGCACACGTGATTTTCCTTGAACTTCAGGCGAAAATCAAGAAACTGTAGCATGTCTTTCTCAGGAAGTCCTTAAGTATAAGGTTAAGCCTTTTCCATGCAGTTTAAAATCATTCAGAACACTCATTAGTGTAGCCTCATTCGAAATGGAGCAATGCTTGTTAAGAACAATAAAAAGTCGTCCATATACCGAAACACTTTAAGAACTTTGTCACTGTTAAAATGATTAAAACGATCGTGTAAAGAGCGATCTACGTAAGATAAAAATATATTGCACACTACCGGGACAATACATGACCCGACACAAAGTCCTTTCTTTTGCAGAAAAAAAAAAAAAAACTGGTCGTCAAATTTAATAAAAGTACTACGAAGGTAAAATTATAAAATAGCTAAAAGAGTATCTACTGTTGCACCAGCTGCATTTTGGAAAGCGACGCAACCATTTTCGTCTATACAGTCTTTCACGGAAGCAAAAAGCTCAGAAAGAGGCACTGAATAAAAGAGCTCTTCCACATCAACTGAAAATGCGAAATCTATGTCGCAGGTGGCATCAAGGAAACTAACATCAGCTGAACTTTTCGCTAGGAAAGGGTCACTTATCTTGAGGCCATTCTAGACTCTTAGCAGAAACTTGCTGACACAATGTTGCCACGTGCCACCTTCGCTCACAATCGTACGAAACGGAGCATCCGGCTAATGCGTTTTAAGGTTAAAGAAAACATGCAACGCGCCACACTCGCTATTTGTGATTTCTCGTGCTAGTTTCTGCAAATCCAACTGCTTACAAAAAAAAAAAAAAAACTGCTTTGGTCTTGATTCTAGTTTGACCTTTTTTCACCTTTTGCTAATACACGAAAGCTAGTGTTTTGACTCCTTTCACGGACAGGATTTTTTTTTAACTTAATGACTTACAGTAGGATGTGGACATGCTCTGACCACACATCTTGTCCACAGCACTGTCTACAAGTCATGCTGACATGCTCTGATGACCCACCTGTTCTTCTTTGTCACGTAAGAAAGGCAGGACGGCTCCTCTTCTACGTGGGGCCTTATTAATTCAGAACTATGCTAGTCTGTTTACAAGATAAACGCCATGGCACAGAAATACTGGATGATCTTTTTCTTCATTAGTGTGCACGAAAGTCGACTCGGTGACGTAAATTGTAAAGGGCAGTAGGAGACGGGAGCCTTTAACGTGATCAAGACGAAGCTCAAGAAAGGCCAAATTATCCACGGGCGAATATGTGTGTGTGCTTGTACAGAAGAAAAATGCGCTCCCAGGCAGCGCTCGAGGCGAGGCTGTCGAAACGTGGCAGCGACGCTGGCAGGTGTCAATAAAGAGCCTCCTTTATAAAAATCAAGAACTTGGAAAAGATTGTGTAACAGGGGAAGGATGATTTCTGGAAGATAATATAGAGCAGGTTCAAATTGCATGCATATGAAAACGTGTCTCTCAAGTCCCTTACCTCAGCATATTGCAGAGCTAATATACCTGGATGACTGCGGCCAAATTTCGCATTTCTCATTTTCTTAATCTTTGATCAAATTTTAATGTTGTGGAGAATTACATGGCATCCTGATTCGAACTACGGCCCTCTTGCACGCGAGGCGGCGGTTGTATTTGTGCGTCACCGTTGATACCATTACAGTTATTTACGCTCACCTTAGCTGCATTACAATTAATTTGCTAAATTAGATGGTCGTTGAATATTTAAGAACAGTAAAGCAGTTCTCAAAAAATACACTTTTGTGTACTTGAAATAAAGACAAAAATGTAAAGATGCTCCATCACCTACAAATACTGGAATACGACCTTATAGAAGATTTTCTGTTTTGTTGATCGTGTGGACTTTTCCATGAATATATTTTTTAGCTGACTTCCTGCATCTGACATTTTGACCATGAAATGATAAATATTTAGAAAAACACTGTTTACGCGGAAATGTTGGCAATGGGCGCAGTTATGAAATAAAGTAAAAATTAATATTTTTATTGTTTGGAAGTACAGCTTATACGCTAGCTTTACAGATAGAAGCGAGTAACAGCCCACTGACACCCACGCAAGCTTAGCCGCACGGGTGCCAAGGAAATTGCACAACTTTCACAGAAGCTTTGATTCCGAAGAAACATTTTTTGTGGTCCGACAAACATGATTTTGTTAAAGCTGTATTTATTTCTTCCTGTGGCGGTATGATTGAGCAGATGTTAAAGCCAGTGAGTAATTACTCGCCTATTACGAATATACTCTACCTTGTGAGGTTCCCATAAAAAGGAATAAAGTGGTTACGTTTCTTGGGGTTAACTGCTAACTGCCAAACTTTCCTCCCTCCTTTCCTTAATATGGCAAAATATAATGCCAGGTTTACGTTGATGTATTGTTACACTGAAATGTATGCATTCCCTTAAATTTCATGCCAAGAGTTCGCCCAGTAACGCTTCGCGCTATAGCATTCGTCTTAGACAAGGCCGCTTCGGGACGCGACACTAAATAAGCCGAACCAGACCTTTCATCTCATAAGGAAAATCAAAGCGGCGTCAAGGAAGGCCTCCTTGATATTACTCGACGCTGTTAGTACACGAAGGAAAAGCTGACCTTTCCCCCAAATGAGGAATTTGTGTGCCTTTTTTGGATTTTTATTTCTTGCAGCATCTTAACTGGGGATTTGTTGGAGGAAGCGGTAAGGTGAAGTAGCGCTTCAAAGCCCCCCCTCCCTGCTACTGTTGAGCAGAGTTCACATTGTAAAATGTTAATAAGCAACTACAACAGTGTGCCTATTATCATTATCAACTTGTCACAATTACAGGGCAGGCATGCGATTGTTGAGCGCCAGTGAAATATTTCGTAAGGCATACAACAAAATATGTAAAAAAAAAAAAAAAAGAATGCAACACTCTAAAATACTGAACGTTTTTCAGGCTTTTTTTTTTTTTTTTTTTTTTCACACCGACAAATCATATGATGCTGAACAAGAGATGATATGGAGGCTGTATTCCATGAAGAAATTGAGTGTGTATCAGATAATGAAATATTTCCTGATTTTTTTAGGATGCTTCTCCGAGCACGCGTAGAGTTCTTTGGATAGCTGGAAAGGCGAAAATGGAACATGGCATCTGCCGCAGTTGCACTTGCCCGCCGAAGGCACTGGGCGAAGTTACAGATATCCTGCTGTGTCAAGCAGCAATTCCGGCTGCCGGGATGGGTTCTGCCGGGGTTGGCGAACCTCCAGGAGATTTTGCAACGCGCTCTCTGCAGGATTGTGAGCGTGTTGCAGCAAGAAATGCACGTTGCCAAATGAGGGGCCAGGTCTGGAAGGGCAGCCTAGGCACGTGCAACCCGGCTTGGTTTCAGAAGCCGGAATAATATTTTTTTTTTGTCATTATACCTTTGCCTATTCTAAGCAATGTTTTCGTTCAATAAATAATTAACTAATTATTATATATATATATAGAGTTTCATCGTGGTCCAGCCGCAGAAAACAAAAATGTATTTGTGGAGATGAATCTCCACAAATACATTGAATAATTGACTAAATGAGTAATTAACAGTCCCAGTGATTCATAAAATGACTGAGCAATTGTTACGTAACTGTTAAGTTTAAGTGATAATATATTTCAATTATTTGAAACAAACGATTTATGTATGCTAATTACACAATTGTTTAATCACATACTTTAGTAATTACCCATGTAATGAATTATTGGCAGTTTTTGCACACACTCTGATGACGGGCTCTGTCCGCCCACGCTGCCAACACACTCTGGTGATGACACTCATGAGACGACGTTGGTTACGCGAAAGCGGTGCCAATGCTGTCTCATGAGTCGCGCACACGTCACTACACTGCAGCCACTTAGTTTATAAAAATGCAGCTCAAGAAGGGGTAATATTTATGGTTTTACGCACACGTTTGCGTGGAATCATCTAAAGAACATACATACATACATACATACATACATACATACATACATACATACATACATACATACATACATACATACATACATACATACATACATACATACATACATACATACATACATACATACATACATACATACATACATACATACATACATACATACATACATACATACATACATACATACATACATACATACATACATACATACATACATACATACATACATACATACATACATACATACATACATATATACATACATACATACACGCGCACACACAGAAGTGAAGGTCACCTCCGCTTAGTGACAATCAGCGTTGAGAAGGCTGCCTGATTGGAGGCAGCCTTGTACCTCGGTCTACTTAATTTGCACTGCTCTACAAACTAAGCAGGCAGTTGTGTAACCACCCATTCCGCGTGCACAGAGAACAAGCTCAGCAAACCCGCGCAGAGAGCTCTGAACAGGCTTGTACTACCTCGTGTTGGAGCCGCCTCCGCTTTCATTAACGCCTCTTTCCTCCCCTGGGAAAGTCATGGGCTCCAAGCATCTAACATGGGGGCCAGGATTACACGGTGTTTCCAACTTGTAGTAGGGCCTAACGCAGCAGTGCTAAGTTTCGTACGAGGTGGCCTAAAGTTATGAGGACACGTACATAAGCCGAGCCTGCGCTAGCGTCCACACGTCATCGCAAGCGGCTGCAAACCACGGCAAGATTTAGGGGCTGGTTTACATAGCTGGGAAGGGAAGAGGAGGAAGAACAAGAAGGGGAGAAAGTGGTTCCTGCTGTCAAGCAGGTAGGAATAATAACTCTGCTCTAAGCGCGTGGCGAAGGCCTTTCAGTGCGGAGACGCGACGGTCGCCCCCTTCCCCGCAGCCAGCGAGGCCGGCCGCTTTTAATAAGCCCGGAGACGTATGGCCCGAGTCTTTTAATACGCGTCCATGTAATTAGTTGGATCGAGACGACGGGAAAGAAAAACGCGAGTGCGGCGCGACGCGAACCCTAAACGAGCGAACGGCTTTCTGCTTGTGCTCCAGATCTCGACTTGTGTCGACTGGTTTATTCGGCAGCCCCGCCGCAGCAGCCGCCGCCACGCGGAATTAAGAGCGGTAATCAAGTGGCCACGTGGTGTCGACCGAAGGAACAGGGCGTAATGATTTCGCCTGCCGAGGACTGCGGTTCAGCGGTTGGAAGCACGAGTTACCTAGTTTTTTCAATACTGCGACAAGAACTGATTGAACAGATGGGAGCATCCGTACTGAGCAGTTCAAGAGCAGCAAAAAAGCAAAAACAAAAACAAAGTAAAGCAAGTAGTTACGCCTATGATCATGCTGGTGGTCACAGACGTCATAACCAAATCGTATATAGAACTGTTGGAAGGAGATGATAATTATTTGGTTTACCATACGCTAACGCATAAACGGGTCAAAGAGAATACAAAACCACGAGTGGTTGCCCCTTTTTTCTTTTTTCTTTTTCTGATATTTAACATCTGCAATGCTTGCGGGCGGCCTTATGTACGTTCTGCGCAGTTGTTTTAGTACGAATGCTCATAGTAAGCGCAATTTGCTCATTTTAAGCGGATGTACTCAAAACGCGCAGCATAAAAAGCACGATCAAGGTGTGACGAAAATTTGCCGAAGGAATAATCGCGATCCAAGGCGCCTGCAAACGCATCCTCACAGACACATGGCCGATGCATTATGTTGCGCGTTTAGGAACGCGAAATTTCGCACAGTCATGAATACGCTGCAAGATATTAAAAAAAAAGAGGTTAAACTGTTGGTTACCTGGACATCTGCGTCAATACGGGCTCGGCAGTAGTAATGACGAAACGCAGAAAAATGTGCCCCGTGGTGGCGGTCAGTGGTTAGGGCGCTCGACTTCTGTATTCTAGAGAATGCGGGAGGGAATCCCGGCCGCGGCAGCACACGGGCGGCTTGCTTTATGACTTCTTTATGCCACTGGCAGGTGGCAGTAAGGAGGTGATATGGCTGGGATGTGATTGGTCGGTAGCCAATGTGCCGACCAATCAGGGCTAGGCGGGTTGTTTGACGTCACAAGACCGCACGACGTGGCCAACTTGGTAGGAGCTGCTAATGTGGGCCGCTCCTGCGAGGTGTAAATGTGGGACACTTGGATCCCGAATCGATCTGCTACCCCTAAATGGACCATGGGGCCCAATATTTATGTCGGATGGCCATTGACAATGTGGCAGCGTACTACGGTATCCTAATGAGTATGCGTGACGTAACGGATGCACAAAATAAGGGATTAGTAACCGAGTGAGTAGCAATTAGCTCATTTACGCCAACGAGGATCCGCAAGGGGACCCTGGACAGAGTCATAAACGCTGTAGAGTCATGCACATAAAATCTGAGCATAAGTATTCCCCCCCCCCCCCCCCCACCCCCCTAACAATTTTTTGCGATGTGTAAAAGCTTCGTTACTACATAATACCATAATACATATTATTAAGGGTACTGCTTTTTTTTTTGTTAAAATTGATTTAAGACAGTTTTCCTCATTCCGTTCAGTTTAGATTAAAAGAAAGTACATCAGGTAAAGATATGCATGCAGTTGCGAAATATCGTGTATGCTTTGCGCTTCAAGAATCAAAGCAGCGCTTTATTCAAACCATGCGCTTTTGGGAAGCAGCGATCAAGAGTCCTTCTCAAAGCTTAAATTCTGTCCTCCCATGCAGGATGCTTAACACGCCAATTCCCAAACATTTCCAGGGCATGAGCACCCGGGCTCAAAGTTTTTTCGAAATGTCAACGTACGCAGCGCGTCCCTAGCGACCTCCATGGGTAGCCTGCGGATAAGTTCTGCGTGTGCGATATATGTCGAGCAAGCCTTCCGGAATTAAGACGCAGATGTTAAGGCGCAAGGAAAGCCAGTCGGAAAGAAATAAAGGGTAGGGAAAGGGGGAAGTGAAAATGCAGGGACTACGTAATTATGCTTATTTAATATCGGCCGCTCCTAGCGCGCGACCAAATGAACGGCCGCGAGTACGCACGCGTCTCTGCCTTCGCGCGCTTCACGTTCGTCCGTGACCGGAGCTGCGGTGGCTTTCCCCCGCGAGAAGACGGACGCGGCCATTTTGTGTCGGCGCGTAATTAATATTCCGGGCACGTCTCTTCACCTCGGGCCAAGGCACGAGACGAAATGAAGCCACCCGCCCCTGGCGGCTGCTCACTGCCCGCCGCACCTCCCCTTCCAGTCAGCGTGGAACAGAGACTCGCTTACGGGGGGTGGCACGAGACGTGGCCGCTGGCCGGCTTCATTACGCGCGCTCTCGGCGGTGGTCGCTCATGGCGTGCGAGCGCGCGCTTTTCTCTTCTTGCGCACGCTCGGGATAAGGGGAGAGAGCGGCTTCATTTCGGTCTTCCAGATCGGAGAATCGCAGAGATGCTCCGCGACACATCCGCGTAATGCGAAGCGGTGCTTCCGAGAAAATGTATCAGGAGCGCAGTGGGATATAGCCCGTGCCGGCCTCATCCCTTCTTTGTAGCCTTCTCAAGGCTATGTATGGGGATCGGGCTTGTCGGGCATTATTTTGGGCCGTGCTGTCAGCCTGCGCCGCGTTTGTTCGAGTTGTAACCGAGGATGCGCTTCTGCGGAGGCGTTGCGGCGCATTTATTATTATCCTACTCGGAAGGCAGGGATGATAACTTCTGAGGGAAAAGAAAAGGCTTGCCCCTAAACAAAATTACTTGATGTGTCATTTTCATGCAAGACCAATTGTAGTAGAATAATTGAAAAAAAAAAAATCTGCTAGTAGCTCATCTGTTGGCTCAGGATTATTCAAATCCAGAAAAAAAAAAAAAAACTGATTCGATCTGTCACTTGAATAGGGGAGATATATACTGAGGTGTAACAGACAACGAAATCACGGCGCCGATATACTTTCATCGGTATTGAGATAAGGTTGACTTTTATAAAGTATAATTCGGCAATAGGTTACATTTGTATCATAGGCGTTGTTAAGAAGTCATGAAAACATCGCTATTTACAGTAAAGAGTTACGCAAGGGCTTTTGAACTGTTGGAAAGATCAGAATAAACTACGGCATTGAGAAATGAGAGTTGAAAAAACTGAAAAGGTCTGTCAAGTAGCCGCAGGCCTCCAGAAGAGAAATAAAATATAGCATTAGAAGAGGGTTTTGGTAGTCATGCACGGCATGTTTTCTTCGCTCAGGGCTGATCATAAATATTAAGCAGGAATTATTCAGTACGTAACGTCCTCGAATTTCAGATGTCATTCCTTCTCAGAATGCGCTAGGAATGAATTCCCTGGGCGTTCCGAAGTCACGAATAATGTTTGCTCAGAACATTTGTACATAGCCAATTTATCTACTGGTATCCATTTACGAGGGCGAACTGCTTAAGGGAGTTTAAAATGCGCACCGAGAGTGCTGAAAAATAAATTGCGAGAGGTTAATGTTCAGGTGATTAAAGGGAGTACAAAGCGGTAGCGAAAAAATGAAGGTCCCTTCTTTAAACTTTGCAGAATACTCAGAGACAAAAAGTGATGGTATGTCAAGGCCACAAAATAGACATTGAAGGAAAGAATACGCAGCTAAGAAGAGCGGATATTTACAGAAAGGGAGGAAATTGAGATAAATTTACTGTAGCTGATATCCTAAATGTTGTGCCACCTTGTGACTGGATGTAGAACTTCTTTCCCAGCTGTGTGCTGGAGCCAGTAGTTGTTTTGGACAGCGTCGTAATGGTGTAACCTCAATTCAGAAGATAATAGCTCGTAAAAGGAAATGTCGTTTTCTTAATTTGATTTTGCCTACGTGTAGCGCTTTGCTGGGACCGAGATAATTGGAGGAGTATGAGAGAGGCCTTAGCCCTGCAATGGGCATAGTCTGGCTGATGATGATGATGATGAGCGATTTGCTGAGCCGTATGTGATTGAAAAAGTTTTATTTCGTGTTTAGAAGCGCACATGTTGGCAATGAGGTAGAATCTAGCCATGAATTACGTTTCTGCTTGACACACACGTTGTAAAGACGGCAGTAATTGGTTAGAAGGCGCATCAATACGAAAAAAATATATATGTTATTACTTAAGCTCCGCTTTTAAGGGTGATGACGCAATAGCGTAGGCTACCACCCGATATGTAAAGTACCGCTTTAACGAAGCCATATGAACGTGCCTGTGTGGCCTAGGGATAACGTGCCTGACACAGAATGCAAGGGCAGGCTGATTCCGATATCAATCTCGAATATGAAAGGAGAGACCGGAATAGGTAGCCCCTGCTGAACGTAACGTCAGGCAGCCCTACTACGAGTCAGTGCAAGCTGCAAGCGCTCTGCTCCTGATTTATCGCTGACAGCACCGACACCGGAATTTCTGGTGAACGGTGCCTTTAACGTTATCGTGCTAAAATATTTCAGTCCCGTGACGCACGTTTGTCGGCTAAAATTCCTGAAGTTGTTAGGATACGTGCATTTCTCACCTGCCGCTAAAGAGTCGAGGCAGTGGCGAGGTGGCGCTGATATCAAGTTTCGCACACCTCCGTTAAATGTTTGATGCCCACTGCAATAACAATGACGCTAAACTAGCTCAGGTTACACACAAAGAAACAGCAAGGTGCACGCGTACGCAGGCAACTCCAGAGTAATCAGTCACTTGTGTTTGGTTTCGCATTGCGCAACTTTTAAGAGATGTTATGATTGTTAATCACAGCGAGTCGGGTCCCGAAGATCGGTTTTGTTCGTGGCTTTTTATCGCATTTAAAGTGCCACGCGCGTAATTTTGCACCTGTTGCGAACGTTGAATTAGTACAGGTTGTCACAAACTCTCAAAGCCTTGAACGTTTGTGCTGTGCTTAGGCAGTGCAGAAAAAAACAAGCAGGAACACGGCGACGGAATCTATTGAGTTCACCTTGCTAGGCAGGAGGGGAACGAACATTTGGCGAATCTTTATCTCGTTCGGCCAAATATTTTGTATCACGTCGCTTTTAGAGACTATTGTGCTGGTTTTCCGAATTGTCGATTACGGATTTCTTCTTCTCTAGATTACATGCACACAAGTTGAGCAAACATGCAGAAAATCTCTATATTAAGCGTACTTGTAAACAGTCTTCTAGTTTCTGGGATCTCGACCTTGTTATTTCTGACGATGAAAAATCAATCTCACTGAATAATAAAACACAGACAGTTGAAGGGATCATTCTCATGAGCTGTGACAAATATGCACGACCAGGACAAGGGGAAGATATGACCACCAGTGCAATAATGCAGATGCGATACATACCGAAACAGCAGTTAAACAACAGGGGATTTGCTGATGCTCTTGGATCTTTATCTCATATGATGAATGTTTGTGTTTCTGCCGAAAGAAACTCTGTGTAAAAAGATAACTTTACCTATAATGCTGTTTTTGTTTGCATAGTGACACGCGTGAAATGAAGGTAATTTTTGTTTTCTTATACGTAGATTTATATTCTATTTCGTATTTATTAAATTGTGCCGCATGTGCGTGAGTTGCATTCACGTATAAGAGTAACTGGGTTTGCCTTGGACTTGTGGTGTTTTCTTAACTATATTGCAGAGGAGTAAAAATCAAATTAGTTTACATTTGTTTCCTTGACCTCATGTAATGCACTCCCTTGCGTGTTAAGGATGCTGAGTGTCATCCTCTAAAAATAATAATAAAAAACAAACAAATAAATCATACAGTAGAATACAAACAAACAAACAAACTCGGTAACATCTTTAAAAGGCGATTTAAATGCATGGAATTTGCTGAACAGCAGGGAACTCTCTATTTGCCGGTAAACTTACTCTATATCAGCAAAGTCGGTTTCTAGTTCGCCTCACCAGGATTACATGAGAAGATGAAAGCTTGCCTAAGAATAACCTAGACATGTAAAACACTTTAAAAGAAAGCAAATGCTGCAGGAGCCATGCAGCGCAAAATATGCTGCCTACTTGTATGCGACTTCGTTCCATTTTTAGTTCAGAAGCATCTGAGCTTAGACAAAACTTTCTCAAACGGACGCAGCCGACTAATACTATGCATCTGATCCAACGGACTAAAAATAGAAACGGTAGGCGTTCAACGTAGTTAAGCGGAGTTGGACGGGCGAAGGCTATTGCACACAGATGGAAAACGATGGAGCCGACGACGAACAGTGCACAGCGCTGGAATGTTTTTCAGTTTAACACGCGGGATAATCGGCTGCGGCGATAGCTACGACTTCGCTGGCCGTTTGGATACAACGGCGAGTAACATCTCTGATTGCCTATGAAGTGCTTTCTTTATTATGAGAGAAACTGGCTATGCCGTCAGCTTAGGACAACTGGGACGAGCGTTTGGGGCTTTGGCACGGGGTCTGGGCAATACACCTTCCCTGTTCGAATATAATTCATGGTGTACCGCTCGAACACTGCAAGGATATTAAAGGTTACTGGAGGGATGAGCGTAAACGCGTGCAGGCGAAAATGCTGAGTGGGATGACCTTAATTTATCGGTGTTTGCGTGGGAGCGATTTGTTCACTTTTGTAAAAGGCTGGTATGTATTACAAGCGCTACCCATGTTGAGGGTGAGCATGCATAAAATTCACTGATTGCTAGCGGCTTTTGTATCGGGTTTGGTTTGGGAGGGAACGAGTTGTACAAAAAGTGGAGGTCTTAGTTTCTTCCATTTATTATTAGGAGAAATAGTGTCCAAGTTTATGCTCTTACGTAATCAAAGCGATTCATTTATTAATAAGGTTTTCCAAGTTAGACTGTGTCCTTACGTACCCCCATTTTCGGTGGCGTCTCGTAACATCAAACGCAGAAGGCTGAGTGTTTTTTTTTTTTTTTTTGCCAGCAGTTGTGGACTTTTTATAACATTTTATAAGTAACGTTTTTACTGGGATACCAAAGTGCTGTAACACACAAGCATCTGCACAAGGATTTGCTTGATGTAATGCTACCAGTGCCTCTGTTTCGCTCATTACACGGCAGATGAGAAGGTAAGGAAGTCTTAAAACGCGTCTCTCACAGCCTGAGTCGCTTTGGGATGTTAACGCCTATAAACCAACCCAAGTCTTAAGACGAGTTATAAAATCCCAGTATGATCATTAGCAAAGCGTTTCTTCTTTCTTTTGCACGGTGGTACATTACATGCTAAAAATGCTTGAGGAAAAAGGGCTTCTTTGTCCTGTTGTTGATAGACTGCTTGATTTGTTATAAATAATAAATAACATTTTCTATCACTGCTGTGATGCATTACTTCTTTCGGAAACCTTGTAGAGGACTTTTAGAAAAAATCTGCCAATCACGCCGTAAGGTATAGTGTTCTTGCCTGCCCATAAGCAAAGGGGCTTGTCATATACGACGTAATCATGTTGCTTGCCTCCACAGTGTATGGAAGACGATGATGGCTGTGAGACGTTCTCACGAGGATGCTCGCTGAGCGAGGGGAGTATGCTCGCTGAGCGAGGGGAGTATTTCATTGAAAGTGTTTGTTACCTCAAAGCAAGCTAGAATGCATAAATTGAGAAACCTGAATCGATGTTAGTTTTGATAAATTGGACTAACCTAAATTTCTAATACATAATGCAGCCTTTCTGTTATTTACCACTGTAATCTTCATTGAGGACATGAAATAAAAAAAAAAAAAGCGATGATAGCTACGACGCTCCATACTGGTTTTGCATGAGGACTTCTCTGGTTCAAACAAGTTGAACTCCGAAGGTTCTGCTCTTCCTTTCCTGCGTGCCAGTCACGCACGCCGGGAAATCACTGTTGCTGCGGCAAGTAGGTTGATCCACAAGAAAGTTGGCGATAATTTTCTTTCTCGGGGTAGGACGGCTGAACTAGCGCTTTAGCACTAAAAAACGAACTCATAGCTCAGCTGTTGCAGGAAGAAACCTCACTCTTTAATCAGGAAATTGCTTTTCGCGTAACTACTTTCACGTTTAAGTTAGGGTAAAAAAATATTCGCTAAGAAATTAATTAATTCCGTTGATATTTCTATCAGATTCCCGTACCGACCAACTGAACATTTGATAGTTTGTAAACTAATCAAGACTACACAAAAGCAAAAGGCAGAAAGGTGGCAAAATGCTAAAAAATGGCAAACATAAAACAAATGCGAGATGAAAAACACACACACACACACACACCAGAAAACCATTATTAATTTTGAGAATATCAGCCTTACCCGGTCGCTTAACCTTACCACCATGTGAAGAAAGCTGCTAAGCTTAGAGTTATGGCCGAAATTCACAGCATTGTCACGTGTTTGCCGCTTAGTGAAAATAAATATGCGTTATTCGCCTTGGAGGGACTTTGTAACGCCCAAAACAGCATCATAATGATTTACAGGTATCTTGTTACCGAAAGTTTCAGTTTTGCAGACCCGCGTTGCCGTTCTCGGAGGTCCGCATTTCTTTCACCGTTGAAACTTCTCCGCCTCTCTGGCGCACACGCTTGGGTGGCCTTCGCTTGCGCTTCTTCTTTGAGGCAACTATCACGAAGTTCTTCCGCCTATTGCTTCGGATGACCTCCAACACGATGGCTCAGTGACTTCGGCAGTCGTATGTTGATTTCAAATTCGCGGGTTTGATCTCAGCTGTGCAGGCGGTATCTTTATGGAAGCCAAAAGCTTCTAGGTGCTGTGTGATGTCGCTGAACTCCAGGTGGTAAAAGTAAAGTTGCAGCATTCTCGGAAACGGCGTTTCTCATAGGCATTATGTCCCTTCAGGGCATTTATTCAAAGAATTAAAATTTCCTTCGGTGCCTCGGCATTCAGTGACTGAGCAAGAGCGCACAGAGGGTACGCGCACTACGAACCTATCAACCCTCGACAACACTCAATATGCCACGCATTTGAGGTCATAAAGCTTCACAGCTCCACTTTCTATCGTATTACGAGCCCGTTCCCAATGTCCCATTGGAGTCAGAACTCTCAAATCTGTGCCAAATTGTTCGTGTTCTTAGTTTAGGAACCTAGTGATCCCGTCTCCTGCGTTTGCTTTTGGTGGGAAACAAACAGTGCTGTGCTTCGTCCTGGAGGATGGGAATGTCTGCTATCTTGTCATCTGAAAACGTTTTAATGAATGCACTGATGTCTGCAAGCTGTTCAATAAATAAACTGAAAACGATTTTACGGATTCGTGGTATCGCAAATACGCACGCACGCACGCACGCACGCACGCACGCACGCACGCACGCACGCACGCACGCATTTCATTTCATTGCATTTCATTTCATTTATTGTACCCTCAGGGCTTTCGCATTACAGAGGGGGAGGGAGTGGTGAAACAAAACAAAATCAAGTACCAACTTGAGCATGCTCACTAAATAAAATGAAAGGAAAGCTCAATCACGCCACTGCGATTTAATGCTTCGAGTTTCCGAACTCGAAAAAAAATGGCACCATTCCTTCTTGGCTTTCGTCACGTACAATACCGCACTATGCGATAATATCGAGTCTGAAACCAACCCATTCTTCAGGCTGTAAGGGTAGAAAATAAGAAAATGTACCAATGGATCCAAAACGAAAGAAAGCCATGCAATAAACCGCTTTCTTTTTGCAGCGACCTAGATTGAACGTGGAAGAGCGCCTTTATATTGAAACAACTTCTGTGCGCGTGTTTTAGCCCGCCTTGGCTCACACCACTCATTACAAAGCTTACACTGAACCCAGGCACGCACGCACGAACGCACGAGCGCACGAACACACACACACACACACACACACACACACACACACACACACACACACACACACACACACACACACACACACACACACACACACACACACACACACACACACACACACACACACACACACACACACACACACACACACACACACACACACACACACACACACACACACACACACACACACACACACACACACACACACACACACACACACACACACACACACACACACACACACACACACACACACACACACACACACACACACACACACACACACACACACACACACACACACACACACACACACACACACACACACACACACACACACACACACACACACACACACACACACACACACACACACACACACACACACACACACACACACACACACACACACACACACACACACACACACACACACACACACACACACACACACACACACACACACACACACACACACACACACGCACGCACGCACGCACGCACACACACACACACACACACACACACACACACACACACACACACACACACACACACACACACACACACACACACACACACACACACACACACACACACACACACACACACTCACACACACACACACACACTCACACACACACACACACACACACACACGCGCGCGCACACACACACACACACGCGCGCGCACACACACACACACACACACACACACACACACACACACACACACACACACACACACACGCACACGCACACGCACACACACACACACACACACACACACACACACACACACACACACACACACACACACACACACACACACACACACACACACACACACACACACACACCTTGGCACCTCTCAAATGACCGCAGAGAGCTGTTCACAAATGGGGTCGCGAACGCCGATAACAGCACGCAATTCTTTCTGGCTCGAAGTGGAATGGAAACAATTTGTAATTATTCCATTTATTTTTGTTGTCTTAAATGAGAATTGATTCTAGCTTTTGAGATTTCTTGCTACTCATGCGTCGCAGCGCATGCGTTAGTCTTACGCTCCCAAACATTGCACTGTAATGACAGACTTCCAATAAATTTATTCACTTCCCCTCTGCCAATTATCAACACCAGAACGAAGGAATAGACGAAAATAGAGTTCTCAAAATATAGGTCATAAAGCTTCACAGCTCCACTTTCTGTCGTACTACGAGCCCGTTCCCAATGTCCCACTGGAGTCAGAACTGTCAAATCTGAGCCAAATTATTCGTTTTCTCAGTTTAGGAACACGAACAAAGGTACTAATCTTGTTAGAGCAGTATTATAAGGGTGAACGTCACTTTTTCCGTGCTGGCTGTATATTTCTCATCAATATTTATCTACCACTTGTAGTGCCACCGATCATGGGCGCAGTTGATCAGGGCAGAAATTTGGTTTGTTAAACGTTTTGTGAGGATGATATGGGCCCATTTCAGTTATTAAAAATTCGAATACCGAAGTTCCATTTTTTTTTTAAATATTTTTACGCCTTTTGTCAGGATTCAGCGTAGCTAGCAGGCTTGCGGTGTGATATAAAAATGAGAAAAAGTGTTATTTTTCCGCGGCTATGAAGGCCTAATGTATGGAGGAGGGCAATGGTGCTTATCTCACGCAAGGTTACTTCAAGAGCTCTAAGTGAAAGTGGGCCGTCAAGCTGCCACTCAGGAGACGCCTGGTCGTCATTAAGTTTTGTTCGAATGCGACCACTTTGTTCTCTTTCGTCCTGAGCACACTGTCAAAGGAATGATTGTGGCACGCTCTAGCCAAACAATGTGCATAATTTTAAACGGCGCACGTTTTCCAAAGACTTGTCGGAACTCACTCGCACTGCCGTATAGTTTTCTCATGTCTTCAGATCTATAGGTGTCTTCTGGCACGCTGTAACGATCCCATGTAACGATCACTGTAACAAAGTTTAATTTTTATTAATTTGATTGCTGCAAGATAATAATGGTGAATGACGATATTAGAAATTCGCAGGTTTACAAGAAAGGATGATTTGTGGATAGCTAGGACTGCTTACTTGCCACTGAAAGATTCAGTGTGCCGGTGTTTGTGTTTTATGAGCATGCAATGCATGAAATGCAATAGCAGCATTTCATGGCTAGAACCCTTGTTCACTCGAATCTCGAAGTGTATTGAAATCTTCCCTGCCTAACTTAAGTAGAAGACGACAACATTGCTTTATCGTCGCAGTGGCAATAACAAGCTCACAATATACGTTGCAGTTTGACCTTTCGGAAGGCTTCCACAAAATCCTTTTTTTGATATTTTACGATAATGAGCTTCCTAAGTATAGGAGATAAAGAAAAAAGAAGGTAGGCGATTTTAATTAGTTTGCTTTGTTCTCGGAAGCTTAATATTTTCCGGAAACCCCCCAAAGTAGAGAAGCAGCAGCACAGCTTCACATCTACAACACCTCCTTCCCCCCCCCCCCCCCTTCCACCCTCCCCCGCCCCAAACTCACCGTCAAACGCATAAAAATAAAGTCGGCGCACTGTACGTTACATATACAGGGATGCAGCAAGGCCAAGACGCGAGGCGAGACAGTGAATTCAAATTCATACTTTGTCACCCAACATCGTTCTGAAAGCCAGCAAAAAGGTACGACAAAGGGGTAAGAACGCTCCCTAACGGTGAAGTAGTCTGTTCACGTCCAATACATTTGGCCTTCATTTTCGTCTCGGGCTTCCCCTTTTGGCTCGGCGATGCGGACCGCCATCGCTTTCCTCCGTTCCGTCTTCTCGATGAGTGAGTTTTATTATTTTTTTCTTTCGGGCAGTTCCTGAGAATGGGGCTGCTCAACTGTTTCTGCCTTTCTACCTTTTCGATGGATTTTGCTTTGTGCAAAGTCGAGCAAGCCGCGGTCGAATAGAACCATTCGAACCATTCGCTAAATGCAGTCTGCATTCTTCGCCGCCTTACCTTTTTCCCTGAAACTGAGGCGAAAACGAGCTGCTGCAGGGCGCCACGCAGTCCACTGTGATTTTTCTCTGCACTGGTGGAACCAATTAACGATCGCGTTTTATCATTCAACATTAACATTGGTTGGACAGTTGATATGAATAAACGAGTACTGCTATCTTCTGCTTCGAATGTTAAGACAGTATATGTAAAAAATGCTCAAGTGCCATGGAAATAGTTTTACATTTAAAACTGAATATAGTGCTCAGCATTTTTACAGGTTAAGGCTCCAGGAAATTAAGTTAAGCATTCAGCATTATGTGTGCTAGAAAAAGCCCACAAAGCTTGCCCATATTGTTAACAAGCCGTGAACTGAGACCAAGAAGAATCAGGCACCGGAAGGTAGCGGGTATTTCAACTTTGAGTACTGCTGCATATATTGCCAGGACGCAGAAACCACATCATCGCTCACTTTTCGCCTTCATAAAATTAGCAAACTTCTTTCCATTAATTTAATAATTTTGTCATCGTTCATTACATAACTGTCTGATGCCGTGAGGCAATTAATATGTTGATAAAGAAATAGCTGCAGTAAAGAACAGTTTGTAATTAACTCGCAGTCTGTTTTACACCATAGTAGCTTTATTTCTCCTTCATTGTCTACCTCTTATATAGTCTATAATTTGACTCACTGAAGCAGGTCCTCTATTACAAGCTTTTGATGTGTAAACTGATAAGAACATATTGCTGGCGTGTAGCGCCCCTGTTGTCAAGGCGGTCAAGGTGGGAGCTGATTTGGTGCCTCGGATTGCTTTGTGCCCGAAATTCCCTGAAACTTTGACCAGAGCACAGCGACAGCTGTGCTGTAGCGTGCTATTGGAAAGCCGGCGTCTCTACATGTCCGGGCGGATCCCAATTAAATCATTTGGAAACTTCCATTGTTGTGACTTCGAATATTCTTGGTTCTCAATGACCGTCTAAGTAGCAGTCGCCGAGCTTGTTCAGCTGCACCACATCGCCTCGTCGGAGTGTTAGTTACGAGAAGAAAACCTATGAGGGCGTTCAAAACACCTCAAGAGGTGTGTGCGAGAGTATTAGAAGCAAGATTGTTGCTACAAGTTTCTGTAATGACAGTCGAACGGGGTCGCTGTCACTTTATTTATCATTTTCTCGTAAATTTCTTTAGCACGCACTTTGTGGATCCAACCTACAACCGCCGCTCTTACCCATGTCACGTGGTATCACGATGTAACACGTCTTTAGCCAGTCAGCGATTGGCGATGTCTACCTGCCACCTACCGACCTGCCGAGGCACACGCCAAGTCAATCACTTCGCTTGGTCTCTAGGCATGAGGCATCCTGCTGACCGATCACCCTTGGTCATGTCGCCTGCCATTTGCCACGTACCAGAGCAACTGCCAACTTGGCCAAATGATGACCTGGTCAAGTACAGAAGATAAGGACGTCATGAGGTCACGTGATATGAAAGAACGCTGATTGGAAAGCAATGCGTGACGTCATGAGACCCCGGGACGCTTCTTGAGCAATGTTGACTGCAACAGGCGGGGTCCTTTCCTAGATCCCTAATGTTCTGGCATTAAATTTTTTTCTTAAGGCAGTTGTTGGCGCAGTTTTTTTCGTGAGTTTGCGTGTCTTTGGATAGTTCCTCCGGCATTAACGGCATAGGGTTCCTCAGCGTGTGCTCATCGTTCAGCGCAGTTCAGTGAGGCCTTGTGGCGTTGCCTCGCGATTTATTTAAAGGCTCTGCTTACAAGCGCGTATGCTCATTAAGGTAATATATGCGTTCGGCGCAGTTGTCACCTCGAAGGAGCCTCGCTGTGGTGGCTCAATAGTTAGGGCGCTCTAAACTCAGCTAGGGTATCAGAGTTCGATCCTGGTTGCGGCAGACGCGTTTCGATGGAGGATAAATGTATAGGCCACCTGTGTACTATAGAATATCAGTGCAGGTTAAAGAACCAGAGATAGTCCAGATTGCCATGGACATTCCCTATGGTTTCCCTCATAGCTTGAATCGCTTGGGACGCTGAACACCATAAACAAAGCCAAATTATTTATAGGCTGCTTGCTCGCACCTTGCTGCTGGCCCTGTAATCGTCTTCGATACCCGCGTTTGCAGGCGCCCAGGAATTCGGGCAACTAATCTGTTCTTCGACGTGAAGTTAATAAAGTGTGGGTCATAATAAATCACCGACGATGATAGGGTAAGCATTTTTCCGGGCTCACGCGCCTCCGTCGGCCCACGTCATATGCGCGTGACGAGATAGTGAAGACATAGCTTCCGCCTGAAGTCATGGTTAGGAAATCTTTAGGAAGTAATATTTAGGAAAATGCACTGGCGCTTCGTTTAGGACAGCTGTAACCTTCAGACTGTGTCGACATTGTCGACGATGTGGATCTAAGTGTATTCACTATGCGATGGGGGATGACGACGTACGTACGCCCCTCTCAGGACATGACTGAACTCCACACTCACTTGTGTTATTGTTACCGGCTATCTGGACCACAATCTTTCCAGTGTTGGTGCATGCGAAGCAGTGGTAGCCGGTGGCTTGTAAGTTATGCTAAATCTGTGGACCTAGGCACAGCGCTTTCGTCGTTGAGAGGTTCTAATTAGGATAATTATATTTCGTCTCTCAGTGCAACTGTAGAATGACAATGCTGGCAGGAAGTAATTACTTGAGGGCCGGGCTTTTCTTCGTTCAATATGAAGTTCCCCCAAGATATGAAATAAAGCTGGCATGCAGCTAAGGCCTCTATACGAGGTCCGCCTGCCCAGAAGTTTTCGAAAGCAGGTCTATATCGCCGTGTGCGTAGAGCTCGGCAGGTGTGTGTGTGTGCGTCGGTAGACCCGTGGCGATGCGGGATCCTTGTGGTGGCGGATACATGGATAAGCAAGACGGAAAATTATTCGGCAGCGTACCTTTGCGTTCTTGTACTGTCATATTCAATCTACATTCTTTGCTTATTGTGCGTCGAGGTTCAAATGCTGCAGCCCTTCAGAATTTAATGGTGATGTGTTCCCGTATCTGCAACCATCCATACGCATGGTGCCTAATGTGACCGTAATTCCACTCGATTCTTTCACAGTCACCGTTTTCAACATTGTGATCGTTTTCGTTATTTTCTCAGTACTACTGCAGGAATAGAGACTTCTCCTTGTGCAAGTATGAATGATAGCCGGATATAGCCCATTAGAGGCGGCACTTTCCCCTCACATGGTGCCTTCTATTCTGATATCAAGTGCATCTTCAAAGGCTTCTAGCAGGGTAATGCTCTCTCGTGCAGGGATGTTTAACTCGATATTCTTACAAGACGGATTCATACTCTTAAAGACCTTCTTTAAGGTGTATATGCAGCATCATTCTTGAGTTGCTCTGACTCTACATGTAACTAGCGCTGATGTTTGCGGCGTTGATCGCAGCATTGTAATACGAAACCTAGTGAGAGGAATACGCAGTTATTGTTGCGCCTGTGCTTCTTTTAGACGCCACCTTCATCAGTTTCAGCGGTTGTAAACAAACGTTGGGGCTGATGACTATTGTGAGCCCCTATACGCTGTATGTATAATTTGGCAGTGTTAGAAAGTACACCAGTAACACGAAAACAGACGAGACGTGTCACGCAGCGATTGAAGAAAGCGCTGATGCAGACGAGGTGTATTTGATAAGGAATACCGCGCGTTGCTCGGTACGGCGCCCATGCGGGCTACTCCCCCCCTATTTCTCACACGCAATAGAGGCCAAATTTTAGAACGGCACTTACCTTACGCTGTTTCCTTACCTTCTACAAAGAGCTCTGCATGCTTCCTCAATTCGAGGAAGCGTTTAAAGGAGGTATCTTATTTTAAAACCATCCTTAGTCATTCATTGGTTAAGGAGGCACTCACAGCGACGAGGAGCCTCTTGTACGCGTCTGATGTCGAGGATTTGCGCCTAATGTTTAAAATGCATCGGTATAAATTGCAAAAAAATGAAAGCAAGTACATTTCTATAACTTTGTTTCGTCGTATGCTGGTATGCTCGCATGCGCAATCGTTTTTTATCTGACACCTGTTGTTTCAAAGTTGCATTTGGTTTGATAGGGAAATATCGTTGGTCTGGCATTATGAAATTATTCACAGTGGAACGGTTCTGCAGGAGCAGCAGCGTATGACCGCTCTGCGCGTTCTGCCATTATGAGTGGGCGTCACTCGAGCCGCCATGGACGCCCCACTACGCAAGCGCGAAAAGAGTTGTGCAAGAGAGCGTGATTTCCGGTAAAGGAGGGATAAAAGGAAGCATAAAGGTAGCTTTGCGTCTATCTAGGGGAAAGGGCGTTTCAAGGGAGGCGTTACTAGTTGCTCCTCAGTTGGGCGTATTTAATATTGAACGAAGGAAGGCGAGCTGCTCTTAAGGCATCGATCTTTACTCAGGTAAGAGGCCTTTCCAAATTTGGCCAGAGTCATCTGAAGTTAAAAACGCACCTCTAAAATCCTTCAAATATGAAGTGATTTGAGGCTCAGCTACAGTGTTACCAGAACAAACAAATTTGTCAAAAAGGTGTATATAACTCACGTCGGCAGTTTTTAGTTGTCTGTTGGTAAATTTCGAAGCCACCTATACAGCGGAGGTCTCATATTTGCTTTTTCGCATACCTATATGCGTTTGTAGAAAGAATAGCTTCCATGACGGGATTCAAACTTGCTTCTTTTCCATTCTTGAACCAGTTGAAAAGACCTGGTTAGATTCTACTGACGCGCGGAGGATTTAGCCTTAATTTTACGGAGAAAAATATTAGTTATTTTAGGTGGACCTGCTTACGAAGGGCTGTGCCGGCTGCGCATTCGCACCGCGCCTCGTTTTCCCTTACGTCTGTCTACATGGTGACAAGTGTCAAACAAATAATTAGCAGAGGCAGCCAATTTTTTACTCGCTATTGGCTGAGGAAAGCGCCCAACAAAAAGCATCTAACAAGCGGAGCAAAACTCCAAGGCAGCAAGCCGCGAAGCCAGACGCGGCAGCCGGGCGAAACTCGAGAAAGAACAAGCGGAGGCAGAAGGAACCGCGACCATTGCGTTTCCTTGTAGATTTGCTTCCCCTTTTCTTCCCTAGTCCCCAGACGGAAAGAAAGGGGGATGGTCGAGGCGAGCCTTTTTTCGTCAAGGATGGGCGACCGCGACGTCGCAGGCGGAAGTGGTCGTGTGGCACCGAGTAGGAACGGAAGGGACCGGCAGGCGTGACGCCTCTCTCATTTCCGGCCTCGTTTACGCCGCAGTGCCAAAAAGGAAACTGGGAAGGCGCGTGGGGGGAAAAAGAAAAAAAGCCAGTCGCGTAGAAGGAAGACCGAGATGAGCAGGGAGGGGGAAGGTCCCCGTTCGTTCACTTCGTGTGTCGTCGCAACTGCAGAGACCGGCGTGGGGACCTGGCTCTTAGATAACGGCTCCTCTTACACGGCGCGAAAACCAGTCGCGCGCATGGTTACACCCCAACGCCGCTTTGCTGCTCGGCTCCGGAGGTGACTCCGCTTTCTTCTGCCAAGACTGTATAGCCTTCATGAATTGGTGCTGCTTGTGTAATTTTGTGTTCGCTTTCCTCTAGGTTCTACCTTCTTGTTCGTCCACGTTGTTTATATTCCGTCCCTTGCTGCATGACCCGCCGGTTTGGTCAGTCTAAATACAGGAGTTATAGAAGAATTTCCTGACGCCAATAGCGTTTTTCGTGGTTCCCAAAAATCTACACTTATAGCACATGCGTCACGCCATACTGGTATGAGGGTTGTAAAGCGTATTGGGGAGAAGAATGGCCATGCTTGGCGCAAGGGGCGGTTAATTTGAGAACGAGCGTAATCTTTGTCTTACAGCGGCCATGACATAGTTGCTACTTATGCTTGTAATAATGATGATTGTATAAGCTAAGGATGACGGAATACTAGGCAGAATGATGCTCTTTCTCTCTCCTTTCTTTTTTTGTGATATTGGTAGTAAGCTATACGATCGTATGCTTAGATAGCAAGGACAAGGTTCGAGCGACATCAAACACAATGGCGGAAATGTTCGGCAGAGTATTCGGAACGTCACCCTGGATATCCCGATGCGAAGCGTGGTGACCGTAGTTGTTCGAGGCCGCAGCAGGTGCCTAAAATTAAAAGAGATAACCTTGACTCTCTGATGGCTGAGAGTGACCCATAAAAATGACAAGCTTTCTTTTCACAGGATCTCTGCAAATCTCTATTTAAAAATTTACATTTGGTATCTTGAGTGTGATGCACAAAGCACAGAAGGGCATGCAGCACAGACGAATTGGCCAGGGGTCGTCCGCGTGCCTCGTCCTTAAACGCTTTGCGACGCCCGTTCCAAGTGAGCGCATGTTACCTGTCATAAAGAAAATTTTATACAGCATTGCCGCAAATTTTAAATACTGGCGTCGCCATGTGGTCGAGCTCAGGAGACTGGCACGCGTCTTCGCTCACAGAGCTCGCGCGTGAGTCGGTTAGCTTAACCGTGTCTTTGCTCGCCAGTGCTTGTGTGTCGGTGCCAGTTAATTTGCTTACCGCCGCCTTCCGTGACATTTTTGTGCAGGTGCTGGAAAGACAGTCACCATGAGGTTACGGAGGTCGATGATTGCACCATTTTCCCAAAGAAATTCAAAGGCGAGGATAAGGTCCTTGGAGCAATATGCTAGCACAGAGAAGCAGAAGCAGCCAGTGAAAATTACGCGGTGAATCTCGACTCGAGTGGCGCACGCTGCGAGCGGCGTCACCACTTGCCCTGCGGCTATCCTTATCGGCACCCCATTCCAAGAAGTAGGACTTTGTGTAGGATGGTAGCAAGACCACGACTCATAACGCAAAAATCAGCGCCGGTACAAGGACAGTCATGTGGTGGTTATGTCTCGAGGTCGTTCACCTCAGCGCATACGAGGGGCATCCGATGAAAATCTTCGCAAGCCCCTCCGACGGTACGGGCAGTGGCGCTATACGTGACCGGCCTCGCCGCAGTGGAAACACAGAATTAGGTTGTTCGGTGGGAATCACGCATGTGCTTCCTAACGGGCGCTAGAGCGTTAATAACACCAGTCGAAACCGGATATCGGTGCTATAGGCCATGACAGACGGCGCAGGTGGCTTGGATAATGGTATTGCCGCGCGGGACTGCTTGGCGGAGTTCTTCACGCAGAACATCCGAGATACCTCCACCACGTGGGTGTTGCTCGAAAGAGGAAAGCGTTTGTAGCTCTTTGCGTATATTATACTTCGGATAAGTTCACGAAGGGTTTCACTATCGTTCACGAACATCGGCAAGCGAACGTCCACAGCAGTGATGTTCGCAGGACGATCAAAATGCACTGATCATTGTTGTAGGGCACGCTTCAGCCTTGTCGCTTCCCTCGTAAAATCAGCCACACTACACGGAGGGTCACGTACAAGGCCGACAAACAAGTGCTCCTTGATGCCTCGCATAGGACGGAGCACCTTCTTTGCCTTTGGCGGGGATAGATCTGCGGGGCTGAATAGTCTAGTCATTTCTCCCACGAAAATAGCGATGGCCGCATTAGGCCGCTGCGCTCAGGACGGTAGAGCTAGTTCAGCCATCTCATTTCTTGCATTGTTGCTGGAAGTTCCGAGAAGCGGCCGCTTAAAATCTTTCCAGGTGGTGATGGTAGCCTCATGCTTTTCGAACTATATCTTCGCGGCGTCTTCAAGTGCAAAATAAACATTATTCAGTTTGCGTTCCTCGTCACATGCTTTAAACGCAACGGTTCAGTCGTAGCTCGTCCGCCAGTCCTCAAAATCCTCAAATGTGTCGCCATGGAAAGGCATGGGCGTGCGAAGAGCATGGAAGAGTAGCGGCTGGGCACTCATCGGAAGCTGAACCGTCTGTCTTACCGCCGTGGTCGTCATGGTTCGCGGTGGGGAGCAAGGGACCCTACTCGGGAGCTAAGCTTCTCAAGCGGCGGCTCGCCTTGTGCACAGGTGTCGGGTTCACGGTGTGTAGCTGGGCATTGAAGGCACCCAGAAGCCTTCCTACATGCGAAGTACCCAGCGAGCTTGACCAAAATATCAGAAGCCGGTAGAGTGGTAGAGCACGGGGTTCTTGCAGCGGAACCAGAGCCTTCTTCCGTTTCTAGGAGTTGGCTCATAATGAAATGCCCCCGAATACTCACCTAATAACAGTGAAACCAAAATTATCGCTCGCTTGAAGGAAATCGTATAAAAAGTGTTGCATGCTTGGCCATGCTACGCTTGAAGTATGTGCTGAATGACATTGAAGGAGGCATTACTTTCTCGTGATACTTAACTTAGCGATCTGCAATAGAGGCCCAGAGGACACTCTAAACTATTATCTGCACACTGCCCGGCTGCTCTCATATTATCCAAGTGAGCATATAGACATGTGTTTCATTTCTTTTAGCCTCAAAAAAGTAAAAAAAAAAGTATGTTGCAGAACAAATCTATTGCAAAAACACAAAAGCATAAATAAGCACGGAAAGAAAATAATGCGAGCTGAAACGTTATGATAATCTAATATAGGCAAGTAAATGCAAAAACATAAAAAGCACGAATTAAAAGGTTATACTCTCAGATACTCACGAATTCACAATAAAAGCCCCCCTTCCCCTCCTCTCCCCCGTCCTAAACAGGCACGCACACGTATATAATCGCGCACGCCGACGAACACAGACGGGATTAGACAGACGCCCACACGCGGACGCACTCAGGCCCACAGACACAGAGAAAGAGAGCAACGCGGACACGGGCACAGACATGCTCTTCTAGAAATTTACTAATCCGACAAGCTTGTTCGCAAGTTGGTGGGAAAGAGCGGATAGCAAGCCAGTGAGAGATGGACTACAGTGAATAATCTGCTATTTCGTCCCTGACTGTGTTCTGTCTCGTTATGCGTGTCTTCGCGACGAGAAATGCCGGAGGGTCCGAAGATCTGAAGTTCTGAGCTTTGTGCGTCCTTTTAGATAGTATATATTCGGATGTTGGGCCGGATGAGCACACCACCCGAGAATCACCTCCCCTACTTCAAAAAAAAAAAAAAAAAAAAAAAAAAAGGAGGAGGTGCCCGCCACTCCAGGCACAGAAAAGACGCTCGCTCGCTAACAAGGGATGATACTCAAAAAAAGACTTAACATATCAATGAACAGGCCGTTCGCCTACAATACAAACCTAAATACATAATATAAGATACTAACGAAGAGATTACATGGTGAACTGTAAGGGGATAGGATCTGCAATCGACGCTATACATTTTGTAGAAGGAGGTTCTCGTCACCTGATGTTACAGTGATGACTGAATAAAAGAGGGAGTAGAAGCATCAAAATGCGCACCTGATCGATACAGGAGTAGATGCGAAATAAATGAATGACGAAATGACAATTTATTTCGTATTGACAAATTTTATAGATTAGGTAGCGTTAATGAAATCAGAGGTACTTTCCTGTAATGCTTAGGAAGCTTTGAAGACCCTTGGGCAATGTTGGGAGAACAAATGAAACATGTCGAGTTATTCTGAATTAGATGAAGAGACGGTGTCTCTAAAGTTCATGATCCATGACGAATATTTTTATCTAGGGTGAATGCCATGCAGCGTGTTAGTTTTACCTCCAAAGAAGTTATAACGTAACCACTCCATACAGTGGTTTACACTGTCAATAGTCAAACTGATGCGACATATACAAGAACGATCAGATGTATGTGCACAGCTGAAAAACACATCCTAACACGGGCTCTAGGTTAATACTGTTGAGGACATAATTCATTAAGGAGAGATTTCATGCGTGATAGTATATGAGCTCCCGTCAAAGAATATGTGTTACATCTCTAGCTGTAGTGGGAACGTTGGTCCGTTTCACGTTGCTTCAGATAACATAGGTCTACACGAGCACAGAATGAGCACAGGTGTAAGTGACCATTGACCAGGTGTTACCATAAGCGTCTGAGTTAGGCGTATGAGTAAACAGGGGGACGCTCGGATAGCAAATTGACGAAGTGGTGTATACACAGAGGGAAGTATAGCCATGTTTACCTCCATTTAGTGCAATGAAACACGCGTATAAGGCTGCACAGTGCATTGGAGCGTTTGTGAACTAAATATATGCGTTGTTGCACTAGTGGGGCATTTCACGGATATTTTCACGGTGGAGGACTGACACAGAAGCAAGTAATTAAGGTTGGTATGTTTTTGTTTCAAACAGAATTCACTAAAATGAGCCATTAAGTCATCAATTGCGTTTGAAGTCAAAGAAGCGATTATGTTAACAGCAGTTCAGTTACAATCGGCATTAATTTCGCTAGGCATAAAATGCGAGAAGAGCAGTCAGTCCTCAAGGCATCGATCACTCGGTACTGAAGGGTTTGAAAATTGTCATTTGGTATTGTTTCGAATGAGCATCACTTAGAGAAAGGCTCTGCGAATCCCTAAAATTTGAGTGTCTGAAAGATGCACTTTTCGGTATGCGTAAATTTCGTCCCAATTTAAGAAAAGTGTTGACAATTTAACGTAATATAATTGTCGCATCAAACAACAGTGTCTGTTCAGCGAAGCGCTGCAAAATGTAATAGCGCACTATAAACATTCTCTCTTGCCCCTGAAAGGGAAGATAGTACACAGAATCCGCTTGAGAAACTGGCAGGTGGGCCAAACCACATGCCCTCATTAACTGCTTTCTTCTTTCTTAACTACCAAAAACTTTAGAATATTGCGTCGAATTTTCTTGCATTAAAATAGGTAGGCCATAACAACGGCGATTTCAGTGCGCTGTCTCGAATAGAACATCTTAAGATACGCTGCGCGGCCAAAGTGCGCCTGCAACCCTACTGCCCTGGGGCGTTGAGTGCACTCGCGCGTTTCCTCCTCCCCTCTTGCCCGCATTCGCAACCATTGCTGAGCCACGATCCCGCACGGGTCACGAGGGAAACCGGTGATCCCCATCAGCGTGATCCTTCTTCCCGTTCTAGATCATTTCCTTTTCCCTGCCCTCCCGAGAGGGGAGGGGAGACTTTGTTGCATGCGACGAGGTGGCAGCCGCCGCTGCCGCCGCCTCCGGGCTTCTTTAATTACCGGATGCAAATTCTGCGAGCTGCCATTTCACCATAAGCCGGCTACTGCTGAACGCAGCGAGAGAGCGAGGGCGCCCGAAAAGGAGATCTCATATCCCCGACTCTGTGCGCTCGCGTCTTTGCTCGCGCTGCTGAAACCGTAATTTAACTGGGCGTTGTTGAGAGGACGTCCTCCGGACCGGCAGCATGAGAGAGTTGCGTTTAATCTTCTTGCTCACTTCTACTGCTCGTCTCGGTGCGCTGTTTTTCCTCCATTTCCGTGCGAGTGAGAACCGGAGATAAACTTTTCCTTTTGTTCAAAAAATTGGAAAAATGGAGAGAAAAGTGTGAGACACATGACACCGCAGCTTGTGAGATTTAATATACATGAAGCTTTGTTGCCAAGCGTCGTTCAATGCCGCTGTTGCGCGCTATAATACCTGAAACGGGACAAGAACATGAAGAGTTTATACCTATTAAACTCGTAATTTACTAGAGATATGTAAATTTGCCAAGTGAGTAATTCGAACTTTTTTTAAACGCTTCTGCAAGTTGCACGTCTGAGTGAAAAATTTCGCAAGTTGGGCCAGGTGTTTCGCGGTTCCTTGCAGGCCCCCCGGTACTAAAATTTAAATATGAGGTATATAATTACAAATACGATATATAGAGGTTAAACGCTGCTGAACCGAATGTGGAGCGAAAGCAGCTGTGGAACCAGAGTACCCGGCTGCAAAACTGACCGCCGGCATTTGCGCTCTGATGGAGGTGAATTATAGAGGCGTCTAAGTGCTGTGCGATGTCAGTGCTCGTTTAATATCCCCAGGTGGTCATTACTCTGTTGTAGGCAGAATCCACTTTCATGCCCTGCAAATGCAATGCCGGTAGACATTTTGCTGCTCCAGGTCAAAGGTGCACGCACGCGCAGTGTGGAAACTACCCTCTTCTCCTCTCTGCGCCGGCGTGCCCATCTGGTGGGATGCTGCTACCCTCCCCCTCCTCTGTAACGAGCGCAGCGGCGGAACACCTGTGGAACGGCGCAGCTGGTTGCCATGGTTATGGCGCATGCGCAGTAGTGGCTTGTGCCACGCACATTCCCCATGGCGTAGTGAGGCTTTCGCTTCAAAAGGGCAGGCGCTGTCCAGAACAACTCTCATTTTTAACTCTTTGTGCAGCAGGGAGTGAATGCATGCGGGCTAATGCGACTCTTCTCAAGGGCCTTTAAAAGATATAATACAGTCTTGAAAAATCCACTTCGATAAACTTTTTGGTGGCTTCGCACTCTTCATTTAAGAATGGGATAAGATTTAAGATAAGCTTGGGATGGTGTGCATTTGGCAAGTTCTCGTAGATTATGACTAGCAGCTTACCGGTATCGCTCAAGAAGAAAGTATACAACAGTTGCATCTTACTTGTACTCATCTATGGGACAGAAACGCGGAGGCTAACGAAAAGGGTTCTAACTTAAGCTGAGGATAACGCAGGAGACTATGCGACGAAAAATGGTAGGGGTAACGTTAAGATAAAGGAAGCGTGCTGAGTGGGTCAGACAAATAACTCAATTTACTGACATTCTTGTGGAAATCAAAGGAAGAAATGGGCATGGGCAGGACATGTGGTGCAAAGAGAGGATAGCAGATGGTAGCTTAGGGTAACAAATTGGATTCCAAGGGAAGGAAAGCGTAGCAGAGGGCGGCAGAAAGTTAGGTGGGGGGCTGAGGTTAAGAAATTCTCAGGGGTCAAGTGGATGCAGCTAGCACAGAACCGAGTTAATTGGAAGAATATGGGAGAGGCCTTCGCTCTACGGTGGGTATAGTCTGGCTGATGATGATGATGGTGATGACTCTTCATTTGTAAGTTGGTAAGTTGGAAGAGCGCATCCATTCAAGTCGATTCATTAAAAAATATTTCCGGCATATCGGAAGGAACCTAACAACCAGCAAGCTGACACTGTTTATTTGATATTTTTTTCTGGTCCTTACATATTTGCTTTTGCTACTCCACTGCTATTTAATCGTTTGCCTATATGACGCGTCGACCATTTACACATGCGAGGTAGACAGTTACTAAAAGCTAACAAACGTACAGTGTAAAAAGCATAGCAGGCTTTTCTACTACGTGGTGACGTAGAAAAGTTACCAATGAGATTACTCGTGACATTAAGATACCAGGAATAAGATAACGTAATTTGAAGGACACTTTATCACTCACGTAGATAAAGCCAGTTGATTTAGAATAGGTGTTCGCTTATCCTGTAATCGATTACACTTATAACTGGGGTTTGCCGTAAGTGGATGCGATAGGAATCAGCTTGCTGAGCGGCCCTAAGACACTATTTGATTAAGGCGAAATAAATTTGCCTACCCATAAGACAACGGTATCAAAAAGATTTCATCTAAATAGTATGTTTAGTCATGCCACAGTGAAATCCGAATCACGATCGAAAGCTGGTTTGCTATTTCATTATACATTTTAAATATCGCACCCCTTTTGATAAGTGAGTTTTCGTGTAAAGGCTTTGATGGTTATGCTTCGCGAACAACGCGCAAAGCAGATGAAGCGTAGCTATACTGCATGGCCAGTTTGGCCAGCCACCTGCGCCTTGATTAAAAGCAACTTCGTTGTGAGATAAAAAGTTGAAGGAAACTGAAGAAAATAAAATTTCTTGAATACGTCCCTAATGACATTTTAATCTGAGAAGCCGCTGGAGAAGCTCCTTTCTTTGGACACGTTAGGAATCGCGAGAGGAGAATTAACTACATGATAGGCTGAGGAGTAAATTTCGATGCAAAAAAAAAAAAAAACACGAAAATTTCAGCTTGTTGGCATAGCATACGCGAAAAAACGGCGCGAAATGCTCCGGGCAAGCCAGTAGAGAGCGCACCTCCTTTATTATTGCTTACCCGTGGTGTTCCTCTCTGCTTCTACAAAAAATAAATTTTGCTTACCATTTAATTATCTACGAAAATTCTTTGAAAAAGAGGAAGCGTTCGGCGATTGAACGCTGCTGAACCGAGTGTCAAGCGTTTGCTCAAATCATCTGAACGTGGGAATCATGGGACCACACACCGGGTTTAAATCACGCTGGAACCGGAGGCGGTCGCATATTTGGAATACGTATCCCAACAAATTGTCTGTAAAATATTGGTTGAAGCAGGTAGTGGCGCTCTTGCTTACGACGATTTTGCGGGTGTTAGCTGATGCGGTTAAACCGGGCTAAGCCTAGTTTACAGAGTGGAAGCTCGATTAAGCCAACAACCTTTGCCGGCCTGCGTCTGCGACGGGGCTCCCCGTCATCCGTGTCAAGCGGAGGAGGGCCGGCGCTCCTTCATCCTCTACTTTAAACAAAAGTTCTACTCTCCCTCTTTCTCTCTCTCTCTCTCAGTTATTCATGGTCAGACACCGTTGGCTGTGGCTAACTCCTCCATGGCGGTCTACGAACGTGAAGGAAATGCAGCCGAGTCACTGGTTCAAGCTCCCGGCTCCTCCCTGGCTGTCTGCGAACCTCTAGGACACCACAACTAGGTCTAGAAAATACGAAGATGTCGAGGGCGTTTTGCAGGGAGAGGTCCCAGGAGGCGAGCCAGATGGGCAGTGGTGGTAGTGGAAGGAAAGGGTTGGCAGGGGACTGTAAGACTTTGTGGCATTGTGTCAGATAATGTTGCATATTTGTGGAGATATGTAGCGGTAGGAAAAAATTTAGCATGTGTGTGAAGAAGTAGAAGGAGAAGAAGTGAGGAGCCCCTAACCTGAGGTTCGATTGCGGCGTCAGATGACCTTTAGTAATGGCAGCAGTATAGCTAACGCTACAAAAGTGCAGCTAAAAAAATGAAGAAGGTAATTTTGATTTCTGTAGGTTTGATTTCCACTCAAAAATACAACTGTGTCCGGCACTGCTTTATTTGCGTTATTACAGCCCTTTAGGAGCTAACTACACTACATTTTTCTAGCCCTTCATCCTCTCATCCTCTTGTCTTCAGAGTATTCTCTGTAAAGGGTGCACCACCGCACATAGCCACTGTTACATGGCAAAACCAACTGTTGTGCTATTTTTGTTTGACCTGTTTTTCAAAGCATCTTTACCGCTTTTCTCAAATGGCCACTCTTGGCTACGATGAGCAGTTCAAGTACCTGGTTGTCATGAAAAACATTTAAGTTCCTGCAATATGAGCGCGTAGCTACGAACTGAAGGTTGGGCTGTGTGCTTGTCCACTCATATGCCTGTGTGCCCGACTACGTAAGGGCACACATTGCCTTTTTTGGCCTTGTTCCGAAGCACTTTGAAGGAGCCTGCGTACTGCTTGAGGCAAAGAAGGAAGTACCTACAGGGTAACTTCAGGACAAGCGCTCCCACTGGAATAGATTCCTAGGCAATTCCATGCTAATACAAGCCCAGCTGGTCACCAGCGTGATGCAATAGTTCCGAAGTTACCTATTCTTTTTCCTCAATAATAAAAAAAAATAATAAAAATTGGTTCTGATGACGAGACACGAATTAAGGATGCGATATAATAAAGTTGAGCATATTTATTTCAACTAAGAATATACACGCAAGTGTGGTCGCTAGTGCCCGAATGTGCCTATTTCGTGTCAGCCGATGTGCGCGCATGTGTAATGCGTTTGTGAGGATATCAAAAGAGCAACAAAATTTACTAGGTAGTTAGCCTTTCTTGTGTTCTGCAAGCAAGAACAATACTTGGGATTTTATTTGACTTGTTGGATTCGGACATTATTTTTCCGTGTATTTGTGACGTTTCTTTTTGCAACCATTTTATTTTATTAGCGCTCTCCTCTACAGTGCTCAAGAGAAATATAAAAAAAAAATCAAGTCATCCTTCGTCGAGAAAAAGGCACGCTTCATTTATTCGGCCGACAATATAAACACAGTAACTGCGCACAAGCTGAGAGGTCACCAAATTGCCAAAAGTATAAAAGCAGGAGAAATAGAAAAGCAGAGCAACGGGCCCAGATAACGCGGCTAAGACAAAAGCACCGCAGGAGGACCGCCATTGAAACTTGTTCTTCCATGCAGCGTGTCCGTTATCAGCTGCAAACCGGGAGCTGCCGTGACGCCACCTGTTTTCTCGCCTTAGTTGGGCGCATTGCAACAACAACGATAAAAAGTGTCGGTACGCACCACTGGCGACGAAAATTACCATGGTGCCTCTGGTTTGACGTGGTTGATGTGGAATGAAAGGAAGGCGCGATATATAAAGGAATATAATAAATACCCATATATATATATATATATATATATATATATATATATATATATATATATATATATATATATATATATATATAGTAGCATATGGGTATTGTTGACTTCATGTAACCATTACTGGTACCTCGTGGAGAGCGTTCGAGTTTACTGGGCCCATTTTGCAGGAGTAGGTACCTATGGTGCAATATGTTGTAACAAGATGGCAAGAAAATGAAGAGAAAACATGACTAATGGCTATGAGGTGGTTTTAGTATTGGCGGCGGCCTAGCGCGAGCATTCCTGTCCACACCACAGCTTGCCTTTTTGGATTTCTTATGCGTAACAGTAGTCGAAGCTTCAAATCAATTGTATTTTTCGAATTGCGGAACTTTCTCTCCCCGCGATACATTAGTGGTGCGGGCGGAGTCTGACTTTGGACTCCATCTTGCCTTATGTCCCAATCGTGGAGAAACGGTCTGATGCATGACATGGCGATAGACATAATTAGGTAGACGAAGATGATGAATTACAAAAATAACTGTTTGCTGCCACTACGACGACCATCGTCGCCAAGATCTGAAGGCCGAGGCCTATGAAAACATGGAACAGCATCGGCAGGGAGGTGGTGCCTCATGTGGGGTGCTGCCCCACGTGCTCTGTGTCGGGCTATTGGAGTCTTCTGTTCTGGTATGTAGGGGTCAGCCTTTTTCGGCTTTCGTCGAGTTGGCAAGGACCACTCTACAAAAATATATCAATTCTTGTGCATCATATTATAACAGGGCGGCAAGCTAGTGAAGACAAAACATGACCGATGGCGATGGGACACTGTTAATAATAGCGGCGGGCCTAGCACGTGTGCTCCTCTGTGCGACACTCCGAGGTTCTTCGTCTTATGCGTCCGCAACGACGACGACGTAACGACATAACGACAAGGGTTGTGACAAATCTAGTTGTCCCCAAGGAAATTATTCTTTCCTGGAGGGTTGTGGCAGTTTCATGGGCTGCTGATTCGTCAGTATAAGGAAGTTGCATGCTCAGTGCTATGATCGGTTAGATTAATTATTATTTTTGGTATTTCTGACGACTAAGTGTTTATATACTTCGTTCTTGTGGGCGTAAAATAACTTCTTTATTTCCCTTTAAATGACGAGCTTCCGCTCTTTTGAAAACGCATTTTCCTTGCGGAAATACACACTGCTGCTGAACGTGAAGCGATTTGATATTTCGCACTTCCGTCGTCCATTAAATTGATGGATATGTTTCACGGTCACTGAACACCTTTGAATCACAACAAAATTACTCTGATTGGTAGACACGGTGATGATATCATTAAATCACCGTTGCGAAATACCATCTAGGAAAGAAAAACATTTATTCGCATAAAAAATAACGGTTCAGCAATTGAACTGCTGCCCTTTCGGCTGCAAGGTATCTTTACATCATATTAGAAGTAGTATGCGACCGCCTTTACTACTTTGGAGTTTAAAGCAACTGCTTATTACATTCCAGTAGTAGTTATTTAAAAATAATGCGATTGATTAGACATACTAATAAGCATTATTAGTTTAGCTGTAGTAATTGACGCGATTACTTAAAAACTACGGTAAATGTGTTACGACAATGCTGTTGCAACAAATATTACGGATACTTAAGCGTACCCTAAATTTTGTTTCGAGCACTTTTTTCCTCAATCGTTTCCTTTCGCTCTTCGTCCAATAAATATGACACTTCGTGACATAGTTATGTCTAATACCGAAAGAAATTATCCATGGGTTACTTTACGGAAATACAAATTAGTTGAATTTTAATTCACCAATAGTTAAGTTACTAATAGGCAGACACGGTCATGCCAACACAATTTCTTCATGAAAAAAAAAAAAAAAAAGAAACGATGCTAGGAGGGTAAGTAACGTGGCTCTAGTTTTTGTTTCTGTCTCAGGACGCTCCTTCTTTATGCTCTGCAAAAAAAAAGAAAAAAAAAAAGGGGAATGTTGTAAAATAAAAGGAAATGAAACGAAGGGTCCCTAGACGTCGTTACTGGGTTGGGATTGATAACCAGATGGCGACTGGGGCGCGAACAGCAAAGAAGGAAATATGTTATGCCGAAACAACAGCAGCGGGGAGGCACATTTCTCTAATACGAGAATCTATGAACGTTGTAAGCACAACTTTTCTTGAACAATCCGAGTGCAAAAACTTCAGTTTTTTTCTTTTAAGTTCCACTCGGGAGAGAAGTGCAATGAAATTATTTTAGTTTGCTTACTTTAGACAACAACAGTCCGCTTTTAAAAAAAAAAGAAAAGGCTCACTTTGTGAAAGCGTTTCGCGGGCATACCGTGAGATGGGCGGAAGAAACAAAAACCGAAAAATAACGCCCTGTAAATTCTTATACTCGGGTAATACGAACGCCCGTAAACATTTCGTACAAGATTTTCCTTTAATGCGGCGCCTTTTAGAATCGGCTCTCTCTCCTTTAGCTAAAGTAAACAGAAGGACGAGACGAAGAAGGAGCGCGAGTGGGTGCGAAATCAGGAAATATTGTCGGCGAGGCCGAAGCCGAACGGTTTCTTGCGCGCGGGAGACCGCCGCTTCTTGGGTCGCTCTTTCGACGCGTTCTCTGCCGCCGTCTAATCTCAAGAGAGACATCATTGACGCTGCCAGGCAACCGACCGAGCGAAAAAATGATGCTGCTCCGAGGGTGGGGCAGGAATGAATTTGGGAGATAAAAAAAGTAGTAGCTCTTTTTCTTTTCTTCATTTGTTCTTTGATTTTTTGGCCTCCTCCTCAGTGGTCATAGATTCACTTCTGCTTTCGTTACTCCGCTCTCATCCAATGCCATTGATGCGTTTTTTTTTCGCTCCGAGCTATTTCGATGGTGCCAGTTTTCACGAAGAGCTTTTTTTTGTTAATGCCTGTAACAGTCTTGAAGCAGTGTGGCTGTCCGTGGCATCTCTAAAGGAACTGTGGAGAGTGTGTTCTTCGTATTCCAGACTCATGCTGCGCTTCTTTCACTTTAGAGCAAATTCGAGAGCGTTTATTACGTAGCGCTTTGGCGATTCTTACTAAGTCCTGACGCAAACAAATCAGTTCATAGTTTTCATGTCGGATGGGTGGAAATTATAAGCGCGGCCAAATTTCATCTGATGTTTAAAGAAAAATGACGCAGTCTATCCTTAAAGCAATATTATTAGGTGTAATGATACCTACTGCTCGTGCTATGTAACAGAAAATGGTTGAAGTAATCCCCAGTGGTGTATTTGACTTAATTAGGTTGTGGCTCCGGTTAACATAAATATCGTTCTCAGATAATCGCTTCGCCCTTGTGCTGTACACGTCTGTGATTTTTCAATCAGGAACTCTCTCTTTCTCTGTCTCCCTCTCCCTCGCACTCTATCTCTTTCTTTCACTCACTCACTCACTCACTCACTCACTCACTCACTCACTCACTCACTCACTCACTCACTCACTCACTCACTCACTCACTCACTCACTCACTCACTCACTCACTCACTCACTCACTCACTCACTCACTCACTCACTCACTCACTCACTCACTCACTCACTCACTCACTCACTCACTCACTCACTCACTCACTCACTCACTCACTCACTCACTCACTCACTCACTCACTCACTCACTCACTCACTCACTCACTCACTCACTCACTCACTCACTCACTCACTCACTCACTCACTCACTCACTCACTCACTCACTCACTCACTCACTCACTCACTCACTCACTCACTCACTCACTCACTCACTCACTCACTCACTCACTCACTCACTCACTCACTCACTCACTCACTCACTCACTCACTCACTCACTCACTCACTCACTCACTCACTCACTCACTCACTCACTCACTCACTCACTCACTCACTCACTCACTCACTCACTCACTCACTCACTCACTCACTCACTCACTCACTCACTCACTCACTCACTCACTCACTCACTCACTCACTCACTCACTCACTCACTCACTCACTCACTCACTCACTCACTCACTCACTCACTCACTCACTCACTCACTCACTCACTCACTCACTCACTCACTCACTCACTCACTCACTCACTCACTCACTCACTCACTCACTCACTCACTCACTCACTCACTCACCCACTCATGCGAGCGTCCATGCGAGCACTTTATTCACTCAGTAAGAACAGCTGCAAGACCGGTTGGTTCTCGTGTGGCAAGCCAGCTACCAACTCAGCGCCCCGAATCCTACGGACGAAGTGTGTTTTCTCTTTCTGGTGAAGCCTATTTGAGCTATTGCGACTTCGTCCTGCAAGTCTCTTGTGTAGTTACTGTTCCTCATCTGATGGCCGTGGCACCACAGGCTGCAAAATTTAGAAGGCTCTTAATTGCTTCACATGTTGAGAGCAAAATGTAGGAGGCTCTTAATTGCTTCACATGTTTAGTCTGCGACAGCGGTAAACTGTGAATTCAACCTGGCCTGCTTCTGTTATTCAGGCATTGCTGCTCACCACGTACATGATAAGCGTGTAGAAAGTAAAAGCAGCAGTTGACGCAGGAATGAGGATTAGCTCGACCATCTTTGTTTATTCAACATGCGCTAAGATTGCATAGCAGACGGGCATGGAGAAGGAAATGAAATAACAGCGGGTTTAGCCTTAACTGACCGAACGTTTTGCATGACAAACCTAAATGTGCTAGTGCACTATTCTTCTTAGTTGAGCATAATCAAACTTAATTAGGCTTAGGAAGGGGTAATTACGGTGATTCTATGTTCAGACTGAAACGTGCTGCTGTTACTTGACCTTACTGTCGTTTAGGATTAGCTAGGACCATGAAACTTTAGACTAGAGCACATGGTCAATTAGGCTAAGAAAGGCGTATTATGTGTTTACATACGTATACATAGATGTTCAGACATTTTCTATCCCGTGGTTCGCGCAGGCTTAACTAGTTCTAGTTTGGTCTAACTACCTTTGGCCTTCACCTTGGTCATAGTCTTTGGCGTAATGCTCAAAGCAGTCATGGTCAGTTTTACTGGTTGAATGTATAATTACGTTTAGCAAAAATTGTCATTGAAACATTCAGCCAGGTGAAATAAATCCGGAAATCGACGAAATCCTTCGTGCTAGCCTATTAGTGCTTTCACACTAAAATTTGCAGATGATCAATGAGGTTATGCAGCATATAGCCCCTTAGTGTTACTTATCTAGCATGCTGCATGATTATATCATTACCTGTGTAGTAAATGAGAGAGACGTCAATGATAATTTCAAGTCTACTGTGGCAGAGAGCAGCGGATGAAGGACCTCCGGCCTTCCGTCGCTTGGGACCGGTGGCGGAGGCCCTCAATCAGATGCAGGCCGGCAGACGTTGTTGGCCGGCGGCGTCCCAGGCATCGCAGCACTTCGCAGATTTAACCATCTCTCGAGAGAAAAGGGGCAGTCCTAGATGGTGTGCTCGAGAGTCCCTCTCGCAGTTTATACATAATTCTGATATTTCTCCTGGGAGCGTATGGTTCACCAGGAGCGGGTGAGGGAATGTTGCAATCTGGATGCGGTGCCAAGTGGCAACGGCCTGCCTGAAGTTTAGGGTACGGGCTGGAGCAGCAGCCACCTACCTACCTAGTCGATAGTGGTCTAGATTTTCGCTGCAAGGTTTGGGACACTCCAAGCTCCAAGCTCCAAGACCACCTTCTCCTCCCTCCCCCATCCTTTCCATCTATCGCCAGTTTGGCAATAGAGCGCTCGAGTCAGGTCATGGGCGGATTCATTGCCGGGAACACCAGTGTGCGCCGCAGTCCAAATCAGTTGTACAGTTCACGTCAATTTTATTTTTGATGACTTGTACTACGTGGGGGGTCCAGTAGCCGTTATATTTTGTTTAAGGTTAAAGTTTTGGGCTTCTTGTGACTATCATATGCTTGTGGTCAGAGGAGTTGACACGCCTTGGCCACCTCCCAGATGCATTCTTACGAATTTCCGAGGCTGAAAGGCTCCAAACTTGGAATGCAACTGTCCCAGTGTGTTCGAGTAACATCTCAGGCTTCCATGGAAATAGAAGCTGCCGATCTGGTCAGCTACTTTCAACTCGATGATGTCGTCTGGACCCGTGACGTCCCAGAACCCCCATCAAATCATTACACGTCCATCGACTTGCATGAGTGAAACAGAAATCAACGCCACCGTGAAATTCCTCCTCCGACCAATCAGAGGTAGGCCATATCACCTACCAACTACAACCCGTTAGAGGCATGCTGTCAGAGGAGATGCTAAATCGGGCCACTCCTGGTAGCTTGGCCATGTATTGCAGTCTTGTGAAGACAAACAACCTCACTTCCAATTAATTATCGGTCATATCCTTTGCCAAGTAACGCTTGCCAGCGGCATGGTCGTTGTTTTCCGATCACTGCGTCAACAACACCAACACCGAAGGTTCTGTGGGAGAAAGACTTTAAAGCTTTTGCGTGAATAGCCTACATGGACATGTCGCTTATCGCGGGCTGTTATTAAACCTGTGACACGTAGAGTGGAGAACAGAGCATCAAGTATTGAGAGCACCTCTCTAGTGCTTTTCAGAAAGATTCGTTGCACACCGAAGATGCAGTTTAAGTTCCAGCCAAGGGACGCTGAAGTCTAAACTTTGTCAAAAAAGACACAGCTGAAAGGGCATCTACTTTTTCTCTACCATCAGAGAAAAAAAGTAGAGAAATGAAGACAAAACGCGCTGACGTGCCATTCTCTTAGTCGTTTGGATAGCTAAGTTCTTATTAAATCTCTAACTCCAGACGAAGTGGAACGAGGTAAAGAAAAAGAGCGAACGCGCATAGGCTCGAATTCGCCTCGAGCAATCAATCATTGGCTCGAGTTGTTCCGTAATAAAAGTATCCCCAGCCGACCGTGAAAACGATCGGCTACAATCGCGCTTTCTTCACCTTGCGGAGGAAAAAATCGTTACGGCGCTTCCGTATTCTCTGTGCCAGCAGGGAATAGGCGAAGTGTCTCTGGGGCGAGACTTTTGTTTCCGCGCCATCCGCCAGTGTGTTACCGATTCCGTTATGATCCCATTGAAGAAGCGGCTGCCTTCGCTTGGCCTATAAAAACATTCCCGACTCTCCCGAGGGCTGTTCGGGAGCCGAGAATAAATTCGTCCCCGCTGAGCTTCTTGCATGGCGCGGCGGTTATCAGCTTAGCGAGCGTTGGGGGCAAGTTGTGATTCAGTTTGTTTCGCTGAACTCGAATGCGATTAGTCTTTTCCGGCTATTTAGTTTCTCTTTTAATGCGCGAGCCGAGTTGTTGCGGCAGACGCAGTCGTAGTTTTAGAATACAAACGTTCATCTAACCCGGGGAACAAGAGAAAGATTCACTGGAAAGAGGGGGAAGAGCGGCACGTATATTAATCTAGAACTTAGTTTTTTTTTTTTTCTAAAATGTATTACCGTTGTCTGTGCTTTGGTATAATGGGGTGGTGGTGGTGGCTTGTGGGGTTTAACGTCCCAAACCACCTCAGGCTATGAGAGACGCCGTAGTGGAGGACTCCAGAAATTTCGACCACTTGGGGTTCTTTAACGTGCACTGATCTCGCACAGCACACGGGCGCCTTGCTTTTCGCCTCCATTGAAAAGCGGCCGCCGAGGCCGGGGTGAGGTGCATTTCTTCGAGAAACAGTTCTTAACTGCATCTTCAAAACCTTGGTCAGCGAACGGCTTTGAGAAATGTAAACATTAACCAGCCGAGTGCGCGATAAATGTTTTCAACCAGTGCCAAATAACAAGAGGTTTTCGTGTAACCAAGGTGAGCTCGCAGTATTTATTAGTTATGAGTTGCCATGGGCGACAGAAGTATCAAAGGAGGGATGCTTTTAAATACCCGTTAAACAGTCGCATATTTTCCCGAAGTTCAACATTATCAGGCTGTCCACTCCTGCCGTGTTTGTGTTTACCTCAATAAACTGAAGTGTATCTGACAAATGAATCCCCTCCAGAAGTTATGCGATATACAACGGCGAAATACATGCGGAATTTAACGGGGCAGCTCAGTGCTGCCCACGTCTGCCTTTCGTGCGTATTACCTGCGTTGTTACCGCAAGTCGTGGAGTCATGAATCAGCCTGGCAAAATGATCCAGCAAATAACTAGTTTTGTAATGCGACACTGTATTACTTGGTTGAGCAATAAACGGCGGTTGGAGGAAGAACAAACTGCGGAGACATTAAAGGCTGCGACAGCAGATGTTTCGTTCTGAAAGAGCCGTTACATCGCGCAACGGTGACAAGCAAGCAATGAATAGAGGCTGTGGTAAATAGAAAGTTTAGAAGTAGCGAACGCGCGTGACTTAAGTCGCGGGAACTGGAGTTGCGACCCGCGAATGCTTATAACAGTGTTGCCGAAACACGCCAAACGCCTGTGAACAACAAGCTGCGCCGAATTTAATCTCGATTATGCTGATTCGGCATTTATCGTTTGCAGCGGGCTCGCTGTTTTTTAGGTGAAAATATAATAGTGAGAGGAGCAGTAATAGCCTATCAATGAGGCGCTAAAATATTTTCAGCACCTTCGTAGGGTGCAGAATTCTCGAATATCTTTGAAACAAACAAGGAGCTTGAAATAAGGCAAGGTGTGCGACTAGTCGGTATTGCATCAAACAGTTTCTGAGGGGCGGCTAGAACAAGAAAATGGTATGCAGATTAATACGTGCTTTTGTGCCATCGTGTCAATAATGCGTAACATTCCAATTCAAACTTATTACCCGTTAGAGCGATAATATCCTAGTTGGCGCATGTTTCTGGTGCCGCTAGTATCTCAAGCGTTGCGCGCGGGTATCATTAATTATCGCTGGCTCCCACTCGGCCGCAGTAACCTCGCTAAGAAAGCGGTGAACAGATATCGACACATACTCGTGGTTGACGATGTCAAGTGACGACTTCAGCAAGCAAACATAATCAGTTAATGAAACAAACACTACTGTTTGCTTATTATGCCAAGCTTAAGAGAATATGCTTACAAGCAGATTGACAAAGCTGCCCGGCTTAGAAGCGTGGTAGTACTGCCGCTAATTAGGTGAAGAAAAGATCACGCGAATGCGCGAAGGGAAACAAACGGCCAATCAATCAAGCAAACAAACAAACAAGGGCGACCCCACTGAATTCTTTTTTATTTATTATTTTCTTTTTCTGTCGGTAACAAAGGTTTCCGTGGTGATGGAAGCGAAATCGACAGGACTCCGCGGCTGAATTACCGCTGGCCCGGCAGACTGGCTCGGATCCGCGGACAAATCCCTTTTATGGAAGAAGCGACGGCCCAGCGCGCCGCCAAAGCCCCGCGGCTCGCTTCTCCGGCGACGCCTAGAAGCTGCAGGTACAACTCCCGGCTGGGAGAAAAAAAAAAAAAAGAGGGGAGGGGGGGGGGGGGGGGGGTGGGGGGTGGCGGAGGAGAAAGAGAGACGGTAGCAGGCGTAAACACCATTATAACTGGGCGGCAGCTAGCGCCTGTTCCGGCTTCGGGAGCAGATTGGTGTCTCGTGGCTCAGGAACCCCGGGTCCGTGTGGAATGGTGCAAGCTCGCGGACGGATACACCTCCATAGCTCATTCTGTTTGCTTTTAGTCCTGCTTACGCGCTTTTAGTTTAGGAATTTCTGTGGCATGGTTCAAATTTCGCATACTTTGAAGCGTCGTACAAAATTATTTCATTTTGATGGCCGGGAAGGGGGTGCTTTTAGGAAATCGGCTGTTCTTCCTGGTACTTTCTAATTTCATTTTTCTAATTGCTTTGTCAATATTCTCGTTATATTTTGACTATATTTATATAGATTTTGTAACAGCCGGTCATGCTCTAATACCGATCTTCGTTATTGTTTGCATTCTTTTTTTTTTCTTTTTTTCGCAGTAACTTATTACTACCGCGTCATATACAACGTCTTTTGTTAAAGCATGTGAACGCGCCATTGTTTTTCTTACCAAGTACTGTAGCAAATGGAAAGTAGGCGCCTGGACGGCAGTCAGAAATGATCCTCTCCATTCTTGGTTTACGCCATTTCCTGCTAGCTGTTGCAAGCCGCCGGCAGAGGGACTTCGGTAGTCTTACCGTAATGTGAGCTTTCCGCTTGGCGAACATGGTTTGTAATCTTCGATGAACCTGCTTGCCAACGAATGACGCTACCATTGAACGTGAATGCAATATAAGTTATTGGTGTCCATAGCGGAGACTCTCATATCCCGCGTGAGCCAAGTAACCCAAATACTCTCATGGTGCACATGGTGAATTAGGTGTTTTGGCAGATGTTATATTAATTGCTAATGAGAGATTGCCAGACCACCTCAAGGGACAAAAGAACATGACTCAAGCGACTCAAACAGCTAATGATCATTGCTTCGATGCGACAACCATTTATTGCATCATCGAAATGGAAAGAAGACTGAGTCTCGGACAAAACTAGAGCTGATTTATTGAGTTCGATAACGAAAGATCGCATTATACATGCTCAAATAGAAAAGGTCTGCGTGCTATTTGCACGTAGACACTATTTTCATTTGCTCCTGTGGTCTGCCTGATCGGGACGCTAGCTTTGCGTCTACGAAGCTAGCAAGCCTATTTTATGTGCTTGCTCTCGTAGTAAAAACTATATGTGAAATACTGCATTTTATAAACTGTTTAGAGGGTTCTGGGTGTCAAGTATTAGAGTGACATGAAGCAATGTTTGGTTTCACACCACTGACATCAAAATATTTTCGCAATTACACCTTTGTTAATGCCCTTTATTAAAACAACGGTATTTCTCCCGTCACTGAGGTTTTTTGAGCCGAATTCGACTCACATTTGATTCACGAGTGTGTTAACGCAATAATTAGCGTTTGTCTAAGCAATATTTGTTTTGCCGCAGCCTACTGGAGAGTCTCAAGATCTTGTGGTTCAATAGAAAAATTGATGTCGTAGGGTTAATGAGCTTTCACAGCTTTCATTCTCATATGAGAACGGGAAGGGCTACCTTTTTGCAACAGCGCTAGACTATATTTTGAAGCTGTGTTGTTTCTATGCCTGATCTGGGCTTTCGATGCGACGGTGATTTTTCTACATTCCCTCTGCATTGACGAGGGTCCCTTCATGGTGCACACTGCTAACACTTTCATTTGCTTGCAAGTGAACGTATGCAGTTACGACTTGTTGCTACAGCTGACGACTCTCATTATCTAGTTGAAGATCACCTCCTCAACTATCACCGTAAAGAAGGAGATAACTAGAGTGGTGTTTCCTTGCTAGGCAGTCTTATAAGATGCATCTGGACGACGCAATAGAAGAAGGGGAGATTTCTAGAGGAGTGAAATACTACGGAGTCACTGAGGTGCAAATTAACGGAGATCAAGATAAGAAGACGGGCTAAGGCAGTCGAGCTAATTGATAGCGTAGAACTTGAAGTTTCCTTTTAAAGTGCTTGTATTTTTGAGTACAGATGCGAGGCTGTGTTTGCTTATTGTATCGCGAGTTGCTAAACCTATTTTTCTAACTCCTGCTGGTGTCATCGAAGAACTGCATAGAAACTACTTTTGCCATGTGTTTTTCAGCGCGCTAACCCCGCAGCTTCTATTCCGCCATTACTGAGCCTGTGCGTGATATCTGAAGCTTCCACGCTCGTGCAGCAGCGATGTTCGTACAACACGCACGCGTCTGTGTCGGCAGTTTGTGTGACGTCACAAAACCAGATGTTATGAGCAAATCGCTAGGAGCTGGCAACAAGGGCAGCACTTTAGAGATGAAAATTCATGCCCCCCTTCTTGGGAGCCTTGGATACTGAGTCATATAACGTTAAAAAGCCCCCTTCTTCAGCTTTGTGAGCGAAAAGCCACGGCCATTCCTCTGAAAAGTGGTAGCCTGGTGGCTGCATGGCTTAGCTGGACACTGATTGGCCGTAGGTTTGTCAGTCGTCACATGACCACATGACATGGTCTATTTGGCAGGAGCTGCCTACTGCGTAGATTCGTGCTAGGGTGAGATCAGAATCCAGCCTAACAGTACCCTTGTATTCTGTGTCTGACATGCGCAACCCATAGAGCACCCATAGACTACCCATAGACCACGCATGAATTCTGTGGCCTCAGTTTTCATCGCTTTTTAAATTCTTTTGTTATGACTTCTGAGTCGCAGCATGTGAACAGGACACGAAGATGCCGATACGTTGTAAAATGCAGAGGGCAATGTGCTAGCAGTTTCCAAATCTCGAATTTCGGTTTCGGGATAGGAAGTGAGCAGTTAAAAAAAAGAAAACTTCTACATGATGAAATGATGAAAACCACGCAGCCTATACCACTACACATGCTTCAAGAAAGCGCATGTAAAATTATTTATATATATTTTTTGAAGTGAAAAGAAGTGTTCGTGGCGCACGAATAAGCGCTTATACTTTGCCAATTTTCTAAGCGCAGCGATTGAGCGAAAAAAAGTACGTGGAGCCCGGTTGTCTCGAGTTTAGAGAAATCACGGGGATCCCTCTCAAGGCGCAGTAACATAGGTGCTTCAAATTTCGCCTTCGAGAAAGGCCAGCCAGTGCCCACCTTGCGTTTCCACGGCAACGTAGCGGGAGAATATAACGGGGCTGTCACGACATGATCAATGACCACGTCCGCCACCTTCTTCTTGGTTTCGAGATCGCTCCTCTTGCGCCGACGTAGCATGCTTCTCTTCTTCTGACTTCTTTCCTGCGAAATAGATGACGCGTGTTTTATAATTTATGAGATTTTTGAACCCCACGTTTGTTGATGATTTATACGCTCCTGTAAAGGATCTCGTAGCTTGTTACTACATAGTGTAAGCCGGATATAGGCGAGCAATAATTGAGAGAAAAATGTATATATAGGGACACTCAAAACGTAAGCTATTATCATGAAGCTATCTGGATGTGTTCCTTGAGCCTTGTACTAAAGACTGTGTGCTCTATGAAAAACAAATTGCGAATAAACTGCGCGAGTGAGACGAAGCATTTCAGTTGTTTGCGTCCACTTGTAAGCTAGTACTAGTTTATAAAAACAATAAAATAAAATACTTAAATCAAAATATCTTTTTGAGATTCTGATTAACAAACATATTAAAAAGCACCAGAACCCTCGGATGTACTGTGCCACGAGCACTGCCGCATGAGTAAAGACATAAAAAAATACCTTGGGAATAAAAACACATTTTAGGGCAACAAACAAAACCGCAAAAAAAAAATATATTCATGTTGTCTACTCCTATTTACGATGTCGCAAATTAATGCAGATCTCATATTGAAGCGGAGTTTTCAGTTCGTTTTGTTGCTGCTCGACCAATTATAAAGGTGTGCGTTATTTTATTTCAGTTGATAAACATTTTGAGTGCGCTGTAGAAGTAGGCGGTATGATAGTTAGAGAGGATACCGGTAAGCTGTCTAAGCAGACGAAAGATTTGATTAAGAAACGCCAGAGTATGAAAGCTTCCAATCCAACAGACCAGATCGAATTGGCCGAGATCTCAAAGCTAATCAATAAGCGCAAGGTGGCCGATATAAGGAAGTATAACACGGCGAAAATTGAGCATGCTGTAAAGAACAGGGGAAGCCTTAAAGCGGTAAAGAAAAAATTGGGCATAGGCAAAAAAAAAAAAACAATAAAATCAGATGTATGCGATAAGGGACAAGGCGGGCAACGTCATCACGAATATGGACAAGATAGTCAAAGTAGCCGAGCAGTTCTATACAGATCTTTACAGTAGCCAAAGTAGTCAGGACCGTAACGAGATTGGCGGTAGGGAAAAACAGGCAGACGTTCCACCAGTGACGAAGGACGATGTCAAGAAAGCATTAGAAACCATGAAAATGGGGGAAATCAGCTGGAGAGGATCAGATAACTACAGATTTGCTAAATGACGGGGGGTATATCGTGCTAGAAAAACTGGCCACCCTGTATACGCAGTGCCTGGTGTCATCGACGGTACCGGAACCACGGAAGAATGCAATCATTATCCTCATTCATAAGAAAGGGGACTCTAAGGACCTTAAAAATTACAGACCAACCAGCTTACTGTCTGTTACGTATAAGGTATTTACTAAGGTGATCGCTGATAGAATCAGGACAACCTTAGACTGCGATCAAGCAAAGGATCAAGCAGGTTTTCGGAAACGGTACTCTACTATCGATCATATCCATACCATCAACCAGGTGATAGAAAAATGCTCAGAATATAACCAGCCCTTATACATAGCATTCATCGATTACGAAAAAGCATTTGCCTCAGTTGAAACCTCGGCGGGGATGCATGCATTGGGAAATCAGGGGGTAGACGAGCCATACGTGAAAGTACGGGAAGATATATATAGTGGCTTCACAGCAACCATAGTTCTACATAAAGAAAGTAACAAAATTCCCAAAAAGAAAGGTGTTAGGCAAGGAGACGTGATCTCCCCAGCACTATTCACAGCTTGCTTAGAGGAAGTATTCAGAGACTTGGAATGGGAGCTGTTAGGAATAAGGGTAGATGGAGAATACCTCAGTAATCTGCGATTTGCTGATGACATTGCCTTGCTAAGCAACTCTGGGGATGAACTGCAAATAATGATTGATGACCTAGATAGGAAAAGTAGAAAGGTAGGTTTGAAAATCAATATTCAGAAGACTAAGGTAATGTTCCATAGCCTCGGGAAGGAGCAGAAGTTTACGTTAGGTAGCGAAGCACTGGTAGTAGGCGAATATGTTTACTTAGGACAGGTAGTAACCGCAGATCCGGACCATGAAAAGGAAATGAGAAAAATAAGATTATAATGGAGCGCATTTGGCAAGCACTCGCAGAATATGACTGGCAGCTTACCGGTATCGCTCAAGAGGAAAGTATACAATAGTTGCATCTTACCTGTACTCACCTATGGGCTGAAACGTGGAGGCCAACCAAGAGGGTTCTACTTAAGTTGAGGACAACTCAGAGGGCTATGGAACGAAAAATGGTAGGGGTAACATTAAGAGATAGGAAGCGTGCACAGTTGGTCAGAGAAATAACTCAAGTTACTGACATTCTAGTGGAAATTAAGAAGAAAACATGGGCATGGGCAGGACATGTAGTGCGAAGAGAGGATAACCGATGGTCGCTTAGGGTAACAAATTGGATTCCAAGGGAAGGAAAGCGTAGCAGGGGGCGGCAGAAAGTTAGGTGGATGGATGAGGTTAAGGAATTCGCAGGGGTCAAGTGGATGCAGCTACCAGAGAAACGGGTTAATTGGAGAAATATGGGAGAGGCCTTCGCCCTGCAATGGGTATAGTCAGGCTGATGGTGATTTTGAAAATTGTCCTCTTTTTTATTGCTGCGTGCGCTGCTGGTCCCAACCCGGTAGCTGCTTGGTTGCCTAAATCATCACACTACACACTCTGTGTACTTTGGCATAGCACATAATATCACCTTATTTTACTCTCACATGTACTCCGCAACTGTTCTTGGCTACTGGAAGAACTTAGCAGAGCTGATTGCAGAACTATGCAATAATAAAGTATTGAGCACACCAATCCTAGGTCACATAAACAACGGTAGCAGAACCACAGCAGAGATGACATGCTTCTACTTACATGCTCTCACTGCCTAGCGTTTCCTTTTTTTTTTTTACCTTAATAATGAAAGAACCTGCATTTGTCTATGTGTGATGGCGGATGCTTTCCGCGCCGACGTACAGGGTCATCCAGTTCTGTATATAACATGGTCACTACATTCAAATCAATATTGCATCCGACGCAGGCGCTTATCAAAGCAAATTCATGCAAGAAGAAAGGGACCCGGAGGTGGTGCTTAGCATGGCCTGCCATTTAGCTTTATTGTGTGGCCGAATTGGACGTAATGGCGTTTTGAAAGCACTGACCATGTTATAGCGAGAAGTGGATGAGGCTGTACGTCGGTTGCCTCTGACGTCGTCGTGTGCACGTGTCCACAATTTATCGCATGGACAGCCTTCTACACCTGAGACTTTCATAAAAGTGGCGACCGAATAAGTGACCATTTCTGTATATTCAAATGTACTTCCATTCACACTCCTCAACTATTCGTATATGCACGAGGTAAATCCTTGAACAAGTTTGTCTGATTACCATATCGCCCTGTGCCCTTCTACAGCTGAGAGAGCCTCTTCAGTTTTTCTAAATTGTTGCCTATTACCCGACTGAGCATTGTTATCAGTAGGCAGGTTGCTGCTCTAAATTTACATCACAATTTTCTGCCTGTTAATTGCTGAGGGAAATATTATTAGTGACGTTCGTAGTGCGTTGAGTCTCGACTGATACTGCGGGCCAGTTTGAATTGAATTCTTCTTTGATGCGCTCAAACAGATAACATCATTCGCCCGGAACTAATTGAAACAGATTTGTGGGATGTCCGTGGTGTACTGTTCATACAAATGTTGCGTATTTTAAAGAGGCAGTTAATGGTGGGACGCTAGTTACTCCATACAGGTAAGCGAAGCACTCCAACACATAGTTCGGACCAGTTGCAGAGAAGGTAGAAAATGTAAAAACACTGTCGGCTTTAAGGTAAGTGCGCGAAAAGCTTTGGCGCTATTTGCTATTTGGAGTAGGCAGACACCCTAATTCGAGGTAATCACATCGAACGGGTCTCCGGGTCTCCGCTTCTCTGCTCAGTCGCCGGGTTCGCGCCAGCGGTGTCCGACGAGGCGACGGCGTTGTGACAGCGGCCAACGCTGGAGAGCCTAGGAGAGAAACGAAGCGAAACCCCGTAGCGCGGCAGCACGTGATGCTTCGTTTGAGCAGGAAGGACGATCGAAGTTGGCATCGCCCCCGCCAATGTCTCTACGGGCTCTCGCTCTTCGTTGTGTCAGACACGGGCGGGGACCCTGGCTCGAACCGACTGGATTCAGAAGCTCTGTCATTCCGGAAGGAGACACTACTGGCAGCCCGCTTGGGATGACAGGGGTGGGTATATGAAAGGCGCAGGAGGATGCGATTCTTAAGCGATGCGTCCGCAATCCTCAGCTGCGTATTCTTGAGGAACGTGATACAATCTGCTGTGCGTGCGAAAGTGGAACAAAATTTGCAGTTCTTGACTTTATCGTCTGATATAGCAGGGGTTAAAATATGCGGCTAACAAGCACTTTCCTGTAGAAGCTGCGCGGCGTGGCTGCGGCACGGTGATTGGTTGCAGTTACTTCGTACTCAGGAGCTAGTTTGCTGCTCCGACGCTACGCTACGAAGCGCAAGGTTGGAGATTATGGGTTTTTTAACCTATACTGTGCACCTGCAAAAAAAAAAGAAAGCAAGGCAGCAGAAGAAAAAGCGTAATGAAGATAACGTTGCTCCAAATAAGACAGAATACTAGAAAGAAAACACACACACACGCCTAGTATCCCGTGTCCTCGTAGTTTCCTGTCTTGGTCGGCGCAACTTCCTTCATTATGTCGATATATCAACTTGTCCAACAATCTACACTACTCAGCAGAAGAAAACTATGTTTAATAATTGATTTGAGAGGTCATGATTCGTTTATAAGAGCAAAGCTAGTCTGTTATACATGCCACCTAGTCGGCCCTACAGGTTCGAGGAAAAGGAAAAATGTTGATAATGATAATGAATATTATTCGCACAGAGAAAAGTTTGAAAAAAAAAAAATAGCGCCAAGGAATAAAAAAGAAAGCCAGACAGCAGAAGAAAGCGTAATAAAGAAAACTGCGCAAAACAAGATGTGGCACTAAGAATAAACACACCCATATACTCACACCTAGTGTTCCTTGTCCTCCTAGTGTTCCGTCTTGGCTTGAGCTGTTTTCTTTTTGTAGACATGTCATCATCATCATTATCATAATCATCATCATCACCACCATCACTAGCCACACTGAACCCACTGTTGAGTAGAGGTTTCATATCCCTCTAATTAACTGAGTCCTGTGTTAGCTACACCCACTTGGGGCCCGCAAACTGTGAAATCTCATCCGCCCACTGAACTTTCTGCCGCCATATGCTGCACTTTCCTGCCCTTTAATTCAGTGTGTTAAATTTAGCGACCATCGATTATTTTTCCACCGCATTTTGTGCCCTGCTCATGCACATTTCTTCTTCTGGTTTCCGCTAGAATGTCAATAACTCGATCTATTTCTTTGACCTGCTCTACACGCTTCTTTTCTCTTAATGTTTCGAATTCCGTTTCCAGTTCCATAGCTCTCTACGTTGTCCCGTATTTAGTTTAGTGTTTCCGTTAGTAGTATATTATATTTTCCTCTAAAGCTCAGTGCACGCTAAAGAACCTCAGGTGGTCTAAATTTTGCAGCCCTCCCCTGCGGCGTCTCTCTTAGCCTGATGCGCTTTGGGACGTTCAAATAACCAACCTACCAACTTTTCTCTTAATTGATACCGGTAAGCTGCCATTCATTTTACTAGACTACTTATCATATATGCTCGCCCAAATCTTATTTTTTAGCTAACTAACTTTAGGGAACACACTAGGCGGGGTAAAATACCATTTGTCACGCATTTACCCGAGAGAAACAGAGCCCCAGGTGAGCATGAAGATCGTACCTCTCAGCGTTGGGAGTCTGGTAAAGGATTTCTTCATACTGATTTCAGCAAAGCAAGTTTCGTTAGTAGCCAATGATGCCCAAGTGACGCAGCTGTTAGCCTTTGCATTTGAGAAATGAAAGCTTTGCTCCTCGACCAAAGCCACAAAAGCAGGGAGAATAATGAAGCCCTGGCATGTGGTAGTTGGTCGGTGACATGGTCAGCCACTGATTGGTTAGCGGTTTTTATGACGACACAAAACGACACACAGACTCGTTAATAAGGATTGATTCAAGCGGGAGCTTTAAATCTATCTCACTTAAAGCAACTTCGGCAGCGTACATCACGGTATTCCTCTCGAGCTTGCCTCTGGCTGGTGCTCGTTGGCTGCTGACATGGCTTCGCACTGATTGGTCCGCGATTTCTCTGATGGCATCTGCGATTGCCTTTGTAGCTTATATTAAACGTCCCCATGATGTCAGCAGTGACGTCTTTCGCGGCAGTTGTCAGGTTCTGAAAAATGTCGCGCCTAGTGGCGTGAACATCGGGTGAGTAGTCAGTAACAATGACATCTATATTTTTCCTCTGTTAAAGTAAGTAGCCGAAGAGCGATAGAAAGACCGGCAGAGAAAGTGGCCTACCATCGGCGAAATGCTTAAGAACGCCTGGCAAAGGCTTCATCTGTAACTGCATACTTTGAGTTTGAATTTCAACGATTGTTTGCCTAAGTGAATTACTGCCACGCTAAATGGAGCCTTCACCCGACAATTCGATTTAACCGCTTTAAAGCCCTACAACTATTTTTTTTTAATGCAGCCAATAATAAATTATATTTAGTATCTTTCTGGATAGTATCATTGTCCTGCTCCTAAATGGCTTTTAAACTGGCAGTACTATCTATGCCTTCGCCTTTAAGCTTTTGTCGCATTGTTTCTCTGCCTAGTCCCGCGCAAATTGTTCGCTTTCCGCCGGCTCTCCAAATCAAAATCCACGCCGGAGCGAAGCTCGGCTGTGTCCTTTCAATAAGTAAAGAGGCGTTCCTGCCCACTGAGAGCCGTGGCCCAGAAATAGGCGCAGCCGCGTACACGTAGTATACGCACCGCGAGAACCGCGTTCATAAATGCATTGCCGTGCATGGAAAGGAGAGGCACGTTCTGGCAGCCGGCCCGAAAAAGAAAAAAAAAAAAACACTCGCCGCGCGCGCGCACGCGCGCCTATTGACAAAGACAACATTGGCGTCGATACACGCACGAAAGAGAAGGACGCCGCGTCTTTCGCAGTTAGTCAGAGAGGAGAGAGAGAGAGGGGAGAAACAGCATGCTTGAATCTTTGATGGACCCTTTTTCAGGCAGGAAAGAGCAGAGGATAAGTGGAAAAGAAAGCGAAGATGCCACCTTGGCAGCGACACAATGTACAGAGCGAGATAGACACGCAGAGAGAGAGAGAGAGGGAGGAGCAGGATGAAAAAAGAAGAAATGAAAAGAGGGAACGTTGTTTGTAGTACACGCATTCTTGTCCGAGCGCGAGCGTCTCGTGACGTTCAGGGAAAAGGCCGTGTTCGCGTTGTTGTTGTTGTTGCTGCGTGGAGGTTCGCACTGATGATGCGTGCCCGACGCTCCCTCCTCGGGGCTTGCGGAGCGCGAGCGAAGATTTCCCGCCACTCCTTCTGAGCGGAGCCGATTTTCTGTAGGGTCCATCCATTGCTTCTTCTGCGTGGAGATGGTGTGCGTGCGTGTACGTACGTGTATCCGACGGACAAAAACTGGTCTCCGAAGTCCCGGTCACGTTCCTGATTTGGGAGAGTGTGCACCAGCGGCGGCAGCAAAGCTTGCGCGTTGCGCGATAAATGGATTGTCTTGTAGACACACACACGCACGTACTAACATACGCGAACGTTTCGTGGCTGGCCTCTTCTTTGGCATTTGGGGCGTGGAAGTTTTATTTGGTTCCATTCTTTCTTTTTTTTTTTTCTGGACTCCACTCACCTTTCTCCTCTCTCGTCTTGTTTCTCGTTTTCCGATATCATTTCACAGCGCGTCCTTTCCCACTCAACCACTCTCTCCCACTTTCCCACCACGAGTCGACTTTTTCAAGCACTCCACTTTGTCATTGCCTCGACATCGTGGGTTTCTTCGCGATTGAGTCAATTTTATCAGAGTGCGTAACAATCTCCCTCCTCCTTAAGGAATGAGGGTTTTCTCTCTGATTGTTTCATTTCGCTTGCGCGGAAATTTCAGCAACATCGTTTCTCAATATTTCTGGTTTTTCATTAGCTCCCGAGGAAGGGCTCGTAGCTTTCTTTTTTCGAGTCATATGTTCGGTTTCTTTTTTCTTTTTCTTTGTCCCCGAGGGGTTCGTCGGTTCTCCCCAACCGAAACGTCCCTTATCGCGGATTGAAACTTTTATTAAGTGGATGTTGTAGCGCCCCGCGAGGGATTAATAGCAGCGTCTTCATTGATTTCACTGCAGAGCTGCTCATCGACAAGCTGCTCTTCCTTCTCGGAGACACGTCGGCCCAACGGAGGAAGGACCGGCCGCGCCCGGTCGATATATTGGGTCTCTCTGGCGAGCTTGCCGCACGATTTACGGCGGCTTGGCCCACGGGGCTACATCCGCAGCGGTGTCGGCGCACTCTTGCGCGATTATATACAACACACTTTGGGATGGAGCGAAGCTCGTTGTTTCGCCTTGGCGTCTGATCGACCGTGTCAAAGCCGATCTTGACGCAGCGGCGGTGAAGCTCTGAGGAATGGAAACGATGCCATGTCGTTAATTACGTGCTGTCTTGTTCGCTTAGGCATGAAATGCCTGTAAGCAGAACCAAGATGGCTTCAACGTCGCCCTCGTATTGGTCAGTGCGTATAAAAGTAGTCCGCCACCGATGAAAACGTGACGAAGCATAGAAAACCATGCAGCGGTATCCAACCTTTGAGGTTTAGATTTTGAAATTGGCGCTGCGCAGAACGAACTATAGGACCAACTATTGAAAATGGGTCATTGACCTGCGCCCCAAAGAGTCCAAGAACGCTAGCCTTGGAACCCTTTGGCCAGTTTATGTTAGCGCGATAAAAATGAAGTTATTATAATCATCAACGTCCTGATCATTCGCTATGAGTCTACCAGCGACAACATGCGCCTGGAAGCAAGGGAGCTTCCCGTGGCGCTTGACAAAAATGAACCCTTACTGAGAAATAAGAGCAAAAAAGAGGTTTGTCCATCCAGCCAAACAGTACGCTGTAAAGCTTGAGCAGTAAATAATTGTCCATGTCCTCGTGCCCACTTTCTTCGCATTACTGCCTAATTTCGATCTAGGATTACTGAGCATTGAAGCTAATATGAATAGTACTTACGGCTTTGCTAATTTTCTTATTTGTGTTCAAAGTGGGAGTGTGTGTGTCTGGGGGGGGGGGGGGGGGGGGTGTCAAAGTACTTAGGATTACTTCATTTGTCATTCAGAACTTCACTAACATTCGCAGGAACCCTTTATAGCCTTTCGATGTGCTTAAGTCTGGATACCAGCACAAAATAAATGTGTCGTCCGGGCTGCGTAACACAACGAACGACAATTTCGTGTAGGCGGTAATATTGATGCAATATTTACGAAAGGCTGCCATCAGCAGAAAATGAACGACATTTTATATTCCTCGACAGAAAGGAGGAGAGTTGAGAAGTACATGGTAAAAAAGATGGTTTAACTGGCTGAAATTGCCCGTCGCATCTATAACAGCGCTAGACCAAACAATATACCAATGCAGAGAGACCAATGAGGTTTTATACAGAGAGCTTCCGCAATGTCTGCGGCAGGGAAACCTTGTGAATGAAAAAGATAAACTATGCGCATTAAATAAAGGTAACCAAGATTTTCAAAATTTTCGAAATGACGAAATATCGTAGCTCCCTGAAGACAGTCAAGAACTCTGGGTTGTCCTCTGATCTAGTATGAAAGTATTCTTGCGTTTTGTAACTTCAATAATTAGATGACAGTAATAAGCACGCCTTTTTCATTATTTTCTGCAGACAGAAAATGTTTTTCCAAATAGCTTACATACATGTTTGCACCAAGTTGTCGTTTGCGCAGCGTAGTTATTTTACCGGCCTTAAAACGTACCATAAACAATAAAATGTACCCGTGTGATAGTCGCGTTGCTGTATCCCGGGAAACGTCTCAGAGAATAAAAACCGCTTATCCTAGGAATGCTCTTACCGGAAAGGCTTTGCTGTGTATTTGGCGAGAGATACGCTCCTGCCGCTGGTAATGTTAAGCCGTTGTTATAAGGCCGGTAAATAAGACTGTATGAAAAGATCCTGGATGCAGTCATTTCATTCAGTTGTTCTAGGAGCCAATAATAAAGAAAATAGCTAATGAATATTTACTAGTTCACGAACAACGGAGAGAAAAAAAAAATCTAGGCTGCGCCCTGAGTTGACTTCACTCATAGGCTCTGCAGGCACATTTGTACGGCTTGTTTAAAGTGGGCTTGATATCTATACCGGGGGTCTTTCTCATAATGTAATATCTCGCGAATATGCGCTATGAGTACGTGCGAAATAATAGCGGCAAGCGCCTGTCTCTTTTCTCCTTTCCCGTCCTTGTTTTTCACGCTGCTGCCTTCAAGATGCTGCTATATCAGCTCGCCCAAATTTCTATCCTGCATGGCGGCACCAATCAAATCATTATTAAGCAAATTTGATATAGTCGAACGAGGATCAGCAAACGGAGTTTCAGACGCGAGCCATTAACGCTGTGTCATCCTACCAATAAGGCGGATCTTAAGTGTTACCCTCAATTTTTTAAGAGCTTAATTTATAAATTCATAATTTAAGCTGGGACTCCTTGTATATACAAAAGTAATGTATAGAATAATAGTTTTCGTGGCACCTTCAGTACTATGAAATTTATATGAACACTGCGTGATGTTAGCTATCCATACATGTATGTAATACAAGGTGGACCATTATAAGTAGAAACACCTTAGAACTTCGTTGGATGGATGGACGGACGGACGGACGGACGGTTGGATGGTTGCATGGATGGATGGAGTATAGGAGTGTCCCGTTTGAAACGGGGTGGTAGCAGTTATCATGCTCGTTTTCTTCCCTATATCTTAATTATTGTTTGAGATTAGTAACTATACCATGATGCATTTATTGAATTTTTGTTTCTACATTACTAACATTGAGTCAGTTTTCTGCTATCAATCCACCAATCTGCCAACAGTTTTTCGCTAGCTTCCATCACAAGTTCATTCAGCCGACTATTGGTATCTCTAAACCCCAGGGCCTCAAGAAGAGTGACTACGCCTGCATCGACTTCCGGATGAATACCATCACATTATTTAAACGATGTTAAACTGTTTCTATAGATGTAGCAAATAATGCACATGTGTCATCTTCACGTTTAAATTTCTTTTTGTAGGTGCGTGTTCTAAGGCACCCTGATCTAGCTTCAAAAAGTAGGATACTGCCTCTTGAGTTATCGAAGAAAGCTTCCTTCCTGATCTGCCTTTTCCACTTTCGGTATAGTTCTACACTCTGTTTATTTTCCATAGAATTTATTCCATTTTTACCTTCTGTGTTTTTCACCTGTTCCTTAACGCTCTTTATTTCTTCGTCCTTGGGACCTGCATACTTACTGGTTAGTTTCCTAGTTCTTTTCCTCCATTGTGAGTCAATGCTTTTTAAGTATAGGTATTCAAATACTTTAGCTGCCCATCTGTTACTGTCCAATTTCCTCAGTAGTCCTTCATATAATATTTTACTCTGAGCTTCCCGTACTTCGAAAGATGCCCAGCCCATATCTCCCTGTACCGCCTCATTTGTGGTTTTGCCGTGGGCACCCAGTGCTAATCGTCCAACGGCTCTCTGATTTATTTCTAATGTCGACTGAACCTCTGATTTTAGGCACAAAACCGCATTTCCGAAAGTAAGTCCGTGCACCATATTTCCTTTCAAAATACCCGTCAGCACCTGACACCTAGTGTATCTGCACAATGCCATATGCTTCATTATTCAGATGTTTCTTCTCCCTTTTGTCTTAAGTGATTGCTCATGATCTTAAATGTATTCCAATCCTTAGTTTACGCATACCCCGAGGTATTTATTTTCTGCCACTCTGGGTATTTCATGACTTTGTATTTTTTTAGACTCTGATCAGTTGAGCCATTGAAAAAGATCAAACCTGACTTAACTGGCACTAAAACTGAAACCTAGAGTGACATCTTTGTCTCCGCAATACTTAACTAGTGTTTTCAAGTCTTCGTGGCTATCTGCTAACAGTACAATATCATCTGCATACATTAAACCGGGGAGCCGCTGATAAAGGAGGGCTTTTATCTATGACTAGTGGAGTTTTACATAATGTTGTAGCTTACGACTGTATGCTGATGAGTATGCGCGAGATAATAGAGGCACAAAATTGGTGAGGTTTGGCTCTTCTGAGCCTAGATATATATACACAGAGAAAAGCCCTGTTGGATGATCGGACGCGTCCTGATGACGCCGCACAAGAGTTTACACACTAAGTCCGGCGCGCCTCACCCAAGGCGGAAATGGTGGACAAATCGCCGGCGAAGCAACTGTAATTGTGCCCTCTCCTAGTAACGCAGTTACACAGCTGCTGAGCCGGTCGATTGCACCCATGGACTAATAGAGCTTTTCTCTCTAATAGTTTGGCAGGTGTGCGAAGATGAAGAAAACAAAGAGGAAGCGAGCCCCGCCTGCTTTACGCTCCGCACCTGCAATTACACGTGTGCTCTGCTGGCTGCAGGTACAACGTCGCCCTAACTTGATATTGGCAGACATGAAGCAGTAGAGGTTTTCACTCTAATATTGGGGATTACTGAATTAACGAGTATCCAAGTGCATATAGACACATGTGAATCCGAAAGGGCAGCCTCATATAGGAGTTATTATGCTATCGGCTCGTAATTGTAAAGTGCGTGCGTTAGTGTCGACCCCGAATTCTCCATTTACCCTATTCGTATTCATTCCGGTTCGCACTCCACTCCGGCAGCGGCCTTTAAAGCGTTGATGTATCTGACCTTGCCACGCAACAAGGCTAAGTGGAAGGTCCCTCTTTACATGCATCATTTCGCTTTGATATGCGAAAGCGACGGACATATTGGAATTATTAAGATAGCGATCATGTTCAAGCTAAATGTGGACGACCTTGTGCATGCGTACAAGCCGCGATGTTCATATGTCACAGCGATGTGACTGGTATATAATTGGATTGCCCGCAGCATGATAATTTTAAGACTTCACAGAAGAAGGGCTTAGCCATTCTTGATAAAAGCCCTTTTAGTGTCAGAAAAATGTTATGTCCACGGTTGGGGCACGCGCTGCAGAAATGGTAGTTACAGTGCTCATCAGTCCAAAATATTTTGTCGTGAACAGCGGAGGAGCACCTTTGAAAGTTACTGGACGTATTGATTCAATGGTTGATGCGCACGTATGTTTCACCTCGTACTCTCCACGGTGTACATGTATGCCACGTGATAATAATTTCCCTTTTATTCAAGTTTTTATATTAATTTATTGTCATGTGCCTGATGCATTATGCCTTTAGTGTTGCTGTTACGCGTTGTTTATATTTTAGTGATTGTATGCTTGAGTTCTTTACCTTTTACTATGTTTAGAGAACATAGTTCCTTCTATATTCTTTCTTTGTGTTAGCATGTGTGACATGTGAATTTTATTATCTCAATTGTATACTGCGTTTTTTGCGTGCTTTGTTAAGCTTTGTGTTTTCAGCTCCGATATGGCTTCTTATGTGGCGAGTAGACGGCGCTCTAAGAGCCTCCAGCATCTTTTTTTTATGTTTGTATCGATGTAAAAAAGGCACATGAGCACCCATATTTACAAACGTTGAAATTCAGGGTCACTCAAAAATAACTACTCACAATTTCAAAGGTGATTTAATTTAATCTGCGTAAACTGTCGCCTCTAAAAATTTTATACATCCGAGAGCATTGCAACTAGTTTCATAAGGTTACGCTTATCTGATTCATAAAAAAAGGTTATTAGCAAATTGTATCCTTTAAGTCGAATGCGTTATAACAAACCTGTATTGTATGTGCCCAGATTTGCCAAGCAGTTGGCCCCTGCGGGAATCCGGACTGAGAAATTAAAGAACAAAAATCGCGAAAAAAAAAAGAATTACAATGATCGAAACTTTAAGAGAGAGGAAAAAAAAAATCCCAAGCATTTGTTCACTTAATCAACGAAAAACAGGACTGCCTGAGCTTTCTCTTCTTTACTTAGTTTAATGCCGGTTACTGAGCTCAATACCCGCACCTGGTATTTGTTTCAAATTGAGCTCATTCTGCGCGTCATGTTTCTCTCTTCGTATTGCCACTACGACCAGCTACGTCAAAATGAAGCTCAAGGCAGTGTTTTTTCACTGTCTCATATACGAACTCCCTCGGGCAGCTATACCCTAATCTTCCCTTTTTCTCCCGGAATTCCTTTTCTCCGCTTCTCCCCTATTCTGGCGAGCGTCTATTTTCCGCTCCAGGCGTTGCAAGCAAAGCCTTTCATTAACCTTTAGCGGCACTAGAGTGTTATATATGGCCGCTTGTGTCCCCGCACAGGCGTTCACTGCGTGAAACACAGGCGGTTGCGATGCAGGGAAGAAAGAGGAGAGGCTGTGACGACGGCGTCAACGACGACGATGACGACAATGTTGTGGACGTGACGGGAACGACAACACGCGCAGTAGTGCCGCGGGTGGTGAACATATCGCTGCGTCGTCACTCGCCGAACGCATTTATCCTCGCCTGCTCTATTCAGTGCATTTCTTGACCTTTCTTCCTGCTTTTTTTTTTCTTTGCTTCTTTGCGTGTCCGCTCCGCTTGCTCTCCCGCTGAAATCTCGGGGGAAGTTTGACGAACCGTCGCGACAACGTCGCGTTCACTTCGTTTTTCGATAATTCAGCATCGCCTTGTGGAATTGTCAAACATTGGATGGTTCGTTGAAGCAATTTTGAACAGAAAAATGCGCGACGAGATTTCTTAATGCGCTACGAAAGGACAAGTATGGTTGTATTCTAATCTTGTATAATTTAAGTGAAGTTTTTTCGTTCACTTTCACTAGGCTGCGACTCGAAACATTTGGGGCTTCGATGTAATTTACACGCATTCGAATAGGGACTTCCTTGTACTAGGATACATAAGATGATACTTTGTTTGGGTATCATCAGATGTTTCTTTACTCTTACAGCCAATGTCCCAGAGCCAGCTGAACCCCTTGAAACTTAGAAAAGCCTAACACTATATGATAAAGGTGACTACACAAGTATGAATTCTGAGCTAGAATCTTTTTGCGACACTTTTGCAGCCACTTATCAAGAGAGGCCTTTTGACGTTAACTGGCAACTTTTTAAAAACGAAATGCTCCGTCTAATCGCAAAGTACATCCCCACTATCACAATAACAGAGAGCGCGCAGTCGCCATGGTTCAACTCTGCACTAAAACGTTTAAATAATAAGAAAAAAAGACTTTTCCGATCTGCTAAGCGTTCAAGCAATGCCTCTGCATGGGATAAGTATTTCTGCACCGCTAAAGAGTATAAAAGTCAATTACACTCCTATAAACAAATTTTTTTTCAATAACACTCTGCCATCTATGTTGCGTAATGACCCCAAAAGGTTTTGGAAGGCAATCAGTCCTTCCGTCTCAACCAACATTTCTTTGCTTCGTAGTGACGGCAGCAATGTACAAGATCACGAAGTTGCTGACATGCTGAATAATACTTTTTTTGCTGTTTTCACTAAAGACACTTCTGTCGACCTCCCTTCGCCACCAGAACATGCTCATCCACAAATGTATCCTCTAACTATTGTCCCGAACGGAATTTCTAATATCATTGATAAACTAAAGAATTCATCCTCGGCGGGAACCGACGGCATTAATGCTAAGGTGCTTAAGAACACTAAAAATGTCAGTAGCCTTGTTTTATCGCTCATTTTTCAGCAGTCGCTAAGCACTGGTACCATTCCCATGGACTGGAGGATCGGGAAGGTCGTTCCTCTCTTCAAGAAAGGTAATCGCTCGTCACCCAGCAACTACAGACCAATATCCCTCACCAGTGTTTCTTCAAAAATTATGGAATATGTTATTTATTCCCAGGCTGCAACATTCCTTTCATCCGTTGGCTATTTCCATCCTAATCAACACGGCTTCCTTCAAGGCTATTCTTGTGAATCTCAGCTTGCTCTTTTCCTTCACGATATTCACACGAACCTCGACCTTAACATACCCACAGACTCCTTTTTTTAGATTTCGAAAAAGCCTTCGATAAAATCCCACATCGCCATTTGCTGCTTGAACTATCTACCCTTAATTTAGACCCTTGTGTACTGAACTGGATCCATAATTTTCTAACAAATCGTCTCCAGTTTGTTGTTGCCAACTCCCATTCATCTACCCTTTCCCAAGTCCGGCCAGGCCTTCCTCAAGGTACTGTACTTGGCCCCTTACTTTTTCTAATTTATATTAATGACCTGCCAAATTGCATAACATCTAACATACGGCTGTTTGCTGATGACTGTGTAATATACCGCACCATAAATAACCAATCTGACATCGCTATCCTACAGAATGATCTGCTTAACGTGCAAGAATGGTGCGACACCTGGCTTATGAAATTAAATGTTAATAAAACGTTTCATCTCTCTTTACACCGTCGGCGTAACTACTTACCTTCTACCTATCATCTTCACGATTTTCCTATAACTCAAACTGACACTATCAAATATCTAGGCATTCATATCTCCAGTGACCTATCCTGGTCCAGTCATATTTCTCATATAACCAACTCCGCTTGTCGCGTTCTCGGCTACTTACGTCGCAACATTTCATTAGCTCCCTCTTTTGTCAAACTAATTGCTTACACTTCGCTTATCAGACCCAAACTTGACTACGCTCAAGCTATATTCGATCCTCACCAAACTAATCTGATCAATTTACTGGAATCTACTCAAAATCGAGCTTCACGTTTCATTCTTCCAGATTACTCCTATCGTACCAGTGTTACCGTAATAAAATCCAAACTTGAACTTCACAACCTAGCTTTACGCCGGAAACTAGCTCGCCTTTCTCTTTATCATAAGTTTTATCACAGCTTGCCACCTAACAACGTGTTCATCCGTCCAGCCCATTGGTCATCTCGTCATCTCCACTCCAATGCCGTCTACCCCCAGCGCGCCCATACGATAACATTCCAAAAGTCATTTTTTCTCCGCACTGCCCTGGATTGGGACGACCTTCCCCACCACATCGCCTCACTAACCGACATTCATCATTTCAAGACTGCCATCGAAAGACATTTTTTATTGTAACCGCCGTACTCAAAGCCCACCCCTCATGTAATACCCCTTAAATGGGGCCTTTAAGGATTGAATAAATAATAAAAAAAAAAATAAGAATGAAACATCCTAATACGCAAACGACGTGGCTTGCTGAATAAATAAATTGGCGGAGAATGCGACGTAAAAAAAATTAAGGGAAATTAACTAAGCACGGTTAACTAACCTTTGTTGACTACAGAAGGAGGAACAGAACTCAATGAATGAGGAAGGGGAGCTGTTCATAGATACACAGCTGTACAATTGGGACGCAGTATTAGCCATCCTCGGAGATGCCTCATCAAGGCTATATCGGTGAAGATGCCTGCTTGCTAATTTGCATTTAGCAAGCCTCTCGAAATATACAACCCTCTTGTTTCCTAAAGAGTTTCAAACGAATTTCAATGAATCATTGCAGTTCCATTCAACACTGAGCGGCCATTCAAATGGTCCGCTGTACTGGGCAGCAGAGCGCCGGGACGGGAGCGGTCTGACCACGTTTTTCGGTGCAGTTGAGAATATTTTATTTGGCTGCAATTCGAGGTCTGCAGTGATATTCCAAGACGGTCGCAGTATACCAAGTCTTGTAGTTTACGCATAGATCGTGATGAAATTGATATTTTATGCGGTTATCAGAAATCTTTATGCGTTTTGCGGAATAATTATTTTTTATGTCGGCCCTTTTCGTCGACTTTCAAGTTATTCTCGTGGTACTGAACCTCTGTCTTTACTGTAACCACTGTGCAGTGACCCATTACAGTCAGCTTTCTATTCGTTGTTTGCGTTGTTACCCGTGTACTTGCCCCTCTGTTCTTACTTGTCACTGAGTACGCCGTTGCTAGGTCTACGTGAATGATATGGTTTCTAGATAAACCCGTTAGCATACTTAAACGGGATAGTTAATGTCCCGTTTATCCAACTATATGTCATTAATTTGCGTTTTATGCTCTTTATGCTTTCAATGAACTCTGTTTCACAGCAGCAACATATTAAAATGTTAAAATCAATGTAAAACATGCCATCCCAATGGCTTTTCTCATAGCTGTTTTGAGCAGCAGAAGTTATTTATGCGCTAGGAATCGCAACCCAAGCCCTGTTTTATTACAATCTGTGAACATTTCCACAGCTGCGCTCTGTGCTATGAATCATGTCAAATGTATTTACAACTGTGTAGAGCATAGTATGCGTGGTAGGTTTATCGCGTGAAATCTCAGTGTCGTTAATTCTAATCGCCCGGACGCACTGTTATCTTTAAGTCATATTGATTCTTCATCATGGCTCTTAGACTACGCCAAATGATTCGAACCTTGGTTTTGAGGGGTCGCACAGGGTTTCTCGAGATCGTACAATGCATTTCCTATCGCAACAGTTTATCAAAATGAGCAGATTTGTCGTGTCGTATCGTGTAAAGAACGTTGTTGCTTGTTATCATACTTCAGGGATTGGCTCTTCACGGACGGTCCAGCCCCTCACTGCCTACTAACGCTGGTCTAACCAGTGCCGAGCATGCATCATAGGGATCAGGCTGTGCTGTTCTTCGCTTATATTTGAAAACGGTGCAGAAAACTCCAAGCAAGATATGTCCTAACACTTTTAGTTCCTTCACACTTTCGAGCAGGTCCTCCCCCGCTATGTCTCTGTCTCGCTGCACTGAACTGGTGGCTGCGAGCGTAGTGCACTTGACGCGAGTGGGAGTCGGGGAAGTGAAATAAACCCAGCGCGGTTAGTGGAGCATGGCGAGAGCTCTGCGTGTTGTCACCGTTTGTTTACACTACGGGGAATGAGCAAGGCGGAGCTAGGAAGCAGGGACGTAGGAATCAATCAGGCGGGGATAATTTGTTTTCTGCAAAAGGACCGCTTAGCGACTTCTCGGCTATTGACGTCTACTTTTCTTTCGTTGCCTCCGCTCTAGCCCTCGCAAAAAAGAGCAATGGCAAGATGAACAAAGAGAAAGACGTGGCAGATTCTTCTTGCGCGCATAATTCAATTACAGAGATGCCTAATTTTTCTTTCGCAATTGTCTTTTTTTTTTTTTTTTTGCCTCCGTGAGCTCTTCTTCGGCGTCGAGACAACCGACTGCCGCGCTCTTGTTCTTCGGAAATTATTGCGCTCGACACTATAAAACACTCTGGGCGACACCGCCTTCCACGCTTTATCAGGTGCTGGGGCGCGTTTCGCAAGAATGAAGCGAGACAAAAACTGCTTATGCATTGTTTTTGTGGTGGGAGTTGCCGAAGGAATGTCTGTATTTAGAGGAAGCTCTGAAACGTATGTTTCGTTCTGGCCGAAGTTGTTTTCGTCTTAGAGGAGTCTGGCACAAATTGTGCAACGTTTTGTGCAGAATTGGATAAATACTGGTCTAGTAGGAAGAAATCCGTGGCATTACTGGATGTAATGCTATCGTTTCTAGAATAATGAAGACATAAATGATTAGGAGCAGGGGAAGAAATTTGGTAATCAAATTAAGAAATAACGTAACCCAGCCGCAGTGTCTCATTCAAGCTATTGCATGAAAAAGTGCAATGCGGGGCGGAGCAGTGCTAACCAGACATGGCTTTTTTTTTTTTTTTTTTTTTTTTTACCAAGAACGTGAAAAATACATCAAAACAAAACTCTTGTTGCCTTTTCCTTTCCAGCGTGGGCAGAAAGAGTCTGCTGTACTTTTTTACCTAGTTTGTGGACCTCGCTTAATATTTCTTGGAGACGTTCGCAAATGTCTTAAATGGGCGTAAAATAAATGTGAATGAACAAGCATCAAAAGAAAAAATCATTAACAAGTATTTTTAATCCATCAAGTATATTACCAGCGAGAAATTAAAGAAGTTTAGGAATATCAAACATAAAGTAACATTACCTGATTTATTACTATCCTAGGGTGGAATATAATGTTATGAAGCATTCACATCGGACCCCGCCGGGATGGCGCAGTGGTTACGGCGCTCGACTACTGTGCCCAAGGAAGCGGGATCGAATCCCGACCTCGGCGGCCGCTTTTCGATGGAGGCGAAACGGAGTGGCGTCCGTGTACTGTGCGATGTCAGTACACGTTAAAGAACCCCCGGTGGTCGAAATTTCCGGAGGCCTCCACTATGGCGTCTCTCATAGTCTGATTCGATTTGGGACGTTAAACCCCAAAACCAAACTAAAGATTCACTTCGGCCTGCGACATACCACGCGACACCACGTGTAACTTTGTTGGCTAGAGAATAGCAGCTGCTTAAAGAATACAGTGCTGACATTCATATTGTGCTTGGTATGTCAAAACTTCGTGAAAGCGAGCGTGAACAATGCCTTTAGTTATGAAGTCGGCCTCCGTAACGTCTTTCTTATTTTTTCTTCCACATGAAGTTCCTCCTGGTCCTCTCAAGCCTACTCTACAGATGATCACAGAGAGCTTGTGAAAGGCGTTTTTGAAGTATTTGGCAGTGTCTTACGAGCGCGAGTGTCCACATTCGTATCTTACAAGACCGGAAGGTTGCTCACTTTAAGACGCACGGGTGGCTGGTGCAGGGAGAAAGCACAATAGCACGTTTTCGCGGAGAAGACTGGGAAAAAACAAGAACGTCGTGTAAGTGAATTCGTCCAGCTATCTGATGGGATATGAGGAGCAGGGACAATAATCTATGCACAAAGCACAAAGCTCCGCACCGCTGTAGGTCTGCAGCTCCTTGCGCTGAAAAAGCAGCCTCTTCTCTGGCGGGGACCGAAGACATGATGTGTAGATAGCTTACTGTCATAACCGACCCAAAGGAGGGTTGCAGGAGGTACACAATATAGAAAACTGGCAAGAAAGCCATCTAATACTAAACCAAGAGGATTCCGATTCAGAAAGGCGTAACATCAAATCTGCGCCATTGAGCAAAGGGAAACCTGGGAACCAACACACAGACTTAATAGCTCGACGCCATGCTGGCCGGGCTGGGAAAGATGCTGAGGAACCTGCGAATCCCTTTAGCATCGACAACAACAACTTAGTACTGAGAGGAATGAAAACAGTATGCCTCCCTCGTCCCCTCCCCCCCCATGCCTTTCTTTTTCTTGTGCCTTTATTCGTGCCTTTCTTTCTCTTGCATGCTTTTCTTTTTTTTTTATTCGCCATGGTGTGTACCTATAAAAACGTTCGTTTTGTGTGAAAGTTGTTTTGCACGCTGCTTCTACACGCCGTGTCTCTTTTCCCTCTAAAAATTATAGCGCAATACTGACTAACTACTTCCTTCGCAAACTACTTTCCGATACTGCGAGCCTAACGTAGCTCAAACAGTCAGAATCTCCTTGTACTAATCTTCCTTTTGCTCCTACATGGGGGGAGCGCACAAAGCCTTGGCATACATTCGCACTGATATGACGTACGTTTGATGGTCATTTCCACCGGGCAGCGACAGTCTGAGAATTTTATTGTCAAGACAAGAATGGTAAAATTTACACTGATTGCAGCATATGATCTCCATCTTCCCAAAAGGATTGCAAAAAGCTCGAGGACATCATGGAAGCACCTCCGGTGCTTTATATCATTACTGGAGATTTTAACTTCCCCCTACTTACTGTGGGGAAGAGCTAAAATCAAAACACAGTGCATTCGCTGGTTTTGTGATGCGGAGACCCACGGAAGTGACTACATTCCTGCTTATCTAAAAATAAATGCACTTGTTGCTTCCGCCTTAGTTAAACTCATGCACATTGGCTGGACGGTACTTCAAAAGCATATGAAGGAGGCATGCAACGAAGACGTCACTGGCAGTTTGGAGGATACTTAATGATATCAATTTTATAATAAAGCACATCACCTCATCTAGAATACGCTGTGACTTTGATATCGAACTATAACGCCTACGTGCACTTCGGTGGCGAGCAGAAAGGCGATAGAGACGAATCGAGTGCTTAAATGAGATGAAACAGGCAATACGTGTGCAGAAAAAAATCAAGCGGGGAATGGATAGGCTGGCGGACCAGCGCCGGAAGTCATTCTGTCAGCACTTGGATTCTCTCTCTCTCTCTCCCCCCCCCCCCCTCTCCCTTCTTAAAATTGATGTCCTCCATCTGACCGACTGTGTGATTGCTTCATACAGAATAAGCCGTTCTATGCACAAGCTCTCTGTTAAAATCACTAAGAGATCGAGGTAGCAACTGACCTCTAGAAAATTGTGGGTGCAATGGCTACCTCGGGACGGATTTCAAACTTGGCGTTCCTTTTGTGAAATGTAGACGATCGTCTTCACCAAGGCCAGATGAAATCGCCTGTGCTGAGCTCTCGCACCTTGGCCACGATGCTCGAATAGAGCTGCTCAAACATAATAACCACTCTTTGCTCGACGCTGCTTTTCCTCACGAATTGAAATTTAGTCGGCTGATACCACTACTAAAACCAGGAATTCTCCGTTCGACGACAAATCGTAAAGGCCATTATTGTTCACCAATTACGCGGGAAAGATCGTGGAGAGAATGAATATGACGTCTTTTGAGCGGTACCTCGAACACTATAAAATATACCTCAATGCAATGGCCTGTTTTCGGAGAGGTCGCTCCTATATTGACAACGTCGTTCACCTCGTGGCCACGGTTCAACAGAAATGAAGGAAACGCCTGTCTGTGGCACTCTTTCTTGATGAGGCAGGTACCTGCGATAAGGTGGCCCATAAAGCAATTTTCTATGTGCTGGAAACCGTGGGCATCGGGGGTCAGATGTTTGCGTGGATAGAAAACTATCTGACCAGAAGATCATTTCTTATCCAGTGCGAAGATAGCCCGACAGCTGCGTATTAAACCTACTTTGGCGTCCTTCAGGGCGGTGTCCTCTGCCCTTTGTTTAATCTGGCGCTCATTACCCTCCCAGAGAACGTTAACAGCGTCCAGGTTTCCATGTACGCCGATGCGATCTGCATTTGGGGCTCCGCTGTGACGCGTCTCTAGGCGCATACAAGTCTTCAACGAGCATCAGCGATAACTTATATTCTGAAGCAAGGTCTCTGCATTTCACTGGGAAAGTGCGCGCTGGTGGAATTTACACGCAAATTTAAGACTTCATATACCGTATCTGTTGAAGGTCGCGTTATATATCACAGCAAATCTCATCATCTCGTAGGGATTTTCATAGACCGCAATCTATCATGGAGCCTGCATTGCACCCTACTGAAAAAAAACCACCACCACCACCACCACCCCCACCACCACCCCCACCAGCCACAAAAACAACAACAACAACAACATATTCTGCTCGCTTAATCCGATTTCTTGGCGGTAAATTATGGGGCTCGTCGGTTCAGTCAATGCAGGAGTTGCACAGAGAACTATTTTTGGGATTATTACGGCCCAGTGCACCCGTACTTTCAAACACGCGCAAGACAAGTTTTCTTGCCCTCCAAACAGTACAGGGTCAAGTCCTTCGCACATGTTTCGGTCTCTCTCGAAGCGTATCAACACTGGGAAGCACTACACTCTCTAAAGACCTTCCGCTTTCGACGTATATTGCCATAGACTCATTGCGGATGCACATGCGTCATATTTCAAGAATTCTGGAGCATCATGTTGCACCTGTGCCTCTGCAGAGACCATATTCTGCATTTGCAAAAGTCATAGCAAAACAGCAGGCGTCCATCCTAAAACAGTTCATTCCTAGTGCACGCCCTTACCCTCCACTGTGGTGTCTGCGGCTCCCATACGTGCGCGCCTTGTCTTTCCGGGGATGACAAAGAAATTGCATTTTTCAACGTCAGTCCTTAAGCTACCAGTACTGTTCATGCTACACTGACTATTGGAATGTACTCACTTCTGTACCGGTGGTTCGGTAACCTCAACTAGTACTGTTTGCGCCATAGTTGTACCTGCCAGGCACACTGAGTGAGCTTAACTAATTTCTGAGATGACAACATGCGGCTGTAGAGTACATTTCTCAACACACTCCTCAAAAATAGGCTGTGTTTTGCGACTCTAAAGCTGACCTATAATGTCTCAAAACTGCCGTGAGCCTTGGCGACCATGAGCAACTTGTAGCGGAGGTATGACATCTGCATCACTAGGCAATAGAAGAGGGTCACGACATCATATACCAGTGGCTACCAGGCTACAGGGGCATTATTGGCAACAGTTAGCTTATGATGCTGCTAAATCGGCTCATAATGCAGCAAACATTGTCGAGATACCATTCACAAGAGCCGACGCAGCAAGGCTCCTTCGACTGATCGCCTGAAACGTGACTAGACAATCTTCGTCTACCCCTGGAGGCTGGAAATCCCGCTTGCACCACTTTGAACAACTAATTTAACTGCAGATGGCATTCCGCCTTCCTCGGTGTGATGATACAATGTTGTGTCGCCTGTGGCTAGGAGTGGCGTTTACAAGCCCCTATTCCCATCTCGCCGCAATGGTAGACTAAGAAATGTGTGAACCGTGCCGGTTTGACGAAACCATCGGGCGCAACTACTTTGTGACTGCTCTCGGTATCAGCGAGAGTGTTCCCTTCGGGCTGTTACACTCCGCCGCTTGAATTCTTGCTCTTTTACACAAGAAACAATTCTTGTATTTTTGGCAAAACCTTCAACCCAGAGGAAAGCGATAAAGGCTCTCGAAGTTTGTAAAGGACTCGGGGTTGAGTTTGTGATTATAAACTTTAAGTGTGCGCCCTCTGTCTCTTCAACTTAGTAGACTATGGGCGCGTAAAAATCTAATTTCATTACCGCTATTTCTTTCCATTGCCTTTATTCTCTCTTCTCCTCACGTGTAGGGTGGTCTACTGGGCATCGCTATAGTTAACCTCCTTCCCTTTTCTGTTCTGTTTCTCTCTCTCATTATCGTAATAAATATAAAAAAAATATCATACCAACAGCCTATGTACCAGGATTATCTCTTAAAAACGATCTATAGCCCGAGCCGGGTACGCATGATTTCTAAATTTGCATTGTGTCTCGTCATCGAGCATAGGTGGAAGCATGAATAGCGTTGCACGAACGGCTACGCAGATTCTTACTTTTCGTAGATGGGGCTAGCAGCACTGGGGTAATTAATGACCAGGCCTTTTGGCTGCTGGACAAAGCTTTTTTTTTTTCTCCTATTCGCTACTCCATTAAGCTACTTCCTTTGGGAAAATGCAGGATGCAACACGCTGGCCGTTATGCAGAAAAGTAAGCGGCTCAAATATGACATTGGCGAGCCGTGAAATTTTATTCGCGCTGTATTACTATTGCACCCCTTATTTCTGATCGACTGGGCTTGTATACTTGCGTGCCAGCAGAGACTTTTGAAACTTCAACGGCCGAACGTGTGAGTCGTAGGGTCCGAGGGCGACATGAATATGACAGCTCCTGGCTTGAAATAGTTGACTGCTTAATCGTATTCAGATATGTGGCGCAAATAAACACAAACACAGGAGAAGATGTGTTTATTTGCGCCACATATCTGAATACGATGATGCACCAACTTGCCCCTCAAGCCGTTATTTTGACTGCTTAAGTTAACCCCTCATACTTGTAAGTGCAGGTTATAAATTGGAACAATCTGTTTCTTGTTACGAAACTGCAGTTAATAAATTTGCATCCAAACTACATTTCTGGTCTCTTATTTTTATCTTTCGCGCGACGCAGTAGCAGTGCCGTTGACATTTTCAACGAAATTCCCTATATTTTCTCAAAACTAACCAGGAAATCCTCATGCGCAAACATGTTCTAGCAGGCGACGTTTTGAATATTTTGCGTTAGGGCCTTGTCCTAATTGTTTACACAGTTTAAGCATTGCTTCACAGAAACCGATGACAGATTCACAGCACCCTCTCTACTGGTAGCCTTATTATTTTATTAAGTATAGAGCAGGTAAAACATTGACGATAACGGTGTTAGATAATTATGAAAGGGACACATAAGTGTAAGAGGGAACTATTTTTTAAAAACATTATGCATATCCCCCGTATTTAGAACACTACTCTAAGTAACATTCTTCAGTTTCCTCACTACTGAACGTGAAATTTCATTCAAATGACCTATTCTACATCGTTAGCAGATTTAGTTGTATTAGCTAGTTAGTAAACTTAGTTAGATATAGCTTGAACCTATGTTTTGGCTATTGTTGTTCGTTAATTTTTTAGATGAGCAGTTTACAGGATCAGTAAAGTTAAGTGGAATATCGCATTGTTATTTGCGGACTGTTTACGCTTATGGTTATCGTTATTCGGAAGACGGCCATTAGACACCATTTCGCCGTAAAAATTACTACTGACTGTCGAGACAAATATGTGCGTTGACCAAGACGAAATGGTGGGGTAATTTAAAGAATTTCTGCCGCTAATCACGAAATTCATAGGAGGTTTGTTGGAGTATTCATAGGAGGTTTCGGCCAATTACTACACTAGGGTGACCAAACCCTGCTCTGGTGAGGGAGTGCGTTTCCAGAAGTGCTCGTCGCAAATCTCGAAACTAATGGCGAGGAAATGCTGCTCCGCATAATGCATCTCTCTGCGTTTACCGAGGGAGTGCTTCCTGAGAGGTTGAGGACCTTCCTTTTGTTTGTTATGGTAGGCGATGAGGCAACAGCCAAATCGAGCGCCGTGATACAGGCGTCCGCTGGTCGACAGAATTGTAGCCGACGGGGCGACTACTGAAGCAAAGGTCAGTTACAAAGTCAATCATAAGTACGCCAGCTAAGCCTCTCCGGCGAAGAGAAGACGCTACCTTTATTTGAGCTCTAATTAAGCAAGTATGCGCAGTTGAAGCACATGCGCAGTTGGAGCTGTAGTTTCCCGTGCTTTCGCACTATAATCGGCTTAACCTAAATAACCCCGGCTATTTTTATCTACACCTTGTATAAAGAGCGAAAGAAGTGTCACTTTTGTTGATACGAACTGTGGCTGTTTATAGACACTGAGAAGCAGTGTGTTGATGGTGGTTTTACAGAAAAAGAAAATGAACGAAAATGGTAGAAGCGACGATTGTTCACCACAGCAACTGTACTATCTACTATCTCAAGCACGTAAGCTGTTGCTAGTACGAAATAAAGGAATGGGGGGGGGGGGGGGGGGGGGGGGGGGGGGGGGGGGAAGATAGCTTAGCGAAACACAGTTAGGACGGATGGCGAGAAATTTTATGATGAGATAATGTACGGCTGTGTGCTAAGTCTCAATCACGCGTACACGTGCACAATATTTAAGGAAGGGTAGTATCACTTGCGCGCCGATGATTTGGGAACTATCCACACCATAATGAGAGTTGACAGTATTGTGAGTAGGTCGCTTCCCTTGACCCAGTATTAATGGAGATAGGTTCTCCGGTCACGAAAGGACAGAACGAGAGAGAAAGATATATAGACGGGAGAGTCACAAGCCGCTTGTAGATCCTGCCATTTACTCGCAAAGGGGCGAAACTTGCAAATTAGATTACTCCGTGACGCTGAATGTTCACGCTGGGGCTAAGAGGAGGAGGGAGGATTAATGTACCCAGAGAGGACGGGTTCTCAGTGGCGAGCCTGCTTATATGGAAGCTTCCCATTTTCATTTATAGACGGGGATCACATGACAAACACCAACTAAACTATTGCGTCATATGTTACTACATGTACATGGCTACGACATCTGCATTGTACTACTATTGTACCGTATTACTACCATTGTACTGTCACTGCTACTTTCATTACTACTGCTTATACCACTGCTACTGCTACTAAAACCATTTTACCATTTTATTAGTCCTCTCGAACAGCTGAAAAAAAAAAAAAAAGGAGAGGGAGCCCGGACCAGCATAAGTTTTAGAGGGCTTAAAGCGAACTGAAAATAAATAAAAGGAGTAAAAGATAAAAAAAAAACTTTTTAAAACAAGCAAATAAAAATTATAAGAACAATAAAAAAGAGAGAGGGAAAAAAACTAGATCCGAATCGCAAGTAGGTTCACGCTGGCCAGAAGAAAATAAGAAAAGCAAAAACACCATAAGGCAGCATCCAAAACTGCAAATAAGGCAAAGACAGAAAACAGAAACGGAAAACCAAAAAACAGCAGCAAAACAACAGATATACAAAAAAAAAATGACAAAACATGCGGTGTCAGAGACAGACGTACAGAACACAAAACAGGAAAAAAGAGAGTCTGGAGAGAAATAGTGAACAGGACAGTCCACAACAAAAGGAAATTAAATAGAAATAAAAATCAGGTGAAAAACAGAAATTTGGCAGTCGTCTATAATATTATAATTGTTGGTCTACAAATCAACAAAAAGAGAGAAACAAACTATAATCAGGAGCAAAAGAATGAACCAAAAATAATTTACAGAAAGTGCTGATACACCAAAAACAAGAGAGAGAAAAAGAGAAAGGAGGGTATAGGCTAAGCAAAACAAATGAAAAATAAAAAAAGAAACAAACCTAGAGAACCTATTCTGGTGCAAATGACATCCGCCACTAAACCAAGTTATATTACTAATCCGAAAAGGCTCGGTAAAAGAAACGCTGTAAATACTTCAAACATAATTACAGAACCACTATGCCGGACTTGCCTGACAACAGCAAAAAAAGAAAAAAAAAACAAGAAAAGGGAAAATATACCAGAGAAGTAAAAAAAAAAAAAAAACCAAAGAAGTCGACTCATTTTAAAAAATTACGCACGGCGTGCCCTTGCAATGACATTCCCGTACATGTCATGAACTCTCAATCTTGCCTTGGTATCTGAACAGCCTACATGGCTGTGCCTAGACTCATTAAAAAAAACGGAAACCTTTTACTTGACTGTGGGGGTCATACGGACAGCTTACCTAAAAGCAATTGCAATTCAAAATATCTTTAGAGGCTGTGTTCGCCAGAGCGTGTGTACAAATTGATATGTTTCGCCTTCCACACAAATAGGTGTTCCTCATTTTTATTTCTTCCAAGAATAAGTATATTGGTGGTTCTGAAACCTTCGAAGTCCTTCAAATAAGTTTTGTCTGCTCAATATCTCACCAAGCAGAATTTTTGCTGACGGCATGGTTTTTCGTTACCAACATTGCAGCTGAAGTTAAAAAGGTTGATAAGCGTCTGTGCACTATTGCACAGCGCGCTGTACTTGGTGAAACACGTCTCTATGCCACTGCTCCTTTGTTGCGAATCACCACCAAGTTCATCAAGATGATCAACGACGTCCAAGCACTACAGACGTTGCAGAAATCTAGGCTACCAAACAGATGAGAACCGGCACACGGTTACACTATGACACCTTTCTGTCAATATCCGAGCTTGTGAATGGATATAGAACTTACAGTGTGAATCCTTAATCTACAGAGAAAGGGCTCTAAAATTTCATCTACCACAGTAAAATTAAAAACCTCTGCAATAATACAATGAATCGCCTAGTTCGTTACCCCTAGCGAATGTTCGTCACACCTGAACAGACTATAATGAGGATGAATTTTGATGGCAGAAGGACAACCGGCTGAAAAGCTCCATGGCACAAGGGATACGCTAGGTCGACTCAAAGGCCGCTTCTCCAAATATTTGGATTCCAGGAAATTTAAACACCAGGCCACGGTGAAGCTTACACGATTGGAAAACCGGTGTATAACATGTGGCACCTAGGAGCGAACCCTGAAACTCTCGCGTGCTGGGTTGATGCTCTAACTAGGAGGCCACCATAGCATTTATAAATATTTTCAATCACAGCCTACGCGTTTACTTGCTTTCAAAGGCAGTGCAAACTTGCCTTCTGTATATACTTCGCTCAAACTTGAAGGCTAAACTACACTTGGGCTCTCTGCAGCATGATATCCAATTCTATACATCAACGTATCCGTAAAACTTCTTGCGTAGCCAAGAACTTGAACGGTTTAAATATTTAAGTGAACAAACTTTTACAAACTTAATGGAGGCTTCAGATAATTACCGCGCAAACTTGAATTTTCTAGAAACGTTCTTCTTTAAACAACGCGTTCAGATCTCCCAGTACAATCTCATGTTCTTGCTTTCTTTTGCAGTCTTCCAACCTCACCTGTTTAAAAAGTGACCCGAGAACTGGAAGCCGAAGAAAACGCTCTGGGCTCCAAAGGGGACGAGCGTCAGCGGAGTCTCGCCAGCGGGAAGAGGCCGCATCTCGTTAAAAGCGGGAAGCGAGCGTCTTCGGGCACACGCGTGGGCAGCGACCGACGAAGACAGAGCCAAGTACAGCAACAACAGCCCCAACAACGGCACCGGCAAGCGGTGAGAGGAAGCGAAAGAGGACGCGGAAGAGGTGGCGGCAGCGGCAGCAGCAGCAGCAGACGCAGTGGCAATGGCTTTGGCTCCAGCTGCAGTCCACGTACGCGATGGTGGTGGCGGCGGCGAAACCGTTGGGACTCGCCGCTTCCCGCTTCCATCCAGCGACCGGTGCGAGAGACCTACCACACAACAAGCAGCATCACCACCAGTGGTGGTAGGACTAAGGGGAAAGTGAAAGGGTGCTGCGCAAAAGTCTCGGGCGTCCCGGCCGATTGTTCATCTACCCTGGGAGTTTCTCGAACGGCACAGCGGCTCTTTCCGAAGAGCTAATTGAATTGGGTCTTGGCACGGTGGGGGAATTAGGATTCCTACCCCCCCGCTATCTCTGGGAGCTGGACAGCAGACGCATTGGCTTGGTCGCGCTTGCTGCCGCTGCGCGCAGACCGAGGAGTGGGAGCGGTTGCGAGATGCAGGCGGAAGTAGGCTGCCATGAAACGGAGTGGCGGGTTCCTTGTTTGCTCTGAAACAGGCCGTCTTCCTTGGTCAAACTCTGCAACGGCGAAAACTTCAATAAGGTCCGATGATTTTCCTGCACTTCAGGTGCACGCTTAAGGGGCACAGCTGTAGTTCTCTTTCAGCTTCAATTATCTCCTCTACTACGCGCAGTCGTAATGCAATATTAACAAATAGTAATTGGTTCACAAGAAGGGTAAAGCGCAGTATCTGTCACACTTGTTTCTGTGGACACCTGAACCGTGCCATCAGAGAAGGGAGGAATGTGGGGGTGAAAGTGGAAAGCGAGAAAGAGGAGCCGTAGTGGAAGGCTACGAAGTAATTTCGACCACCTGGGGATCTTTAACGTGCGCTGTAGGATTCATTGATTCATAGGAAGGGAAAGGCGCGGTAACTGTCTCATTTGTTTTCTGTGCACACCTCAACCGCGCCGTAAGGGAAGGAAGGAAGGTGGGACAGAAAGTGGAAAGAGAGAAAGAGGTGCCGTAGTGGAGGGCTACGGAGAAATTTCGACCACCTGGGGATCTTTAACCTGCGCTGATATCGCACAGCACACGTACGCCTCTTCGTTTCGCCTCCATCGAAACGGAGCCGCCGAGGTCGGGTTCGAACCCGGGTACTCTAACGTGCGCTGACATCGCACAGCACAGAAAACAGAGAAGAAAGAAAAGGAAGAGGGAGAGAATGACGCGCGCCGCAACAGCAGCCGTCGTCCACCACCGAAGCAGTGGCGGGTGCAATGACGGCCTACAACAAATAAAAATTCGGTGCAGGCTTGTCCCCGCCGCAAGCGGCGGTGACTGATCTGTCTTAACCCCATCAGGGGAAAACCTTCGGTGTCAGCTAAAGAGCCAGTAGCAGGCCCGTGCATCTTCTTTTCCTTCTTCCTACAGCCACAACAACAACAACGCTCACATCGCACAGCACATGGACGCCTCTTCGTTTCGTCTCCATCGAAATGCAGCCGCCGCGGTCGGGATCGAACCCAGGTATTCCGGAACAGTAGTCGGGCGTCATACCACTGCACCACCGCGGCGGGATATTAACAAGCGCTAGCGCTTTTGCGGAGCCGTTATTATTAGAAATCCCCACTTCCTCGCGGTTACTTGCTCGGTAGGGAGTTTCTTTTTTCTTGCCTTTTTGTGTGTGTGTGCGGGGGGGGGGGGGGGGGGGGGGAGTGGGGAGTACAAGGAAGCGAAGTTATACATTTGGCAACCAGTGTCTTGAAAATGAAGTTTGGTAACAATATAATCTGCTCAATCGCCGACTGGTGCCTTGCCATGATTTATAATGCTAGGTTAGGATCTGAGAAAAATTACACTTTCAAAGGCTCTTAGTGCCTGTAGTTAAAGCAGATAAATGTATTTTTGATTAAGATGGAAATACGCTGATATAAGAGCGGTAAAAGGTGAACTTGACACAGTCCGGGTGCCTTTGGAAGCGGTTGGAAACATAGTATTTTTATAGAGCAAAAAACACTATTTGTTTGTGTTCACTCCAGCGTTTGTGAAGAAAAAAACTACCGTTGTCTCAAGGTCTTTACTGTCATTCCGTAAACCGTCCAGATGAGAATGATTAGGTGAGCACACTGCCCTTTTGTAACTGCGATTCCACCACACCCAGTAGGAATGAAAAACAACAATAAAAAAAAAAAAACATTGCTTACCCATAAGAAACGGTAACAGCTATAACTACCACATATGCCACAGCTCAAAGAATATATCCGATAATAAAACAGCAAGGTTAGAAGGGTTTACTTGGCGTACTGTTTTGTTTTTTTTTTTCTAATTTGTGTAAGATGTCTTCCTTTTCTGCATGGTACGAAATTTGTCGCCAACCCAACGAAATGTGACCATAAACATTCGGCATTCTCTCTAAACGCCTATCATTGTGAAACAAAATTTGTGAGGTAATGAAAGCACTAATGCTAAGGAGAGAGTGATTAGCCGCTTAACTCTGCGATCTCAACGGGCTAAGAAGGACTCAGAAGATTTATTGGATGCCCCATTATCTTTCAGGGAGCAGTTCTTACTTTTTGAAGCGAGTCAATGATTTCATTTACAGAAGTAGAGTAACTTACTGCGCGCTATTCTAATATAATTTGTTGGTTGCTCCTGATAGTCGGAGAGATGTCTTTCAGAAATGTTTTACAGCGACCTTAATAACGGGGCTCACATTAGTTCAGCGTCAAAATAACTTTGCTCATGTTCCTGAAAAGATATTTAATTAACTGAAGTCACCTTTATGTCTCACTGTTTTTAAGGTATGTCTGTTCTGGCCATTAAAAGGCAGAGCTCAAGTCGCTTACTCGAATCTATAACTACGTAACAAGCCTATAGAGGTAACTGTAGTAATCACAAAAATTCTCGCTGCAACCCCACTCCCCAAAAAAAGAAGAGAAACACTCTCATCTCTTAAGACCGCTTTTTTTTTTTTTTTCAGGTGCGACCGCAAACTATGAAATGATGCCAATTCATCGTGATTAAAAAACGCATGGTGCGAGTAGATTTCATTTAAAGAGTCGTATTTTATCCTTGCAGGCCTCCCAAAAAGAAAAATAAACTAAAAAGAAGACCAGTATTCGAACTCCGACTAGCTTGAGAAGCCGTGAAGCTTTGTTTTGCGTATATGCGCTGAACATAATACGCCGTTGCATCTTTAATAAATGACCAAAGCGACAGAGCGTCCTAACCTGTGGATAGCAACGAGAATGGGGGAACCACTATTACAGAATTTACAGCAGGCTACCTAAAAATAGCGATATGACCATTAATACTTGCAATGATCAAACTGTCGTGCTTCCACTCCGCTTCGTGACTTCCTCCGTCGGCCTGTCGTCAAGCGGTGGCAGCGGCGGCGACGGATTGTTCGCCGGAGGCGCGGCTAAGCCTGACACCGGACGTCTCGCCTTTTCTGCAGCCCGGCTGAATAGGGAGCCCTTTGAGCCGCGGCGTCAACTTAAGAGGACCGCTTCTGCTCGGCGGCGGGTTGCTCGCCAACCGTCAGGCGGTCGCTGGACTCGGTGGAAGCGTGGCGGTGTCCTTTGACCCCGAGCGGAATTGAGAACAAAGTCAGGCATGGACATCGGAACATGCCTGAAAGTGAATGTAAAGCAAGTGAGGATGAAAGACTGTTTGAACAAACTTCCTGCTAAAGAGGCCTCGATGTCTGATAAGTCGGGGAGTTAAAGTTGCCGCCTTCTTTGGCGGCGGACACGACAGGGTGTGGTTTCTCTTTCAAAAGATAGCAGGGTGAAATAAAAGATACAAGGAGACATTCACCTCTGATAATGTACCATTCAATGTCTATCCTATTAGAAGGAGGTTATTTTTTGTTCTTTGAAACTTGTGTGTCCTATGTTGGGCAAAGAGGCCCTATTTCCTCTCCATGCTATCCCCTTGGTAGCTCCCACGTTTGATCACAAGCGTTCTTACGTCTTCACAAAATACAGTGCAAGGTCACATTTTGGAGACGCCATCGGGTACCATGCCATAATGAGTTTGGCTGCCCAGTGTATTAAAATCTCTCGCTATCGAAACTAAGCACAGGGTTTCAGAACAACCCGGGAGGTGTCCTGTCGCTTGAAAGGTGTGGACGGCCGTCTCTTTCGAGTTAACGACAAAACCAACGCCCCAGACATGCATTTCACAACTACAGGAAGGGCGATAAAGAGCCAGCTAGTGAAGCTGCGAGTGCGCGTCTGAGTAGAGTCACGAGGTGTCCCCTCTCCACTTAACTCATGTCCCCTCACACATAGTCATCTACTAACCTTTTATCAACCATCTGGTAACTGTTACATTTGATGCTGAGTCAGAGAGCCATGCACCATGTTTTTTGTGCATATGAATATATGAAGACGATGGACACAGTGACTGGAAAATTGTTCAGTATTTGAATTAGGCATGTATAGTGCTCCGAACGTAATGATATTCCAAACCTGCGTTGCCGATTCTTCCGAAAAGCAAACAGCACTTTCCAGGGCTCTAGAACTGTGTTATATTAGACAGGAGTGCATGCAACGACGTCCGGAACGAAAGCCTCAAACTTCGAACAGCGGAGACGCTGAGAACACAGAGAATAAGTGTTCGAAGACGGAACAGAAAAACAAACAAAAAAAAAAAAAACAATTGCCGGTGGAGCAACGGTCCGAAAACAAGCGTCGCCGAGTATAGAGAAACGGTAGCGAAAACGAAGAAGGGTGGTGGCGATCGCAGCCGTCGTCGTCTGCTACGGTTCGATCGTCTGCAGCTTTCTAATTGAATTTCCGAATGGCCACTTCGGTCGCGCGCGGCAACATCTTTTGATAGTCTTCTTTCCCTCGTCCCCCTCTCTTCTCGGACGGCGGTCATCTCCGCGCAAGCGAGCAATATTCGACTCCTCTCACTGCACCGCCTCCCTCGCACCCTTTCGCCCTTTCGATACATAAAATTCCGTTCATGACTTTCGCCCGGCACTTTTCCCTCCAGTTGTTCGGGCGCGGCTATTGTTTGATATTCTTCGGTGTTTGCTTCGGGGGCCCTCTGTTATTTGTCTCCTCATTCCCCGCTGTGGCTATTTGTTGCATTCTTCTACTCTAGTTTATATCGCCCTCTCTCTCTCTCTCCCTTCCGCTGCTCGCCTTAGCAAGGACACTGCAGCCGTGGCACAACCAAGTGAGGAAGGCACGGCAGAAAACTGCGAAGAATGACTTCGGCTATTGCTCTTGTTCGGTTACTGGCTTTCCCTCTCACCTTCTTTGCCCCCGTGCACTTTTTATTTACATCTTTCTTTTTTTGTTGTTTTATCCCGTGTGCTTGGAAATGGACCACCCGGTCGGCGAAATCGCAGAACGAGTCGTAATCATGTAACAAAAGACGAACGCCCGAATCGTAGAGAAGCGAAAAGTGTGCGGAGGAGATCATGGAACAGGAGGAAAAGGGGACGCGTAGGGAAGAGAGTGAGGAGGAGCAGACGAGGTTAAGGTAGTGCCTAATTAAATAAATGGCACTAAGAACGGTTGCTTTCCGCTGTAAAACAGAAGGAGAGGGGGAGATTGAGAGAGGAATACGAGCAACGACCACCGTCGCCCCACCAGCTGTAAAAGCGTGCGCAAACAGAAGAGGCGCTCCGCCACCGCTGGTCTCGAGCAGCATCTTCTTCTGCCTCTGCGCGCGTAGGAGACGATGGTCCTTTGTGGACACAGAACAAGGAAGGAGGGAGCACGAGGAGAATGTGTTGGGGGTCGGAAAGGCGAACGCTGGCCGCTATACGGAGCGAGAAAGGGCCGGGTTTTGATCGCGCTGATGACACTAAAGACCATTTTTCCTTTCTTTTAAATTAAATTCATACGTCAGTACATTCAAGCTCATATTCCGTATGAAGCTTTGGCCACGCGAGATAAGTTGGCAGAAAAATTTTTTATTTCATTTTCGATGTTCTAAAGTAAGAAAAATAATTGCAGCTGAATGCTTGGCCTCATATCCTGAGTTTCTGACTTCGGTGTGTGAACTGTCTTCTTATTCCAATACTATGCTTGATCGACAGTTGTTGGTGTATACAAAACTGATGCTATCGGTATTATTGATGATCGCGAACGCATCGCTAAAAGACAACTCTTTAACATGAATTTGTAAACCTGGAACAGGACTATAAGCCAGAACACAAAAATTAAGAAAATAGACCATGGCGTGATGCTTCAACCGCGTTCGTGCAATGCGAGTGCTCCAGAAGTATTGCCTGCTGCACAAAATTATGTCTCATAATATTTATTTCCATAATTGTATTTTGTCAATTAACTCATGCTCTTATTAATGATCGTCTTTCGGACTTCACAAGCTGAGTTATGAACCAATGGGGAAATAGAGACCTGTAAAAATTTTTGTGATGAAGGAACAATTTTCAACTTTAGATATTTACCAGAAGAAGAAGAAGAAGAATGCATAGAAATAAAACACACACACACACACACACACA